>NC_053392.1:322866575-323466575 GCF_905171765.1 Bufo bufo
ATGGAGCGTACGGCTTATTTTCGTCCTATGTACAGACAATCCAGTCTCTGCTGTGGAACTCTGCAGCTCCTTCAGTGTTACCTTAGGTCTCTGTGCTGCCTCTCTGATTAATGCCCTCCATGCCCGGTTCGTGAGTTTTGGTGGGCGACCGTCTCTTGGCAGGTTTGCTGTTGTGCCATGTTCTTTCCATTTGGTTATGATAGATTTGATGGTGCTCCTGGGGATCTTCGAAGATTTGGATATTTTTTTTATAACCTAACCCTGACTTGTACTTCTCAACAACATTGTCCCTTACTTGTTTGGAGAGTTCCTTGGTCTTCATGGCAGTGTTTGGTTAGTGATGCCTCTTGCTTAGGTGTTGCAGCCTCTAAGGCCTTTCAAAAACGGTGTGCATATGTAATAACAGATCATGTAACACTTAGATTGCACACAGGTGGACATGAATTCACTAATTATGTGACTTCTGAAGGTAATTGGTTGCACCAGAGCTTTTTAGGGGCTTCCTAACAAAGGGGGTGAATACATACGCACATGCAAATTTTTTGTTTTCTAAACAATAGTTTTATTTATATATTTTTCTCATTTCACTTCACCAACTTAGAATATTGTGTTCTGATCCATCACATAAAATTCAGATTAACAAAACATTGAACTTAAGGTTGTAATATACCGAAATACAAAAAATGTCAAGGGGGTGAATACTTTTGCAAGGCACTGTATATAGCTGGAGGGGTGTAAAGTTAGTGTGTTCCATGGTAATGAAGAGATGAGGAAGTTAATGGAGGAGATGGAAATTAGTATTTCCACCAAAATAATTCAAAGAAGATTTTAACGCATATAAGTGCAGTGCTTACGTTTTTTTGTCCACCCAAATAATTAAAAAAAGATTTTAGCACATATAAGTGCAGCGCTTAATGCAGAATACAAGATTTTTTGTCCACAAAATGATTTTAAAAAGATTTTACCGCATATAAGTGCAGTGCTTAATGCTGAACACAAGATTTTTTGTCCACTGAAATAATTTTAAAAAGATTTTACCGCATATAAGTGAAGCGCTTAATGATGAATACAAGATTTTTTGTCCACCGAAATAATAAAAAAAAGATTTTACTGCATATACCTGCAGTACTGAACACTGAAAAAAAAAAATTTCCCACCGAAATAAGTCCCAAAAGATTTTACCGCATATAACTACCGCGCTGAATGCCGAATATGTTTTTATTTTTCTACTGATATACGCCACTAAAGACTTTACCACATATAACAATGAACGCCGAGTATATATTTTTTTTCTACGTATATATGCCACTAAAGGCTTTTCAACAGAGGGTTATAGGCTGTCAGTTTAAAAAATACAACGGCTCTTATGGATGTCGTCACGTAAGCGAGCAGTGTGTGAAACGTAAATGCAAAATTTCACCATGAATATATCTTTATTTTTCTACTGAAATACGCCACTAAAGGCTTTACTACATATAACTGCAACAGTGAACACTGAATATATTTAAGTTTTTCTACTGATATACGTCAATAAAGGTTTTTCAAGATATAAGTGCAGCAGCGAATGGCGAATGTATATTTCTTTTTCTACTGATATACGTCACTAAAGGTTTTTCAAGATATAAGTGCACGAAAGAATGGCGAATGTATATTTCTTTTTCTAATGATATACATCAATAAAGGCTTTTCAAGATACAAGTGCAGCAGCGAATGGCGAATGTATATTTCTTTCTCTGCTGATATACGTCAATAAAGGTTTTTCAAGATATAAGTGCAGCAGCGAATGGCAAATGTATTTCTTTTTCTACTGATATACAGTACAGACCAAAAGTTTGGACACACCTTCTCATTCAAAGAGTTTTCTTTATTTTCATGACTATGAAAATTGTAGATTCACACTGAAGGCATCAAAACTATGAATTAACACATGTGGAATTATATACATAACAAACAAGTGGGAAACAACTGAAAATATGTCATATTCTAGGTTCTTCATAGTAGCCACCTATTGCTTTGATTACTGCTTTGCACACTCTTGGCATTCTCTTGATGAGCTTCAAGAGGTAGTCCCCTGAAATGGTTTTCACTTCACAGGTGTGCCCTGTCAGGTTTAATAAGTTGGATTTCTTGCCTTATAAATGGGGTTGGGACCATCAGTGGCGTTGAGGAGAAGTCAGGTGGATACACAGCTGATCCTACTGAATAGACTCTTAGAATTTGTATTATGGCAAGAAAAAAGCAGCTAAGTAAAGAAAAACGAGTGGCCATCATTACTTTAAGAAATGAAGGTCAGTCAGTCAGCCGAAAAATTGGGAAAACTTTGAAAGTAAGGGCTATTTGACCATGAAGGAGAGTGATGGGGTGCTGCACCAGATGACCTGGCCTCCACAGTCACCGGACCTGAACCCAATCAAGATGGTTTGGAGTGAGCTGGACCGCAGAGTGAAGGCAAAAGGGCCAACAAGTGCTAAACATCTCTGGGAACTCCTTCAAGACTGTTGGAAGACCATTTCAGGGGACTACCTCTTGAAGCTCATCAAGAGAATGCCAAATGTGTGCAAAGCAGTAATCCAAGCAAAAGGTGGCTACTTTGAAGAACCTAGAATATGACATATTTTCAGTTGTTTCACACTTGTTTGTTATGTATATAATTCCACATGTGTTATATCATAGTTTTGATGCCTTCATAGTCATGAAAATAAAGAAAACTCTTTGAATGAGAAGGTGTGTCCAAACTTTTGGTCTGTACTGTACGTCACTAAAGGTTTTTCAAGATATAAGTGCAGGAATGAATGGCGAATGTATATTTATTTTTCTACTGCAATATGCCAGTAAAGGCTTTACCAGATACAGGGGCGGACATACCACCTGTGCAGCCGGTTCAGCTGCACAGGGGCCCAGCGGGGAAGGGGGCCCTCCAATTAAGCTGTCCATGCATCTACAGGACACACAGACAGCTGATTGTAATGGTGAAGCAGAGAGCCGCATGCTCCCTGTTTCACCATTCATCATCACACCATCCAGCATGTAGAAGGGGCCCACCTTACTATCTGACTTCAATCTCAGGATGTTCTGCATCCGCAGCTCTGAGGAGCAGGGCCAGGGCAGCACATCCTGAGATGCATCTGCGATGGCCCCCCCCATCCTCCATACAGCTCAGTCTTGCTGTGTGGTGGGCAGCGTCAGCCAGGTCTGTGCTCCGCCTCCTGTCTGGTAATGTAAGTAGCGCCACCCCTGGTGGAATCCTCGCCCACATGCGGTCCTCTCCTAGCGCTTCTGCTGCTAAATGTGTGAGGCCTGCAGCAACTTAGGAGGAAGTGAGTGAGGACCGGAGGCTGCCCCAGTGACCACTGTCTCTGCCGGACACTGAACTTGACTTGGTATGTTGTTGTTTTTTCACCCCACCCATCCCACCTGTCCCCCTGTGGCACTCCTGTTACTGTCCCTTACCCACATACTGTGAGGCTACATTAACAATGTATTTTGCGGTCCGCAGATCGGCAAGATATGTATGCCGTCCACATGAGATCTGTATATTTTTGCAAACCCATTTACTTAAATGGGTCTGCAGTCCGCATTTTGTAGCGAAATATAGGACATGTCACATTTTCCATCTTGTGCAGAACGGACATAGAGATGCAGAAAGCACATGGAAGTCATTTGCTTTCCACATCCGTATGTCTGTTCCGCAAAGGATAGAAAATGTGACATGGCCTATACTGGTCCGCAACATGGAGGCTAGTTAATAGGTCTGCAAAAAAATGCAGATGGCACATGAGCGTCATCCGTAATTTGCAGATCATAAAATACATTTGGTGCGTGTCGTGTAAATGGGTTAAAAGTGTGGCCCAGACATGCAGGGGGTCATTTATTAAGACCGGCGTTTTAGACACCGGTCTTAATAACCCCTAAACTGGAAGTGGTTCTGCTGATGTTATGAAGAGGCGCCGGACTCTCCATAACTTCAGCGCATCCAGCGCCAGTGTAAATGCTTATCATCCAGACTGAATCCTGACCCGTTCCATTTCGATAGTTCTGTGTGAGGAGGCATGTGTCTGGCAATAACTACTGTGAGGGGCACATATCTGGCCATAGCTAATGTGAGGGGGCACACATCTGGCCATAACTACTGTGAAGGGGGGACAATATCTTGGCTTAGCTACTGTAAAGGAGGCACATATCTGGACATAACTACTGTGAGGGGGCACATATCTGAACATTACTACTGTGAGGGGCACATATCTGGCCATAACTACTGTGAGGGGGCACATATCTGGCCATAACTACTGTGAGGGGGCACATATCTGGCCATAACTACTCTGAGGGGGCACATATCTGGCCATAACTACTGTGAGGTGGCATATATCTGGCATAACTACTGTGAGGGGGGCACATATCTGGCATAACTACTGTGAAGTTGGCACATATCTGGGCATAAATACTGTGAGGGGGCACATAATCTGTCACAATTACTTTGAGGGGGCACATAATCTGGCATATCTACTGTGAGGGGGCACATATCTGGCATCATAACTACTGTGAAGGACACATAATCTACAATAACTACTGTGAGGGGCAAATAATCTGGCATAACTACTGTGGTGGGCACATATCTGGGCATAACTACTGTGAGGGGCACATATCTGGGCATAATTACTGTGAGGGGGCATATATCTGGCATAACTACTGCGAGGGGGTAAATATCTGTCCATAGCTACTGTGAAGGGGGCGCAATGTGGATATTACTACTGTGTGTTGGCACAAAGGTGCAAAAATTTAGGCGCATTAGGGGGACATTAATACGCACCACAGTATCTGAAGGGTCTCCACTATCTTTGATGCCCCTGATCACCTCTTCCTCTCCCTGTAGGATTTGGAAAGATGACAAATTGGGGTCTCTTCTGCTGTCACACCTCATTGTATTAATCTTTACCTATGGGATCTTTCAACAAGACAACGACCCTAAACACTGCTCAAAATCCACTAAAGCATTTATGCAGAGGAACAAGTACAACGTTCTGGAATGACCATCTCAGTCCCCAGACCTGAATATAATTGAAAATCTGTGGTGAGACTTAAAGAGAGCTGTCCATGCTCGGAAGCTATCAAACCTGAAGGAACTAAAGATGTTTTGTAAAGAGGAATGGTCCAAAATACCTTCAACCAGAATCCAAACTCTCATTAGAACCTACAGGAAGCGTTTAGAGGCTGTAATTTCTGCAAAAGGAGGATTTACTAAATATTGATTTCATTTATTTTTTGTGGTGCCCAAATTTATGCACCTGCCTAATTTTGTTTAAACAATTATAGCACACTTTCTGTAAATCCAATAAACTTCATTTCACTTCTCAAATATTACTGTGTGTGTCTCCTATATGATATATTTAACTGACATTTTTTATCGTAACAACCAACGATTTATATAGGAAAATCATGACGATTAAGAAGGTTGCCCAAACTTTTGCATCCCACTGTATTTCAGTAATGCAAATTTAAAGAAATTACATTAATGCAGCTAAAATTAGAATTTTGTGAAAGGGTTCAATATTCCAGGCTCAAAGTGTCACACTCTAGTCAGCTAATAAATCCATACCCCTTGAGCAAAGGGTACCTCAAAATTGTGACTTTGGAGCTTCATAAGCTGTAAGCCATAATCATCCAAATTATAACAAATAAAGGCTTGAAATATCTCGCTTTGCATGTAATGAGTCTATCTCATATATTAGTTTCACCTTTTAAGTTGCATAAAATTTTCGAGTTTCACCTGTATATTTTTCTTGTAGTACTGAAATAAGCCCCTATACGCTTTCACCAGAAATAACTGCAGGAGTGACCTGAGAATATATTTTTTTTGTTGGACTGAAATTGGCCACTATACACTTTGATCAGAAAAATTTTTAAGAGTGAAGTGCGTATATATATTTCTTGCAGTACTGAAATACGCCCCTATGCGCTTTCACCAGAAATAACTGCAGCAGTGAACTGAGAATTAGTGATGGACGAACATTGTTCGCGAACTGCAAGTTCACGGTGGGCCCCTTCACTTTAATGGCAGGCGAACCTGAAAAACCTTCAGGTCATATTTGCAGCCACCATATACTTACTAGAAGTGCAGAAATAGTCCCGCATGGACAGTGACATACCAGATGTATTATGCAAATTTGCGATCTCCATTCATAATTTTTTTCATTGCGAAATATCGGCAATGTAATTTCCGCGTATGCGCAAAATAGGCGTGGCCTACTACAGCAACTGGTTTCCACCGACCCGAAGTTGTATGCCATCAGAAAAGATGGTTGGCAGCAATTTTAGCGACGTTGAGGAAGACTGATCACTGTAAGTAATTTGACATTAAACCAGTGTATTTGATTACATTTCACATGCATGTCAGAACAATCGCTTTATATGAAGATAGAGTGTTTACAAAAATGCGCCATTGTGAAAATCCCTAATGATGCAATTATTTTTTCGTAGTACACACAACTTCACATTTTATAAGGTCTCAGTAGATATTAGTGATTGGTGCACTAATTATTGTTGTAACATCACAGCACTGTCTGTAGCATGTATGTATGGACAGCAGAGAAATATCTCTCACATGCACATTGCACAACCATTTTCCTGCCGCACACTATATGCCACACACACATACACACACAGTCTATAGATTATAGTTTGTGTCCTTCTGGTCAAGAAGAGAAGGGAGAAGCTTTATTTGTCAGACCGCCAGCATTTGCTGGTTCATTTAGAGTTACCCAGGGTGCACCACAGGCAAGTGGCTGTCTACCAAACTTGCCCCCCCCCCCCCCCTCCATTTTAGTTTTTTTTTAGTTTTTTTTTTGTATGAGGCTGCGGTGCTTCATGGGCGCCACAGTCTCTTCTTAGGCCATATGACATCTTCAGACTAAAAAAAATACCCCAAATTGGGTCCTAAACTGAAAAATTTGGTCACCAAATTTAAAATACATATAATTGTAATAAAAAAGACATGGAGGAGAATACAGCACCACATACAGTACAGACCAAAAGTTTGGACACACCTTCTCATTCAAAGAGTTTTCTTTATTTTCATGACTATGAAAATTGTAGATTCACACTGAAGGCATCAAAACTATGAATTAACACATGTGGAATTATATACATAACAAACAAGTGTGAAACAACTGAAAATATGTCATATTCTAGGTTCTTCAAAGTAGCCACCTTTTGCTTTGATTACTGCTTTGCACACTCTTGGCATTCTCTTGATGAGCTTCAAGAGGTAGTCCCCTGAAATGGTTTTCACTTCACAGGTGTGCCCTGTCAGGTTTAATAAGTGGGATTTCTTGCCTTATAAATGGGGTTGGGACCATCAGTTGCGTTGAGGAGAAGTCAGGTGGATACACAGCTGATAGTCCTACTGAATAGACTGTTAGAATTTGTATTATGGCAAGAAAAAAGCAGCTAAGTAAAGAAAAACGAGTGGCCATCATTACTTTAAGAAATGAAGGTCAGTCAGTCAGCCGAAAAATTGGGAAAACTTTGAAAGTAAGGGCTATTTGACCATGAAGGAGAGTGATGGGGTGCTGCGCCAGATGACCTGGCCTCCACAGTCACCGGACCTGAACCAAATAAAGATGGTTTGGGGTGAGCTGGACCGCAGAGTGAAGGCACAAGGGCCCACAAGTGCTAAGCATCTCTGGGAACTCCTTCAAGACTGTTGGAAGACCATTTCAGGGGACTACCTCTTGAAGCTCATCAAGAGAATGACAAGAGTGTGAAAAGCAGTAATCCGAGCAAAAGGTGGCTACTTTGAAGAACCTAGAATATGACATGTTTTCAGTTGTTTCACACTTGTTTGTTATGTATATAATTCCACATGTGTTAATTCATAGTTTTGATGCCTTCATAGTCATGAAAATAAAGAAAACTCTTTGAATGAGAAGGTGTGTCCAAACTTTTGGTCTGTACTGTACCTCTTACATCCAGTGACATCTCCTGTCATGTAGACCTTCTCTTTCCTCTTCTCCTCCATTTGACCCAGACCGCCATGGCAAATTCTTTCAGCCGAATCTCGTCTCTACAGTTTGTAACACAGACACGTTAGATTTCTCAATTTTTCCATCAACCTCCTCATCCTGGTGTCCCCACAGCGTCATCCTGCCACCCCCAATACTGTGCCCGTTGTGCTTCCCAATGCCCCAGGAACTATCCTGCTGAAAAAATAGTGACCCTAATAGACATAATTGGGGTAATTTATCAAACTGGTGTAAAGTAGAACTGGATTTCCAAAAGAGCTGTCAAATATGAAAGGTGGAATCTGATTGGCTGCTATGGGCAACTAAGCCAGTTCTACTTTACACCAGTTTGATAAATTACCCCAAATGTTCCTATAGTGTCCACAGCAGCTATAATGTCCCCTAGAGACCCCCAGTAATAATACCACCCTCTATTGTGCTCCAGGCAATAATCCATGTATAGTGTCCCACGAAATAAAAGAATTGCCCCTACAGTGCCTCCCCAATAGCAACACCCCCATATAGTAATTTCCACCACACTGCCCCCACATAGTAATCCCCCCATAGTAATTTGCCCCCACACAGTAATTTCCCCCAAACTGCCCCATATAGTAGTTTGCCCCCACACAGTAATTTGCCCTACACTGCCCCACATAGTAATTTCCACCACACTGCCCCCACATAGTAATTTGCCCAGACTGTTCCCACATAGCAATTTCCCCACACTGCCCCCACACAATAGTTTTCCCCACATAGTAATTTGCCCCCACATAGCAATTTCCCAACACTGTCTCCACATAGAAATTACCCCACACTGTCCCCACATAGCAATTTCCCCCACACTGCCCCCACATAGTAATTTCCCCCACACTGCCCCCACACAATAGTTTCCCCCACACTGCCCCCACATAGTAATTTGCCCCCACACTGCCCCCACATAGTAATTTGCCCCCACACTGCCCCCACATAGTAATTTGCCCCCACACTGCCCCATATAGTATTTTGTCCCCACATAGCAATTTCCCCACACACAATAGTTTCCCCCACACTGCCCCCATATAGAAATTTGCCCCCACACAGCCCCCACATAGCAATTTGCCCCCACACTGCCCTCACATAGCAATTTGTCCCCACACTGCCCTCACATAGCAATTTGCCCCCACACCGCCCCACATAGCAATTTGCCCCCACACTGCACCCACATAGCAATTTGCCCCCACACTGCCCTCACATAGCAATTTGCCCCCACACAGCCCCCACATAGCAATTTGCCCCCACACTGCCCCCACATAGCAATTTGCCCCCACATAGCAATTTGCCCCTCACTGCCCCCACATAGCAATTACCCCCACACTGCCCTCACATAGCAATTTTCCCCCACACTGCCCTCACATAGCAATTTGCCCCCACACAGCCCCCACATAGCAATTTGCCCCCACACTGCCCCCACATATCAATTTTCCCCCACACTGCCCCACATAGCAATTTGCCCCCACACTGCCCTCACATAGCAATTTGCCCCCACACTGCCCCCACATAGTAATTAGCCCCCACATAGTATTCCCTCCCATAATAATTTGGCCCCATACAGCCCCCACATCCCCCCCAATGTACTCGATTTAACTTCCCTAATATGTCCTCCCGTGGGCCCCCCCCCCCCCCCAAAGTAGGCACATGAAATAAAAAAATAAAAAATGAATAAAAAAATGAAAAGATAAATACTCACCTACAGTATGTCCAGGGCCAGGCGATGGCTCGCAGAGGAAGGCGGGATGAGTCAGGCGCGTCACAGTGCTGCGTCCCGGCACAGGCGCGCGATGACGTCATCACGCACGCCTGCGCCGGGATTTCTCTACCGCATAGGCCTCAGGCCTTCAAGGCCTGAAGCCTATGGCGGTGATCGCGGACGGGACAGGGAGCTATGCGCTCCCGTGCCCCGCAGCAGTATGTGGGCGTTCGGGTCAGAGTTGGTCCCCCCAGCGGTGCTGGGCCCGGGGCTGCCGACCCGAACGTCCCTATTGTAATCCGCCACTGACCACGGGGAGGCGAACCAGCTTTACACCCCATACCGCACCGTCCCTTCACTAGACAGATACATCTCTGCTCAGCTGGACAATATCCCATTGCTCACTCAGAACCCACACACATACAATCGCAATACAATCCGATCTTATAACGGTAACATTAAATCTAATATTTCCCCTTCAAACACTTAAATTCTTTTTGCTGTTTTGTTGAGGACATTATTTTCAATACTAGTATTGGGATTATAAGCTTGCATCTTTATCTTGCAGCGCATGTTGGGGCGTGGATATCATCTGACTCGGGCCCATGCTGAAAAACAGATGATACTCTGTGAACTAGGTGACGAGCTGTTGCGGAAGTTCAAAGTTAAGCACCACAGAATGGCCCTTATAAAAAAAATTGTCCGATTTAAAGCGGAGGAATCCAGAGCGGATCAGAGAGATCTGAGACCGAACATGCCCAGGTACAATGCGTACATTACTTTTGTATCTCTCACCAACACTCTGAAATGTATATATACAGTTATGGAAATAAGCATTTCAACCCTTTACAAATGATTAGTTAGTGCCTGATGTGACACGTAGCAAATCAGCAAGTTACATCATACATCTCTACCTCGCCATGAGTATATATATATATATATTTATACACACAGCAAGGTAGAGATTTATGATGTAACCGTCTGATTTCGTACATCCCCTACTTAATTTGCATGGGATTATATATATATACACACCCCAGTAACTTAACTTCATAAACCAAAAATAAAATAAGAAAGATGGACACATAATATAAATGGATAAATTAGGCTAATAACCCAGCAACAGTACACTATAGGTCACCTTCCTAACCATTCCCCTGCTACCTCATCCTACCTAGTAACAGGCCATTTTTAGCCATCTTTACCACTTATTTTGGTAGGTAATTTACCGCCAAAACCAGCCTAAGGCCCCATTGGGATAATCCTAATCCCATACAGATCCCTCCATATTGTAATTTCTGGATATTTAAAGTTGTTATGATTTCTGAGTTGTTTGTCTAAATTCTGGATATTGTGTGATTACAGATGTTCCCATTCCCTCAGTCCGCCACAGGCCTTCCACCGAGGATTTTGAGGTGGTGGAGGTCTCCACGGAGGAGGAGGAGGAGGGAGAGGAGGCCAGACCCTCCCATCATGTGGATGCGCCTCCAATCATGTGGATGCGCCACCCCCACCAGAGATGAAGAAGGAGGAGGAGGTTACAAGCCCCCGCCAGGAGGGTAAATATGTGCAGACAGCAATATGATTATATATCCAAGACATGTACATAAACATTAAAAGGGCCAACAATGAGGGGCAACATAGAAAATACTCCACACAATGCACTAATTTGCTCTTAATCTGAATTGCAAGTAATTTTTATATTTTTTTTTATCCTAACAGTAACTAAGAAAATAAATGTGAAAATAAAAAAAGCTACAGCAGGAGCACCAAAAAGCCAAGTAGCTCCGGGAGCAGCAGGAGCTGAAAATAAAGGAGCTGCAGTGCAAGATGTGGGTGCAGCGCATGACATTTGTGCACAAGGTGCAAAAGTTGGATGAGCAGCACCACACTGGGATGCAGGAGGTCCTAGACCTGCTGGACCTACTTAAAAAATTGCCACAAAGGCATGTTATCTTTGTTAAATTGTTCATAAATCATTTTTTTCGTTTATAACGTGTGCTTTCATTTTTTAAATATTGTTATGTTTTGGTGTAATTTTAAATGACAAGGTTACAGTAAGGCCCCTTTAGTCCAGGGCAAACTCATCAGGATCAGGACAGACAGCAGCATCAGCAGGTAAAAGTTAACGGTTAAGTATAAGGCCTACACATAACTCCACAAAACTCAGCAGGAACAGACAGCAGCAGGTTCTTAGCAGGAATGTGTTCCCAGGAATGGTCCATTACCAGACCGGGGCAACACCTAAAATAAACTTAAACACCTCTGACAGCAGCAGGTAAATGGTAACGCTGTAGTATAAGGCCAACACATTACAGAAGGTAAATGGAGGTACATTAGGCAGTCACAGGATAAAAATGTAACTGTCAGCCAGTACAGGCCACAAAAATTTGCCAATAGGCATTCACCTAACAGCAAAGAACTTTGTAGGATTCTATGGCTGGAGGCACATTAGGCGGTCACAGGATAAAAATGTAACTGTCGGCCAGTACAGGCCACAAAAAGGCCTTTTATGTTGCTGTATAAACATAAGGCAAGGACCATTCTTTGTTCTGGGTGGTGGCGGATATGTGTGGGCTGTCATGAGGAAATTCAATTACACATGGTCATCACAGGTGTTGAATTCCTCCGAGATCCAAGCCTCATTCATTTTTAGAAATCTGAGGTAGTCCATACTGTCGTGAGCTAGGCGAGTGCGCTTATCAGTCACGATTCCCCCTGCTGCGCTGAACGTCCTTTCAGACAGGACACTCGACGAGGGGCAAGCCAAGAGTTTCATGGCAAATTGTGCCAGCTCTGGCCACAGGTCAAGCCTGTACACCCAGTAGTCAAGGGGCGGCTGCGCTTGTCTGTGATAACGCCCCCTGCCGTGCTAAACACACGTTCAGATAATACACTGGCTGCAGGGCAGGCCAGCACCACCAAGGCGTAAAGCGCAAGCTCAGGCCATGTGCCCAATTTGGAGACCCAGAAGTTGAAGGGGTCAGACCCATTATTCAGTACGTTTAGGCGTGTGCACACATACTGCTCCACCATGTTGCTGAAATGTTGCCTCCTGCGTTCCATATCAGCTGGTGGTGCTGCCATGCTAACCCTGCCTTCTGAGGTGCTGGCGGAGCCCCAGCTGCGTTGGTGACCACTTCCTCCTCCTCTCCTTTTGCCTTGTGCTTCCACTGTGCCCCCGCTGTCAGGTGGGAATGCCACCAGCAGCGCATCTACCAGAGTGCGCTTGTACTCGCGCATCTTATGATTACGCTCCAGTGAGGGAATTAAGGATGGTACGTTGTCCTTGTAACGGGGATCCATCAGCGTGGCCACCCAGTAATCAGCACAAGTTAGAATGTGGGCAACTCGGCGGTCATTGCGGAGACACTGCGGCATGTTATTGCTGATGTGTGCCAGGTGTATCGTCTGTGTCCTCTGTATCCCCCCAGCCACGCACCAGTGATGGCTATGAGCTGGTCTGGGTGCCACCCTGCTGTGAACATGGTTCCTCCTCCTCCTCAATCTCCTCCTCCTCATCCTCCACCTCGTCATCCTCCAGAACTGTGCCCTGGCTGGACAATTGTGGACCTGGCGTTTGTGGGTACAGGAACCCACCCTCGGAGCCACTTGACAATGACTGGCCGGAAACCCTATGAAATGATCCCTCTTCCTCCTCCTCCTCCTGTGCCACATCCTCTTAAATCATCACCAGCAGCGTTTTTTCAAGGAGGCATAGAAATGGGATAGTAACGATGAGAACATGTTATTGGCACTGGCCATGTTGGTGGAGTACTCGAAACAGCACAACAAGAAACACAGGTCTCGCATGGAGGCCCAGTCATTGGTGGTGAAGTGGTGCTGGTTTGCAGAGCGACTCACCCGTGCATGCTGCAGCTGAAACTCCACTATCGCCTGCTGCTGCTCGCACAGTCTGGCCAGCATGTGCAAGGTGGAGTTCCACCTTGTGGGCATGTCGCATATGAGGCGGTGAGCGGGAAGGCTGAAGTAACGCTGCAGCACTGACAGGCGAGCAGCAGCAGGGTGAGAACGCCGAAAGCGTGCACAGAAGGCCCGCACTTAATGCAGCAGCTCTGATATATCGGGGTAAATTTTAAGGAACCTCTGCACCACCAAATTCAGCACATGCGCCAGGCAAGGGATGTGCGTCAAACCGGCTAGTTCCAGAGCTGCTACGACATTTCGCACATTATCTCACACCACCAGGCCGGGCTTGAGGCTCACTGGCACAAACCACTCATCGGTCTGTTGTTCAAGGCCCGTCCACAGCTCCTGCGCGGTGTGGGGTTTGTCCCCCAAACAGATAAGTTTTAAAACTGCCTGCTGTCGTTTACCCCTGGCTGTGCTGAAGTTGGTGGTGAAGGTGTTATGCTGACCGGATGAGGAGGCGGTAGAGGATGAGGAAGTGGAGTAGGAGGAGGAAGCAACAGGATGGAAACTGAAGCGCCCTGCAATCCTCGGTGGTGGAAGGACATGCGCCAAACTGCTATCCACCTCAGGCCCAGCCGCCATTGCATTTACCCAGTGTGCTGTTATGGAGATATAACGTCCCTGACTGTGCTTACTGGTCAACGTATCCGTAGTGAGGTGCACCTTGCCACAGATGGCGTTGCGCAGTGCACACCTGATTTTGTCCCCCACTTGGTTGTGCAGGGAAGGGATGGCACGCCTGGAAAAATAGTGGCGGCTGGGCACGACGTACTGTGGGACAGCCACTGCTATAAGGCTTTTAAAACTCTCCGTCTCCACCAGACGGAATGAGAGCATTTCAAAGGCCAGTAATTTTGAAATGCTGGCATTCAGGGCCAGGGATCGAGGGTGGGTAGAAGGGTACTTCCTCTTCCGCTCCAGTGTTTGGGAGATGGAGAGCTGAACACTTCCGTGGGACATTGTGGAGATGCTTGGTGACCCAGATGGTGGTGTTGCTGGCAGATCGTCTGTTTGCGGGGTGGCAGATGGCACTGTCGCTCAAGAGGTGGATGAAGAGGCCGAGACTGCAGCAGAAGAGGAAGCAGGAGGACCCAGAGACCTTTCTTGGTTTTTGAGGTGTCTACTCCACTGCAGCTCGTGCTTTGCACTTAGATGCCTGGTCATGCAGGTTGTGCTCAGGTTGAGAACATTTATGCCTCGCTTCAGCTCTGATTGCACAGCGTGCAAACCACTCGAGTCTTGTCGTCAGCACATTTTCTGAAGAACTGCCACGCCAGGGAACTCCTTGGAGCTGGCTTTGGAGTGCTCGGTCCCTTGCTGCGGTGGGCAGTAGCAGGCGTACTGTCTAGCGGACGGCTGCTTCGCTTTTGCACCCTGCTCCCTCTTCTGCTGTTCTGGTGGCTCTGTGCGACCACCGCCTCTTCCTCCAAACTACACTGGTCACTCGCATGACCTTGATTCCATGTGGGGTCGAGGACCTCATCGTCCTCCGCATCATCTTCCACCCAGTCTTCACCCCTGCCCTCCTTGTCGGTCTGCACACTTTCGAAAGCCCCAGCAGTTGGCACCTGTGTTTCGTCATCATCCGAGACGTGCTGCGATGGTCCTCACATGTACTCATCTTGAAACATAAGTGGTTGGGCATTGGTTCACTCAATCTCTTCCACTTCTGGGGCAGGGCTAGGTGGATAACCCAGGGAAACCCTGCTAACAAAGTCATCAAAAAGCAGAAGAGACTGCTGCATGACTTGGGGCTCAGATTGCTTGGCTAATTTGCAAGGGGGTGAGGTGAAAGACTGATGGACATCGACTGCAGATGCCAACTCTGATCTTTCAGCAGGAGATTGGGTGGGAGACAATGTAAAGGAATTGGAGGCACTGTCAGCAACCCAATCTACTATCGCCTGTACTTATTCTGGCCTCACCATTCGTAGAGCCGCATTAGGCCGACCAAATACTGCTACAGGTTCTGTCGCCTACTCGCACCTGAGGAAGGTGTTTCACTTGTGCGTGTAGCAGGCACAGATCGACCACGTCCTCTCCCTGCAACAGGAGCTCCACCAGCAGCACCACGACCAGGGCCACGTCCATTATTTGACGCTCTCCTCATATTTCTCAAATTTAGGATCTTGCCCAAAATGGGTGGTTTTTTAATTGCAGAATAGAAGAACAGTATATAAAGGGTGTATCTCACAATGAAATATGCAGCAAATTCTGCAGAATTAAGTTTTTTGCCCTCAATGGGTGTTTTTTTAATAGTAGAATAGAACAACAGTATGTAAAGGGTGTATCTCACAATGACATATGCAGCAAAGGCTGCAAAATTAAGTTTTTTGCCCTAAATGGGTGTTTTTTTTTATAGCAGAATAGAACAACAGCATGTAAAGGGTGTATCTCAAAATTACATATGCAGCAAAGGCTGAAAAATTTAGTTTTTTGCCTTAAATGGGTGTTTTTCTAATAGCAGAATAGAACCACAGTATCTAAAGGGTGTATCTCACACGTACAGATGCAGACTAGGCTGCAATTAAAGATTTTTGCCCAAAAAGGGTGTTTTTTAAAACCCAGAAAATTATAGCTGTATTTCTAGCTTAAATCACACACTGACTAATGCGGAAAAGGCCCAAGATGAAGGTTATTGCCAAAAATGCATGTTTTTTCATAACCAGAAATGTATTAAAGTATTTCAAGCTTGTTTTTAACAATCACAGATGCAGCAAAGGCTGCAATATTAAGTATTAAGTATAACAGAATATGACAGCAGTATATAATGCTTGAATTTCACACGTGCAGATGCAGCAAGGGCTGTAAAATTGTGTATTTTTCCCAAAAAGGGTGTTTTTTAAAACCCAGAAAATTATAGCTATATTTCTAGCTTAAATTGCACACTGACTAGTGCGGCAGAGGCCCAAGATGAAGGTTATTGCCAAAAATGGGTGTTTTTTCAAAGCCAGAAATTTATTGAAGTATTTCAAGCTTGTTTTTAACAATCACAGATGCAGCAAGGGCTTCAATATTAAGTATTTTGCCCAAAAAGGGTGTTGTTTTAATAACAGAATATGACAGCAGTATATAACGCTTGAATTTCACACGTGCAGATGCAGCAAGGGCTGTAAAATTGTATATTTTGCCCAAAAAGAGTGTTTTTTAAAACCCAGAAAATTATAGCTGTATTTCTAGCTTAAATTGCACACTGACTAATGCTGCAAAGGCACCATATGTAGGATATTGCCCAAAAAGTGTGTGTTTTTTAAACCAGATTATTATTGCAGTATTTCAAGCTTGGATTTGAATGTCACAAAAGCACCTATGCAGTGCTGGTGCGCTGAGCGTGCATAAAATGGCCGCCTCCGCCCACCTAACTAACAGACGGATAAAAGTTTTCTCTGTTACTGGGCTCAGGGCAGGGTAAAAAGATTGTGCACTGCACCCACACAACAAAATCTATGTAGATCACTGAGTTCAATTGGAGTTCTGATTAAAGATTCTGTCCTATTCTCTCTCACAGCAACAGCATCCTATCCCTACACTAAGCACAGCAGCGCTACGTGACTCCAGCTTATATAGAGGCTGGGTCACATACTGCACTGGCCAATCACAGCCATGCCATTAGTAGGCATGGCTGTGATGGCTTCTAAGGTCACACTGTTAAACGCTTGTTGATTGGCTGCTCCGCAACCTTTAAAAAAGCGCCAAGAAATCGCCGAACACCAAACCCGAACCCGAACTTTTACAGAACTGTTCTGGTTCGGGTCCGGGGTCATAAAATCCAAAAGTTCGGTACGAACTCGAACTTTACAGTTCTGGTTCGCTCAACCCTAGTCACAAATCAGACGTCTGACGTGCAAGTGGTGTCTCCGCTGAACGTCAGCAAGGTGAGCCATGGACGTGTAACATCTTTTAAAATGGCCAGAGATTTTCCTGGCCTGCCGCAAGACGTCCTGGACCCCGGAGTATTTGGCAACGAATCGCTGCACGACTAAGTTCAGGACGTGTGCCATGCACGGCATGTGTGTCATTTTTCCATGTTTCAGTGCTCTCAGCAGATTGGCACAGTTGTTGCACACCACTTTACCAACTGTCAAATTGAGCGGGGTTAGCCACTGATCGGCCTGTGACCGCAGAGCTGAAAGCAGTGCAGGACTGGTGTGGCTCTTGGCTACCAGGCACAACAGCCGCAGCACAGCATGGCAGCGTCTCACCTGGCACATCAAAAAGGTTCTGGGGAGCTTGTGGGGTGCAGAGGAAGAGGCGGTAGCAGTGTAAAAGGAGGAGTCAGGAGACAGAGGATGGAGTAGGAGGAGTAGAAGAAGAAGCAGGCCTGCATGCAATCCGTGGAGGTAACACCAAATCCACACGGGTGCCACGGGTTACATGTTTGAAAGCCGTCAGAAGGTTCACCCAGTGGGCAGTAAAAGCTATGTACCTTCCCAGCCCGTGTTTGCTAGACCACGTGTCTGTGGTAAGATGTATCTTGGCACCGACACTGTGTGCCAGAGATATATTAACTTGCTGCTGAACATAGCCATATAGTTCTCGGATGCCCTTCTCGGAGAAGAATTTCCTTCCGGGGACCTACCTTTGCGGTGTGCCAATGGCCACAAATTTTCTAAAGGCCTCCGAGTCCACAAATTTATATGGCAGTGGTTGGCAGGCTAGCAGTTCCGACAAGCCAGCGGTCAGCCGTTGGGCAAGAGGATTATCCGGCTTCATCATTTTTTTATGCTCGAACATTTGGGCCACAGAAGCCTGCCTTGTGCCAGATGAACGCCTCAACGGCACGGTGGAAGGTGGAGTATATAGCAAGAGCACCCCTCAATCAGTATTTAGAGGAAGAAGGTATATGGCACCCCTGAATCAGTATTTGGTGGAAAAAAGGGGATTGCATCCCATAATCAGCATTTGGTGGAAGAATGTATATAGCAATTGCACCCCTTAAACAGTATTTAGTGGAAGAAGGTATGTGGCACCCCTCAATCAGCATTTGGCAGAAACAGGTATATAGCACCCCTTAATCAGTATTTGGAGGAAACAGGTGTATAGCATCCCTCAATCAGTATTTAGCGGAAATAGGTATATGGCACCCCTCAATCAGTATTTTGTGGAAACAGGTATATGGCACCATTCAATCAGTATTTGGCGGAAACTGGTATATAGCACCCCACAATCAGTATTTGGTGGAAACTGGTATATAGCACCCCGCAATAAGTATTTGGCGGAAACAGGTATATAGCACCCCTCAATCAGTATTTTGTGGAAGCGGGTTTTTCGCAGCCCTCAATCAGTAATTGGCAGAAACAAGTATATTGCACCACTTAATCAGTATTTGGCAGAAACAGGTATATAGCACCCCTTAATCAGTATTCGCTGAAAATAGGAATATAGCACCCCTCAATCAGTATTTGGCGGAAACAGGTGTATAGCACCCCTCAATCAGTATTTGGCGGAAATAGGAATATGGCACCCCTCAATCAGTATTTTGTGGAAGCAGGTATATGTCATCCTTCAATCAGTATTTGGCAGAAACTGGTATATAGCACCCCTCAATCAGTATTTGGCGAAACAGGTATATGGCACCACTCAATCAGTATTTTGTGGAAGCGCGTGTATCGCAGCCCTCAATCAGTATTTGGTGGAAGAAGGTATATGGCACCACTCAATCAGTATTTGGCGGAAACAGGTGTATAGCACCCCTCAATCAGTATTTGGCGGAAATAGGTATATGGCACCCCTCAATCAGTATTTGGCGGAAAAAGGTCTATTGCACCCCTCAATCAGTATTTGGTGGAAGAAGGTATATAGCAATAGCACCCCTCAATCAGTATTTAGTAGTAGAAGGTATATAGCACCCCTCAATCAGTATTGGTGGAAGAAGATATATAGCAATAGCACCCCTCAATCAGTATTTAGTGGAAGAAGGTATATGGCCCCCCATCAATAAGGATTTGGCAGAAGCAGGTATATAGCACCCCTCAATCAGTATTTGGCGGAAAAAGGTGTATTGCACCCCTCAATCAGTATTTGGTGGAAGAAGGTATATAGCAATAGCACCCCGCAATCAGTATTTAGTGGAAGAAGTTATATGGCACCCCTCAATCAGTATTTGGCGGAAACAGGTATATAGCACCCCTCAATCTGTATTTGGCGGAAACAGGTATATGGCACCCCTCAATCAGTATTTTGTGAAAGCAGGTGTATCGCAGCCCTCAATTAGTATTTGGTGGAAGAAGATATATAGCAATAGCACCCCTCAATCAGTATTTAGTGGAAGAAGGTATATGGCCCCCCCTCAATAAGGATTTGGCAGAAGCAGGTATATAGCACCCCTCAATCAGTATTTGGCGGAAAAAGGTCTATTGCACCCCTCAATCAGTATTTGGTGGAAGAAGGTATATAGCAATAGCACCCCTCAATCAGTATTTAGTAGTAGAAGGTATATGGCACCCCTCAATCAGTATTGGTGGAAGAAGATATATAGCAATAGCACCCCTCAATCAGTATTTAGTGGAAGAAGGTATATGGCCCCCCATCAATAAGGATTTGGCAGAAGCAGGTATATAGCACCCCTCAATCAGTATTTGGCGGAAAAAGGTGTATTGCACCCCTCAATCAGTATTTGGTGAAAGAAGGTATATAGCAATAGCACCCCGCAATCAGTATTTAGTGGAAGAAGTTATATGGCACCCCTCAATCAGTATTTGGCGGAAACAGGTATATAGCACCCCTCAATCTGTATTTGGCGGAAACAGGTATATGGCACCCCTCAATCAGTATTTTGTGAAAGCAGGTGTATCGCAGCCCTCAATTAGTATTTGGTGGAAGAAGATATATAGCAATAGCACCCCTCAATCAGTATTTAGTGGAAGAAGGTATAAGGCCCCCCCTCAATAAGGATTTGGCAGAAGCAGGTATATAGCACCCCTCAATCAGTATTTGGCGGAAAAAGGTGTATTGCACCCCTCAATCAGTATTTGGTGGAAGAAGGTATATAGCAATAGCACCCCGCAATCAGTATTTAGTGGAAGAAGTTATATGGCACCCTTCAATCAGTATTTGGCGGAAAAAGGTATATAGCACCCCTCAATCAGTATTTGGCGGAAACAGGTATATGGCATCCCTCAATCAGTATTTTGTGGAAGCAGGTGTTGTATCGCACCCCTCAATTGGTATTGGGTGGAAGAAGATATATAGCAATAGCACCCCTCAATAAGTATTTAGTGGAAGAAGGTATATGTGTCACGGATGGTGTACAGGAAACAAGACAATGCAATATAATAAATGACTCACTGGATCCACAACTAAGGAACAAAAGGGAGACCCCTGCATGAGACCTGCCACTCTCCCTGACTGCTCAGCCTATGCGAACACCCCAAAGGTGGATGGGCGCATTTCCACGTACCTCGGCTATCTAATACCTGAAGACCCTACAATAGTGAGGGGACAGGACCACCGGCTCCCTACACTAGACACGGAGGGAGTCAGGGTCACCTGAAAATCCAGCAGACAGAAAATCACAAATAAAGGAACAGCACTTATCTTGCAGAGGACTGGGAAAAAGGAACAGCATGCACACACACTCCAGGAAGTTGTATAAGCCGCACACTACTGCATTATGGGGAGGAACTTAAAGGGAAGCAATCAGTCCAACTGCATGACAGCTGAGATAGACTAACGAGATGAGGAACTGAAACCAAAACAAAGAAACTCAAGGAGGAGGATCTGGAAGGCTCCTGTCAGAGCTTCTCAGCTGTCTGGTTGTGACAATATGGCCCCCCTCAATAAGGATTTGGCAGAAGCAGGTATATAGCACCCCGCAATCAGTATTTAGTGGAAGAAGTTATATGGCACCCCTCAATCAGTATTTGGCGGAAACAGGTATATAGCACCCCTCAATCAGTATTTGGCGGAAACAGGTATATGGCACCCCTCAATCAGTATTTTGTGGAAGCAGGTGTATCGCAGCCCTCAGTTAGTATTTGGTGGAAGAAGATATATAGCAATAGCACCCCTCAATCAGTATTTAGTGGAAGAAGGTATATGGCCCCCCTCAATAAGGATTTGGCAGAAGCAGGTATATAGTACCCCTCAATCAGTATTTGGCGGAAAAAGGTGTATTGCACCCCTCAATCAGTATTTGGTGGAAGAAGGTATATAGCAATAGCACCCAGCAATCAGTATTTAGTGGAAGAAGTAATATGGCACCCCTCAATCAGTATTTGGCGGAAACAGGTATATAGCACCCCTCAATCAGTATTTGGCGGAAACAGGAAATGGCACCCCTCAATCAGTATTTTGTGGAAGTAGGTGTATTGCACCCCTCAATCAGTATTTGGTGGAAGAAAGTATATAGCAATAGCACCCCTCAATCCGTATTTAGTGGAAGAAGGTTTATGACACCCCTCAATCAGTATTTGGTGGAAAATGGTGTATAGCACCCCTCAATCAGTATTTGGCGGAAACTGGTAAATAGCACCCTTCAATCAGTATTTGGTGGAAACAGGTATATAGAAACCCTCAATCAGTATTTGGTAGAAAATGGTGTATAGCACCCCTCAATCAGTATTTGGCGTAAACAGATATATAGCACCACTCAATCAGTATTTGGCGGAAACAGGAAATGGCACCCCTCAATCAGTATTTTGTGGAAGTAGGTGTATTGCACCCCTCAATCAGTATTTGGTGGAAAATGGTGTATAGCACCCCTCAATCAGTATTTGGCGGAAACAGGTATATAGCACCCCTCGATCAGTATTTGGCGGAAACAGGAGATGGCACCCCTCAATCAGTATTTTGTGGAAGTAGGTGTATAGCACCCCTCAATCAGTATTTGGCGAAACTTGTAAATAGCGCCCCTCAATCAGTATTTGGCAGAAACAGGTATATAGCACCCCTTAATCAGTATTCGGTGAAAATAGGTATATAGCACCCCTCAATCAGTATTTGGCGGAAACAGGTGTATAGCACCCCTCAATCATTATTTGGCGGAAATAGGTATAAGAAACCCCTCAATCAGTATTTTATGGAAGCAGGTATATGGCACCCTTCAATCAGTATTTGGCGGAAACTGGTATATAGCATCCCTTAATCATTATTTGGCGGAAACTGGTATATAGCACCCCTCAATCAGTATTTGGCGGAAATAGGTATATGGCACCCCTCAATCAGTATTTGGTGGAAAAGGTATATAGCAATAGCACCACTCAATCAGTATTTAGTGGAAGAAGGTATATGGCACCCCTCAATCAGTATTTGGCAGAAACAGGTTTATAGCACCCCTCAATCAGTAATTGATGGAAGAAGGTATATAGCAATAGCACCCCTCAATCAGTATTTAGTGGAAGAAGGTATATGTCACCCCTTAATCAGTAATTGGCGGAAACAGGAATATTGCACCACTCAATCAGTATTTGGCAGAAACAGGTATATAGCACCCCTTAATCAGTATTCGGTGAAAATAGGTATATAGCACCCCTCAATCAGTATTTGGCAGAAACAGGTATATAGCACCCCTCAATCAGTATTTGATGGAAGAAGGTATATAGCAATAGCACACCTCAATCAGTATTTAGTGGAAGAAGGTATATGTCACCCCTCAATCAGTAATTGGCAGAAACAGGTATATTGCACCACTCAATCAGTACTTGGCAGAAACAGGTATATAGCACCCCTTAATCAGTATTCGGTGAAAATAGGTATATAGCACCCCTCAATCAGTATTTGGCGGAAACAGGTGTATAGCACACCTTAATCAGTATTTGGCGGAAACAGGTTTATAACACCCCTCAATCAGTATTTGGCGGAAAAAGGTATATTGCACCCCTTAATCAGTATTTGGTGGAAGAAGGTATATAGCAATAGCACCCCTCAATCAGTATTTAGTGGAAGAAGGTATATGGCACCCCTCAATCAGTATTTGGCAGAAACAGGTATTTAGCACCCCTCAATCAGTAATTGATGGAAGAAGGTATATAGCAATAGCACCCCTCAATCAGTATTTAGTGGAAGAAGGTATATGTCACCCCTCAATCAGTAATTGGCGGAAACAGGTATATTGCACCACTCAATCAGTATTTGGCAGAAACAGGTATATAGCACCCCTTAATCAGTATTCGGTGAAAATAGGTATATAGCACCCCTCAATCAGTATTTGGTGGAAGAAGGTATATAGCAAAAGCACCCCTCAATCAGTATTTAGTGGAAGAAGGTATATGGCACCCCTCAATCAGTATTTGGCGGAAACAGGTATATAGCACCCCTCAATCAGTAATTAGGGGAAGAAGGTATATAGCAATAGCACCCCTCAATCAGTATTTAGTAGAAGAAGGTATATGTCACCCCTCAATCAGTAATTGGCGGAAACAGGTATATTGCACCACTCAATCAGTATTTGGCGGAAACAGGTATATAGCACCCCTCAATCAGTAATTAGGGGAAGAAGGTATATAGCAATAGCACCCCTCAATTATTATTTAGTAGAAGAAGATATATGTCACCCCTCAATCAGTAATTGGCGGAAACAGGTGTATAGCACCCCTCAATCAGTATTTGGCGGAAACAGGTTTATAACACCCCTCAATTGGTATTTGGCGGAAAAAGGTATATTGCACCCCTCAATCAGTATTTGGTGGAAGAAGGTATATAGCAAAAGCACCCCTCAATCAGTATTTAGTGGAAGAAGGTATATGGCACCCCTCAATCAGTATTTGGCGGAAACAGGTATATAGCACCCCTCAATCAGTAATTAGGGGAAGAGGTATATAGCAATAGCACCCCTCAATCAGTATTTAGTAGAAGAAGGTATATGTCACCCCTCAATCAGTAATTGGCGGAAACAGGTGTATAGCACCCCTCAATCAGTATTTGGCGGAAACAGGTTTATAACACCCCTCAATTGGTATTTGGCATAAAAAGGTATATTGCACCCCTCAATCAGTATTTGGTGGAAGAAGGTATATAGCAAAAGCACCCCTCAATCAGTATTTAGTGGAAGAAGGTATATGGCACCCCTCAATCAGTATTTGGCGGAAACAGGTATATAGCACCCCTCAATCAGTAATTAGTGGAAGAAGGTATATAGCAATAGCACCCCTCAATCAGTATTTAGTAGAAGAAGGTATATGTCACCCCTCAATCAGTAATTGGCGGAAACAGGTATATTGCACCACTCAATCAGTATTTGGCGGAAACAGGTGTATAGCACCCCTCAATCAGTATTTGGCGGAAAAAGGTATAATGCACCCCTCAATCAGTATTTGGTGGAAGAAGGTATATAGCAATAGCACCCCTCAATCAGTATTTAGTGGAAGAAGGTATATGGCACCCATCAATCAGTATTTGGCGGAAACAGGTATATAGCACCCCTCGATCAGTATTTGACGGAAACAGGTTTATAACACCCCTCAATCAGTATTTGGCGGAAAAAGGTGTATTGCACCCCTCAATCATTATTTGGTGGAAGAAGGTATATAGCAATAGCACCCCTCAATCAGTATTTAGTGGAAGAAGGTATATGGCACCCCTCAATCAGTATTTAGTGGAAGAAGGTATATGGCACCCTTCAATCAGTAATTGGCAGAAACAGGTATATTGCACCCCTCAATCAGTATTTGGTGGAAGAAAGTATATAGCAATAGCACCCCTCAATTAATATTTAGTGGAAGAAGGTTTATGACACCCCTCAATCAGTATTTGGTGGAAAATGATGTATAGCACCCCTCAATCAATATTTGGCGGAAACTGGTAAATAGCACCCCTCAATCAGTATTTGGTAGAAACAGGTATATAGAACCCCTCAATCAGTATTTGGTAGAAAATTGTGTATAGCACCCCTCAATCAGTATTTGGTGAAAACAGATATATAGCACCCCTCAATCAGGATTTTGTGGAAGAAAGTAAATGGCACCCCTAAATCAGTATTTGGTGGAAACAGGTATATAGCACCCCTCGATCAGTATTTGGCGGAAACAGGAAATGGCACCCCTCAATCAGAATTTTGTGGAAGTAGGTGTATTGCACCCCTCAATCAGTATTTGGTTGAAAATGTGTATAGCACCCCTCAATCAGTATTTGGCGGAAACTGGTAAATAGCGCCCCTCAATCAGTATTTGGCAGAAACAGGTATATAGCACCCCTCAATCAGTATTTGGCGGAAACAGGTGTATAGCACCCCTCAATCAGTATTTGGAGGAAATAGGTATATGGCACCCCTCAATCAGTATTTTGTGGAAGCAGGTATATGGCACCCTTCAATCAGTATTTGGCGGAAACTGGTATATAGCACCCCTCAATCAGTGTTTGGCGAAAACAGGTATATGGCACCCCTCAATCAGTATTTGGCGGAAACAGGTGTATAGCACCTCTCAATCAGTATTTGGCGGAAATAGGTATATGGCACCCCTCAATCAGTATTTGGTGGAAGAAGGTATATAGCAATAGCACCCCTCAATCAGTATTTAGTGGAAGAAGGTATATGGTACCCCTCAATCAGTATTTGGCGGAAACAGGTATATAGCACCCCTCAATCATTATTTGATGGAAGAAGGTACATAGCAATAGCACCCCTCAATCAGTATTTAGTGGAAGAAGGTATATGGCACCCCTCAATCAGTAATTGGCGGAAACAGGTATATTGCACCACTCAATCAGTACTTGGCAGAAACAGGTATATAGCACCCCTTAATCAGTATTCGGTGAAAATAGGTATATAGCACCCCTCAATCAGTATTGGCGGAAACAGGTGTATAGCACCCCTCAATCAGTATTTGGCGGGAAACAGGTTTATAACACCCCTCAATCAGTATTTGGCGGAAAAAGGTACATTGCACCCCTCAATCAGTATTTGGTGGAAGAAGGTGTATAGCAATAGCACCCCTCAATCAGTATTTAGTGGAAGAAGGTATATGGCACCCATCAATCAGTATTTGGCGGAAACAGGTATATAGCACCCCTCAATCAGTATTTGGCAGAAACAGGTTTATAACACCCCTCAATCAGTATTTGGCGGAAAAAGGTGTATTGCACCCCTCAATCAGTATTTGGTGGAAGAAGGTATATAGCAATAGCACCCCTCAATCAGTATTTAGTGGAAGAAGGTATATGGCACCCCTCAATCAGTATTTGGCGGAAACAGGTATATAGCACCCCTCAATCAGTATTTGGTATAAGAAGGTATATAGCAATAGCACCCCTCAATCAGTATTTAGTGGAAGAAGGTATACGGCACCCTTCAATCAGTAATTGGCGGAAACAGGTATATTGCACCCCTCAATCAGTATTTGGCTGAAACAGGTATATGGCACCTCTCAATCAGTATTTTGTAGAAGCAGGTGTATCGTAGCCCTCAATTAGTATTTGGTGGAAGAAGTTATATAGCAATAGCACCCCTCAATCAGTATTTAGTGGAATAAGGTATATTGCACCCCTCAATAAGGATTTGGCAGAAGCAGGTATATAGTACCCCTGAATCAGTATTTGGCAGAAAAAGGTGTATTGCACCCCTCAATCAGAATTTGGTGGAAGAAGGTATATAGCAATAGCACCCCTCAATCAGTATTTAGTGGAAGTTATATGGCACCCCTCAATCAGTATTTGGCGGAAACAGGTATATAGCACCCCACAATCAGTATTTTGTGGAAGTAGGTGTATTGCACCCCTCAATCAGTATTTGGTGGAAAAAAGTATATAGCAATAGCACCCCTCAATCAGTATTTAGTGGAAGAAGGTTTATGACACCCCTCAATCAGTATTTGGTGGAAAATTGTGTATAGCACCCCTCAATCAGTATTTGGCAGAAACTGGTAAATAGCACCCCTCAATCAGTATTTGGTGGAAACAGGAAAATAGAACCCCTCAATCAGTTTTGGTAGAAAATGGTGTATATCACCCCTCAATCAGTATTTAGCGGAAATAGATATATAGCACCCCTGAATCAGGAATTTGTGGAAAAAAGTATATGGCACCCCTCAATCAGTATTTGGCGGAAACAGGTATATAGCACCCCTCAATCAGGATTTTGTGGAAGAAAGTATATCGCGGCCCTCAAGCAGTTTTTTGGGGTGCAACAGGTATATCACACACGTTGCGATTAGTTTCTCCAATAGCGTTTGTCCTTCTATCTAGCTGCGGTATCGCAGCAGAACCGCACACAACTACTGCACAATACAAATACACTATAATATAATTTTTATATTAGAAAGTATATTATACAGCCAGGTTTATAAATATTGGGACATTTACACAATTCTAACATTTTTGGCTCTATACACCACCACAATGGATTTGAAATGAAACGAACAAGATGTGCTTTAATTGTAGACTGTCAGCTTTAATTTGAGGATATTTACATCCAAATCAGGTGAACGGTGAAGGAATTACAACAGTTTGCATATGTGCCTCCCACTTGTTAAGGTGTCCAAAAGTAATGTGATACATTCATTGGAAGCTGTTTAGCACCAGGAAGGGTATAGAGTGGGCTCAGCATGCATGTTGGTACCTGCATCCCTTGTAATGGAGGCCATTTTGGCACAAAAAATGGAAAAAGGCAGAGTGGATCCAGCATGCATGTGGGTCCAACACTCCCTGAATTTTATGGCGGTCATTATGGCGCATAACAGGTAGTATTTAGTGTTAGGACCCGTGTAACAGAGATCGCCTTGACGTTTGGCATACGGGCTTAGATGGTTTTGTACAAAATGCATTGACCAAGCATCTCGCTTTTTAAGCGTAGTATTAGCATCATAATTTTTGTAAGCATTGTTGTACTTTGTCTGATTTGCAGAGTGCTGCCGCATTGTCTCCTTTTTTTCCTCTAGGTCTTTGCCATGGCGGCGTGCACCTGCGCACTGGGAGGTGCTGACTAACCCTCTTTTTTTGCAGATTTACAATGCTGGAGATGTGGCACTCCAGCGAGTCGTGCACTCCTGATTAGCCTGTCTGCCCCATAGGCTGATTTTAATTATTTTCAGTATAAAGCTGTGGCCTGCTCTCACTACATTCATTGGAAGCTGTTTAGCACCAGGAAGGGTATAGAGTGGGCTCAGCATGCATGTTGGTACCTGCATCCCTTGTAATGGAGGCCATTTTGGCACAAAAAACGGAAAAAGGCAGAGTGGATCCAGCATGCATGTGGGTCCAACACTCCCTGAATTTTATGGCGGTCATTATGGCGCATAACAGGTAGTATTTAGTGTTAGGACCCGTGTAACAGAGATCGCCTTGACGTTTGGCATACGGGCTTAGATGGTTTTGTACAAAATGCATTGACCAAGCATCTCGCTTTTTAAGCGTAGTATTAGCATCATAATTTTTGTAAGCATTGTTGTACTTTGTCTGATTTGCAGAGTGCTGCCGCATTGTCTCCTTTTTTTCCTCTAGGTCTTTGCCATGGCGGCGTGCACCTGCGCACTGGGAGGTGCTGACTAACCCTCTTTTTTTGCAGATTTACAATGCTGGAGATGTGGCACTCCAGCGAGTCGTGCACTCCTGATTAGCCTGTCTGCCCCATAGGCTGATTTTAATTATTTTCAGTATAAAGCTGTGGCCTGCTCTCACTACATTCATTGGAAGCTGTTTAGCACCAGGAAGGGTATAGAGTGGGCTCAGCATGCATGTTGGTACCTGCATCCCTTGTAATGGAGGCCATTTTGGCACAAAAAACGGAAAAAGGCAGAGTGGATCCAGCATGCATGTGGGTCCAACACTCCCTGAATTTTATGGCGGTCATTATGGCGCATAACAGGTAGTATTTAGTGTTAGGACCCGTGTAACAGAGATCTCCTTGACGTTTGGCATACGGGCTTAGATGGTTTTGTACAAAATGCATTGACCAAGCATCTCGCTTTTTAAGCGTAGTATTAGCATCATAATTTTTGTAAGCATTGTTGTACTTTGTCTGACTTGCAGAGTGCTGCCGCATTGTCTCCTTTTTTTCCTCGTGATAGAAGTAATGGGACAGAATAATAATCATAAATCAAACTTTCACTTTTTAATACTTGGTTGCAAATCCTTTGCAGTCAATTACAGCCTGAAGTCTGGAACGCATAGACATTACCAGACGCTGGGTTTCATCCCTGGTGATGCTCTGCCAGGCCTCTACTGCAACTGTCTTCAGTTCCTGCTTGTTCTTGGGGCATTTTCCCTTCAGTTTTGTCTTCAGCAAGTTAAATGCATGCTCAATCTGATTCAGGTCAGGTGATTGACTTGGCCATTGCATAACATTCCACTTCTTTCCCTTAAAAAACTCTTTGGTTGCTTTAGCCGTATACTTTGGGTCATTGTCCATCTACACTGTGAAGTGCCGTCCAATGTGTTCTGAAGCATTTGGCTGAATATGAGCAGATAATATTGCCCGAAACACTTCAGAAATCATCCTGCTGCTTTTGTCAGCAGTCACATCATCAATAAATACAAGAGAACCAGTTCTATTGGCAGCCATACATGCCCACGCCATGACACTACCACCACCATGCTTCACTGATGAGGTGGTATGCTTAGGATCATGAGCAGTTCCTTTACTTCTCCATACTCTTCCCTTCCTATCACTATTGTACAAGTTGATCTTGGTCTCATCTGTCCAGAGGATGTTGTTCCAGAACTGTGAAGGCTAGAGTTGAGCGAGCCCGAACTGTAAAGTTTTTTTTTTTTTCGGCACCCGGACCCGAACCTGAACATTTACGTAAAAGTTTGGGTTCGGTGTTCGGCGCTTTCTTGTCAGTTTTTAAAAGGCTGAACAGCAGCCAATCAACAAGCGTCATACTACTTGCCCCAAAAGGCCATCACAGCCATGCCTACTATTGGCATTGCTGTGATTGGCCAACTGCAGCATGTGACCCAGCCTCTATTTAAGCTGGAGTCACGTAGCGCCGCCCGTCACTCTGCTCGGATTAGTGTAGGGAGAGGCTGCAGCTGCTGTGAGGGAGAGATCAGGGAGAAATATTATCAAGAACTGCTTTTTTTACTCAGCGATCTACAGCATATGTGTTTTGTGGGTGCAGCGCACAATTTTTTTAAGCCTGCCCAGAGCCAACTACTGCTGAAAACGAACTTTTTAAATTTATTTTGTCAATATCAATACATAATCGGCAGCCATTTTATACAATGATAGTGCACCAGCACAGGCTATCTGCATGTCTGCAAGTCCAGAAATACATCTTTTTGCTTACTGGGGTGAAAAAACCCTCTAATATACTGCACATCTGGGATAAGACGTGCATAAGTAACTGTCACATTTAGGCCAGAAATACATCTTTTTGCTTACTGGGGTGAAAAAACCCTCTAATATACTGCAAAATCTGGGATAAGACGTGCATAAGTCACTGTCACATTTAGGCCAGAAATACATCTTTATGGTTACTGGGGTGAAAAAACCCTCTAATATACTGCACATCTGGGATTAGACGTGCATAAGTGACTGTCACATTTAGGCCAGAAATACGGCTTTTTGGTTACTGGGGTGAAAAAAACCACTAATATACTGCACATCTGGGATTAGAAATGCATAAGTGACTGTCACATTTAGGCCAGAAATACATCTTTTTGCTTACTGGGGTGAAAAAACCCTCTAATATACTGCACATCTGGGATAAGACATGCATAAGTGACTGTCACATTTAGGCCAGAAATACATCTTTTTGGTTATTGGGGTGAAAAAACCCTCTAATATACTGCACATCTGGGATTAGACGTGCATAAGTGACTGTCACATTTAGGCCAGAAATACATCTTTGTGCTTACTGGGGTGAAAAAACCCTCTGATATACTGCACATCTGGGATTAGACGTGCATAAGTGACTGTCACATTTAGGCCAGAAATACATCTTTTTGCTTACTGGGGTGAAAAAACCCTCTAATATACTGCACATCTGGAATTAGACGTGCATAAGTCATTGTCACATTTAGGCCAGAAATACGGCTTTTTGGTTACTGTGGTGAAAAAACCCTCTGATATACTGCACATCTGGTATAAGACATGCATAAGTGACTGCCCCATTTAGGCAAGAAATACATCTTTTTGGTTTACTGGGGTGAAAAAACCCTCTGATATACTGCAAAATCTGGGATAAGACGTGCATAAGTGACTGTCACATTTAGGCCAGAAATACATCTTTTTGGTTACTGGGGTGAAAAAACCCTATAATATATACTGCACATCTGGGATTAGACATGCATAAGTGACTGTCACATTTAGGCCAGAAATACGGCTTTTTGGTTACTGGGGTGAAAAAAACCCTCTGATATACTGCACATCTGGGATAAGACGTGCATAAGTGACTGTCAAGTTTAGGCCAGAAATACATCTTTTTGCTTACTGGGGTGAAAAAAACCTCTAATATATACTGCACATCTGGGATTAGACATGCATAAGTGACTGTCACATTTAGGCCAGAAATACGGCTTTTTGGTTACTGGGGTGAAAAAAACCTCTAATATACTGCACATCTGGTATAAGACGTGCATAAATGACTGTCACATTTAGGCCAGAAATACATCTTTTTGCTTACTGGGGTGAAAAAACCCTCTGATATACTGCACATTTGGGATAAGACATGCATAAGTGACTGTCACATTTAGGCCAGAAATACATCTTTTTGGTTACTGGGGTGAAAAAAACCCTATAATATATACTGCACGTCTGGGATTAGACGTGCATAAGTGACTGTCACATTTAAGCCAGAAATACGGCTTTTTGGTTACTGGGGTGAAAAAATCCTCTGATATACTGCACATCTGGGATAAGACATGCATAAGTGACTGTCAAGTTTAGGCCAGAAATACATCTTTTTGCTTACTGGGGTGAAAAAACCCTCTAATATACTGCACATCTGGGATTAGACATGCATAAGTGACTATCACATTTAGGCCAGAAATACGGCTTTTTGGTTACTGGGGTGAAAAAAATCTGTAATATACTGCACATCTGGGATTAGACGTGCATAAGTGACTGTCACATTTAGGCCAGAAATACGGCTTTTTGGTTACTGGGGTGAAAAAACCCTCTAATATACTGCACATCTGGGATAAGACGTGCATAAGTGAGTGTCACATTTTGGCCAGAAATACATATTTTTGCTTACTGGGGTGAAAAAACCCTCTAATGTACTGCACATCTGGGATAAGACGTGCATAAGTGACTGTCACATTTAGGCCAGAAATACATCTTTTTGGTTACTGGGGTGAAAAAACCCTCTAATGTACTGCACATCTGGGATAAGACATGCATAAGTGACTCTCACATTTAGGCGAGAAATACGGCTTTTTGGTTACTGGGGTGAAAGAACCCTCTAATATACTGCACATCTGGGATTAGGCGTGCATAAGTGACTGTCACATTTAGGCCAAAAATACGGCTTTTTGGTTACTGGGGTAAAAAAATAAACTCTAACATATTGCACATCTGGGATTAGAAGTGCATAAGTGACTGTCACATTTAGGCCAGAAATACGGCTTTTTGGTTACTGGGGTAAAAAAAAACTCTAATATACAGCACATCTGGGATAAGACATGCATAAGTGACTGTCACATTTAGGCCAGAAATACATCTTTTTGCTTACTGGGTTGAAAAAACCCTCTAATATACTGCAAAATCTGGGATAAGACGTCACATTTAGGCCATAAGTGACTGTCACATTTAGGCCAGAAATACGTCTTTTTGGTTACTTGGGTGAAAAAACCCTCTAATATATACTGCACATCTAGGATTAGACATGCATAAGTGACTGTCACATTTAGGCCAGAAATACGGATTTTTGGTTACTGGGGTGAAAAAACCCTCTGATATACTGCACATCTGGGATTAGACGTGCATAAGTTACTGTGAAATTTAGGCCACAAATACTGCTGTCATATAAAGTAAAAAAAATAATAATTGAGTGCAATACCCTACATCAGGGTTTTTATTGGCGGTTAATTATTTTTAACAGACTTAACCACTTTTTACTTTGCTTTGTGAACGCTAACTATGAGGCAAACATCTAATAAGGGACGCGGTCATGATCGTGGTGGTGGTGTTGGTGGAGCCTCTGGTGCAGGGAAAGGACGTGGCCGTTCTGCCACAGCTACACGTCCTACTGAACCTACTACCTCAGGTCCCAGTAGCCGCCAGAATCTACAGAGATATTTGGTTGTGCCTAATGCCGTTCTAAGGATGGTAAGGCCTGAGCAAGTACAGGCGCTAGTCAATTGGGTGGCCGACAGTGGATCCAGCACGTTCACATTATCTCCCACCCAGGTTTCTGCAGAAAGCGCACAGGTAGCGCCTGAAACCCATGCCCATCAGTCTGTCACATCACCCCCGTGCATATTGGGTGAACCTGTCTGAGCCTCAAGTCATGCAGCAGTCTCTTATGCTGTTTGAAGACTCCGCTGGCAGGGTTTCCCAAGGGCATCCACCTAGCCCTTCCCCAGGGGTGGAAGACATAGAATGCACTGACGCACAACCACTTATGTTTCCTGATGAGGACATGGGAATACCACCTCAGCACGTCTCTGATGATGACGAAACACAGGTGCCAACTGCTGCGTATTTCTGCAGTGTGCAGACCGAAAAGGAGGTCAGGGAGGAAGACTGGGTGGAAGACGATGCAGGGGACGATGAGGTCCTAGACCCGACATGGAATGAAGGTTGTGCCACTGACTTTCAGAGTTCGGAGGAAAAGGCAGTGGTGAGACCGAGCCAACAGCGTAGCAAAAGCGGGAGCAGGGTGCTAAAGCAGAGCAGCCGTCGCCAAAACAGTTCGCCTGCTACTGGCCACCGTCACCAGGGACCGAGCACAGCAAAGGCAGCTTCAAGAAGTTTCCTGGCATGGCACTTTTTCACACAATGTGCTGACGACAAGACCCGAATGGTTTGCACGCTGTGCCATCAGAGCCTGAAGCGAGGCATTAACGTTCTGAACCTTAGCACAACCTGCATGACCAGGCATCTACATGCGAGACACGAGCTGCAGTGGAGTAAGCACCTTCAAAACCAAGAAAAAGCTCAGGCCCCTCCTGCTCCCTCTTCTGCTGCTGCCTCGGCCTCTTCCTCCACCTCTGGAGGAACGTTGGCACCTGCCGCCCAGCAAACAGAGTATGTGCCACCAACAACACCACCTCCGTCACCAAGCATCTCCACCATGTCACACGGAAGCGTTCAGCTCTCCATCTCACAAACCTTTGACAGAAAGCGTAAATTCCCACCTAGCCACCCTCGATCCCTGGCCCTGAATGCCAGCATTTCTAAGCTACTGGCCTTTGAAATTCTGTAATTCAGGCTGGTGGAAACGGACAGCTTCAAACAGCTCATGTCGCTTGCTGTCCCACAGTAGGTCGTTCCCAGCCGCCACTACTTCTCCAGGAGAGCCGTGCCCTCCCTGCACAACCAAGTATCGGATAAAATCAAGTGTGCACTGCGCAACGCCATCTGTGGCAAGGTCCACCTAACCACAGATACGTGGACCAGTAAGCACTGCCAGGGACGCTATATCTCCCTAACTGCACACTGGGTAAATGTAGTGGCGGCTGGGCCCCAGGCGGAGAGCTGTTTGGTGCACGTCCTTTCGCCGCCAAGGATCGCAGGGCATCATTCTTTGCCTCCTGTTGCCTCCTCTTCCTACTCGGCTTCCTGCTCCTCTTCTACCACCTCCTCATACGGTCAGCGTCAACTTTACCATCAACCTTAGCACAGCCAGGGGTAAACATCAGCAGGCCGTTCTGAAACTGATGTGTTTGGGGGACAGGCCCCACACCGTGCAGGAGTTGTGGAGGGGGATAGAACAACAGACTGACGAGTGGTTGCTGCCAGTGAGCCTCAAGCCCGGCCTGGTGGTGTGCGATAATGGGCGAAATCTCGTTGCAGCTCTGGGACTAGCCGGTTTGACGCACATCCCTTTCCTGGCGCATGTGCTGAATTTGGTGGTGCAGAAATTCATTCACAACCATCCCGACATATCAGAGCTGCTGCGTAAAGTCCGGGCCGTCTGTGCGTGCTTCCGGCGTTCTCATCCTGCCGCCACTCGGCTGTCTGCTCTACAGCGTAACTTCAGCCTTCCCGCTCACCGCCTCATATGCGACGTGCCCACCAGGTGGAACTCCACCTTGCACATGCTGGAGAGACTGTGCGAGCAGCAGCAGGCCATAGTGGAGTTTCAGCTGCAGCACGTACGGGTGAGTCGCACTGCGGAACAGCACCACTTCACCACCAATGACTGGGTGTCACGAGGGTGTCGAGGACCACGCCTGACTCCGTTATACCCGGGGTCAGGAAGTCGCAGCGGTTGGCTGCACGCTCTATTTAAGATAGGGCTGTTTTCCTTATGGTAGCTTTCTGGGTTTGCTTAGCAAACCCTTTTGGCTCACTCAGGGATCCGTAGCTCCTTCTCCTCAGCTGTTCCTTGTCCAGCACTCCCAGACCTCCTTATATTTCTCTCTCACACTTCTCTGGTTGCCAGAGATAGAGCTTCCTGCCTGGACATCTATTCTGACCTTCTGGAGCTGTGTTGCTGCGTTCGCTGGTAGTTGGTCCAGTACGCTACCCTCCAGATCCCTGTTGGACCTTTTTGGTTTATTGTGGTCGCCCACCTGGGTGTATGTGTTTGTATGTTTTGTCTGTCCTCTCCCTGGTGTTTCCCTCTTAGTGATAGTGGTGTGGACTAGCGATCCCACCCGCCTGTTCACTATCCAGGGCTCATTATTAGGGAAAGCCAGGGTTTAGGCACGCGATCGCCGCACGGGTGAGGAACCCGTCTAGGGACGTCAGGGCAGTCAGGTGCCAGCCGCAAGGTGAGTTAGGGGTCACCACCTTTCCCTCTCCCTTGGGCAGGGCTTTCCCTGTTTTCCTCCCTGTGCGTGTCGTCGGTCATTACATTATCTCTGGCCCTTATTTTGTGTAGGTAAAAAAAAAAAAAAAAAAAAAATTTACCTACTTAGAATCCAGTATGGATCAAATTGCTGCTCTGTCCAAACAATTTCATGGCCTGTCTTTGGAGGTGGTAGGATTGAAGGCGTCGGTCCTCCAGCAACAGCAGCAATTACAACTGACTGCAAGCCCAGCGGTTGCTACTGGTAACCAGGTTGTTGCGGAACCCAAGGTCCCTCTCCCTGACAGATTTTCTGGGGGAAGGGACAAGTTTTTGACATTCCGTGAGGCCTGTAAGTTATATTTTAAACTGCGCCCTTACTCCTCTGGTAATGAAGATCAGCGGGTGGGGGTTGTTATTTCCCTGCTGCAGGGGGATCCGCAGTCCTGGGCGTTCGCTTTACCTACTGATTCCCAGGCTCTTCGGTCAGTGGATGAGTTTTTTGGGGCCTTGGGTCTCATATATGATGACCCTGACCGAGTCGCCCTGGCTGAATCAAGATTACGGAGACTCTTACAAGGAGAGCGGCCGGTAGAGGAGTATTGCTCTGAATTCCGTAGGTGGGCTACGGATACCCAATGGAACGACCCAGCTCTCAGGAGTCAGTTCTGCTCTGGGTTATCCGAAAGGGTTAAGGATGCGCTTGCATTATATGAGACCCCCTTTTCCCTTGATGCGGTTATGTCCCTTTCTATCCGAATAGATAGACGCCTTAGGGTCAGGTTGAAAAAACCGGAGCAATTGGTAACCCCTCCCAAGCAGCAGTTAGTCTGTACGGACTTAGACGAGCCTATGCAGCTAGGAGGAACTACTCGTCAGGTCCGTCCTCCTGAGGCTCGCCGTAGGCGTGGGGTTTGTTTTTTTTGTGGGGAGAGGGGTCATTTCATTAATGTCTGTCCTTCTTTCCTCAGAAACAAAAGACCGTCGGAAAAACTACTAACCCCAGGCTGTGTGGAGGATGTCAGCCGGGGGGTATACGTTTCCTCCATACGTACATCGCAATTTGTGTTGCCAGCGGTTATTATTTTTGGTGATAAGACGGAGACTATTTCTTTCTTTCTAGACAGTGGAGCAGGGGTAAATTTGATAGATGCCCATTTTGCCCGCACTTTGGGTTTGTCTCTCTGTAATTTACAGAGACCCATTCCCATATTCGCTATTGATTCTGCTCCCCTGTCTCAGAGAAACCTCACGCACATGGTTCATAATTTACACCTTCGGGTAGGGGACCACCATAACGAGATGCTTTCAGGTTATGTTCTGGAGGGGCTTCCCACTCCGGTAGTGCTGGGTCTTCCCTGGTTGGTAGCGCACAATCCAGTGGTGGATTGGCAGGCCAAGGAGATATTGGAGTGGAGTGAGCAGTGCAGAGAAAATTGCTTAAATAGCAATTGCTTAGTCGCCTCCATAACTACCCTACCTACATTTATTTCGGACTTTGAGGATGTTTTTTCTGAAAAGGGTTGTCAGAAGTTACCACCTCATCGTCCTTATGATTGCCCGGTTAACCTTATTCCCGGCGCAAAATTACCCAAGACCAGGTTATATAATCTTTCGGGTCCAGAGAGACAAGCCATGAAAGATTATATCTCCGAGAGCTTGGCTAAGGGACACATCAGACCCTCTTCTTCACCCGTGGCTGCAGGGTTTTTCTTCGTTAAAAAGAAAGATGGGGGCCTGCGTCCTTGCTTAGATTTTCGCGAATTAAATCAGATAACCATCCGAGACCCATACCCTCTTCCTCTCATTCCTGACCTGTTTAATCAGATTGCGGGTGCTAGGTGGTTCTCCAAACTTGATCTTAGGGGTGCCTACAACCTGATTCGTATTAAGGAGGGGGATGAGTGGAAGACAGCGTTTAACACCCCTGAGGGGCATTATGAAAATCTAGTTATGCCATTCGGTCTGACCAATGCTCCTGCCGTCTTTCAACATTTCGTTAATGACATTTTTAGTCATCTAATCGGCAGGTTTGTGGTAATATACCTAGATGATATTTTAATTTATTCGTCCGATCTGAAAACAAATGAGGTGCATGTCAGACAAGTACTGCAGGTCCTACGGACGAATGAATTATATGCTAAAATTGAAAAATGTGTCTTCGCCGTTCAGGAGATACAATTCCTGGGTTATTTTTTATCTGCGTCAGGTTTCCGTATGGATCCTAGGAAGGTCCAGGCAATTTTAGATTGGGATCTTCCTGAGAACCTCAAAGCACTACAACGGTTCTTGGGCTTCGCGAATTTCTATAGGAAATTCATTAAAAATTATTCACTTATTGTAAAACCGCTTACTGACATGACTAGGAAGGGGACTGATTTTTCTAAATGGTCTGACGCCGCTAAAGTTGCTTTTTCCTCTCTAAAAGAGAGGTTTACCTCAGCACCTGTACTGGTCCAACCTGATGTCTCTCAGCCTTTTATTGTTGAAGTCGATGCGTCAGAGGTGGGAGTGGGGGCGGTGCTGTCTCAGGGTCCGTCTCCTGGCAAATGGCGTCCTTGTGCTTTCTTTTCTAAAAAACTATCTGCAGCAGAAAAGAACTACGATATTGGCAATAGGGAACTATTAGCTATTAAACTTGCGTTTGAGGAGTGGCGTCATTTCTTAGAGGGGGCAGTCCACCCCGTCACTGTAATTACGGACCACAAAAATCTTCTGTACCTCGAATCAGCTAAGCGTCTCACCCCTAGACAGGCTAGGTGGTCGCTATTTTTTTACCAGGTTTAACTTTGTGATTACCTATCGTCCTGGGGCAAAGAACACCAAGGCTGATGCACTATCTCGTTGTTTCCCTGGCGGGGGTAATGTGAGTGATCCGGTACCCATTCTTCAAAGAGGAGTGGTTGTTTCTGCGGTACACTCTGTTTTGGAGGGGAAGGTGTTAGAGGCCCAGGGGGACGCCCCGGTCTCTTGCCCCTCAGAGAAATTGTTTGTACCGTTGAACTTACGTTTCGAATTATTAAAGGAACATCATAATTCGGCACTTGCTGGGCACCCGGGTAGTAAAGCAACCTTGGAACTATTGTCTCGTCGTTTTTGGTGGCCAAGGTTGCGTCAGGATGTATTGGATTTTGTGTCTTCTTGTTCTACCTGTGCGCGCGCAAAAGTTTCACATACACGTCCTGCAGGGTCTCTATTACCACTCGTCATTCCCAATAGACCATGGACACATCTGTCAATGGATTTTATCACTGACTTACCTTTGTCTGCGGGTAAAACAGTTATTTTGGTAGTAGTGGACAGGTTTAGCAAAATGGTACACTTCATTGCGTTACCCGCACTACCTAATGCTAAGACTCTTGCTCAGGTATTCGTCAGTGAAATCGTGAAGCTTCACGGGGTCCCCTCCGATGTTGTTTCGGATCGGGGTACCCAGTTTATTTCTAAATTTTGGAAAGCTTTTTGTTCTCGTTTGGGGGTACACTTGTCCTTTTCCTCTGCTTTCCATCCTCAGTCGAATGGACAGACTGAGCGTACCAACCAAAACCTTGAGACATATCTAAGATGTTTTGTGTCGGAAAACCAAGAGTTGTGGTCATCATATTTACCGTTAGCTGAGTTTGCCATAAATAATCGTCGTCAGGAATCCACTGGCAAGTCACCATTTCTTGGTGCATATGGTTTTCATCCCCAATTCTGTACTTTCAAAGAGGGGGGGTCTTCTGGGGTTCCCGAAGAGGAACGGTTTTCGTCATCTCTTTCATCGGTATGGCAGAAGGTGCAAGCTAACTTGAAAAATATGGGAGGTAAATACAAATGCATGGCTGATAAGAGACGGTCGCCAGGTCCGGACCTAGGAGTGAATGACTATGTGTGGTTGTCTACTAGGAATATTAAATTGAAGGTTCCCTCTTGGAAACTGGGTCCTAGGTTTATTGGCCCTTACAAAATTGTAGCCATCATCAACCCCGTGGCTTTTCGCCTGGAGTTACCTCAGACTTTTAAAATTCATAATGTTTTTCATAAGTCGTTACTCAAAAAATATGTTCCACCTCTAGAACCATCACCGCTGCCACCCCCTCCTGTTGTCGTGGATGGTAACCTAGAATTTCAGATATCCAAAATTGTTAATTCTCGTCGGGTCCGCCGCTCTCTTCAATATCTGGTGCATTGGAGAGGTTACGGTCCCGAGGAAAGAATGTGGGTTCCTGCGTCTGAGGTAAACGCCGACAGGTTAGTTCGGGTTTTTCATGCCTCTCATCCTGGGAGACCTGGTCCTGAGTGTCCGGAGGCCCCTTGTAAAGAGGGGGGTACTGTCACGAGGGTGTCGAGGACCACGCCTGACTCCGTTATACCCGGGGTCAGGAAGTCGCAGCGGTTGGCTGCACGCTCTATTTAAGATAGGGCTGTTTTCCTTATGGTAGCTTTCTGGGTTTGCTTAGCAAACCCTTTTGGCTCACTCAGGGATCCGTAGCTCCTTCTCCTCAGCTGTTCCTTGTCCAGCACTCCCAGACCTCCTTATATTTCTCTCTCACACTTCTCTGGTTGCCAGAGATAGAGCTTCCTGCCTGGACATCTATTCTGACCTTCTGGAGCTGTGTTGCTGCGTTCGCTGGTAGTTGGTCCAGTACGCTACCCTCCAGATCCCTGTTGGACCTTTTTGGTTTATTGTGGTCGCCCACCTGGGTGTATGTGTTTGTATGTTTTGTCTGTCCTCTCCCTGGTGTTTCCCTCTTAGTGATAGTGGTGTGGACTAGCGATCCCACCGGCCTGTTCACTATCCAGGGCTCATATTAGGGAAAGCCAGGGTTTAGGCACGCGATCGCCGCACGGGTGAGGAACCCGTCTAGGGACGTCAGGGCAGTCAGGTGCCAGCCGCAAGGTGAGTTAGGGGTCACCACCTTTCCCTCTCCCTTGGGCAGGGCTTTCCCTGTTTTCCTCCCTGTGCGTGTCGTCGGTCATTACAATGGGCCTCCATGCGATACCTGTGTGCCCTGTTGCGCTGTTTCGAGTACTCCACCAACATGGCTAGTGGCGATGATGCCGTTATCAGCGTTACAATACCACTTCTATGTCTCCTTGAGAAAACACTTAGGGCGATGATGGAAGAGGATGTGGCCCAGGACAAGGAGGAGGAAGAGGGTCATCTCTAACACTTTCAGGCCAGTCTTTTAGAAGTGGCTCAGAAAGAGGATTTTTCCCAGCCGAACTTCCATCCCCAGATCTATGGAGGGAAAAGGTTGATACAATATACAGGTTCGAAGAGCTAGCGGCTGCAGAAGCGCGCAACTACCAAAAATTCAAAGGTAGATGGGATTATTAGGTGAAACACAAACACTCTAATCACGGGCAAACTATCCCTATCAATTAGGCAATTCTTACCAACAGGAATATATTCGGTACTCTCCAGTCAGTAGAGAATTGGAAAATAGTCATCTATTCAACAAATTAAAAAAGTAATGGACTACAAACATATTCTCATTTCAGATTCTCACAGGAATGTGTTTATTTTACTGCACTCAATATTTAACATACACTCACCTAAAGAATTATTAGGAACACCATACTAATACGGTGTTGGACCCCCTTTTGCCTTCAGAACTGCCTTAATTCTACGTGGCATTGATTCCACAAGGTGCTGAGAGCATTCTTTAGAAATGTTGGCCCATATTGATAGGATAGCATCTTGCAGTTGATGGAGATTTGAGGGATGCACATCCAGGGCACGAAGCTCCCGTTCCACCACATCCCAAAGATGCTCTATTGGGTTGAGATCTGGTGACTGTGGGGGCCATTTTAGTACAGTGAACTCATTGTCATGTTCAAGAAACCAATTTGAAATGATTCGAGCTTTGTGACATGGTGCATTATCCTGCTAGAAGTAGCCATCAGAGGATGGATACATGTTCTTATTCTGTTTACGCCAAATTCGGACTCTACCATTTGAATGTCTCAACAGAAATCGAGACTCATCAGACCAGGCAACATTTTTCCAGTCTTCAACAGTCCAATTTTGGTGAGCTTGTGCAAATTGTAGCCTCTTTTTCCTATTTGTAGTGGAGATGAGTCGTACCCGGTGGTGTCTTCTGCTGTTGTAACCCATCCGCCTCAAGGTTGTGCGTGTTGTGGCTTCACAAATGCTTTGCTGCATACCTCGGTTGTAACGAGTGGTTATTTCAGTCAACGTTGCTCTTCTATCAGCTTGAATCAGTCGGCCCATTCTCCTCTGACCTCTAGCATCCACAAGGGATTTTCGCCCACAGGACTGCAACATACTGGATGTTTTTTTCTTTTCACACCATTCTTTGTAAACCCTAGAAATGGTTGTGCGTGAAAATCTCAGTAACTGATCAGATTGTGAAATACTCAGACCGGCCCGTCTGGCACCAACAACCATGCCACGCTCAAAATTGCTTAAATCACCTTTCTTTCCCATTCTGACTTTCAGTTTGGAGTTCAGGAGATTGTCTTGACCAGGACCACCCCCCTAAATGCATTGAAGCAACTGCCATGTGATTTGGTTGACTAGATATTTGCATTAATGAGAAATAGAACAGGTGTTCCTAATAATTCTTTAGGTGAGTGTATGTGTCCACTTTAAAGGTTCACTTCTTTGTTTCTGTTTATATCCGAATCACCTACCTTGTACTATTTATTATTGACTATGTACGATTTATGCATCCTTCATGATTGTACAATTATGAATACTTCAAATAAAAATAAATAAAAAGAAAGAGGATTTTTGCAACAGCAGAGGCCAGGTACAAATTTGGCCAGCCAAGGCCTACTACTGGAGGACGAGGAGGAGGATGGGGATGAAGCATGTTCACAGCGGGGTGGCATCCAACGCAGCTCAGGCCCATCACTGGTGCATGGCTTGGGGGATACGGAGGACGCAGACGATACACCTCCCACAGAGGACAGCTTGTCCTTACCTCTGGGCAGCCTGGCACACATAAGCTGCAGTGCCTGCGCAACGACTGCAGAGTTGCCCACATTTTAACGTGTACTGACTACTGGGTGGCCACCCTGCTGGATCCCCGTTACAAAGACAATGTGCCGTCCTTAATTCCCTCACTGGAGCGTGAACGGAAGATGCGCGACTACAGGCGCACGCTGGTAGACGCGCTCCTGAGAGCATTCCCGACTGATGCCGGGGGACAAGTGGAAGCACAAGGCAAAGGCAGGGGAGGAGGAAGAGGTCGCCAACGCAGCTGTGTCAGCGCCAGTACCTCAGAAGGCAGGGTTAGCATGGCCGACATGTGGAAAAGCTTTGTCACCTCGCCGCAACAACTGGCCCCAACTGCTGAAATGAAGCGTGTTAGCAGGAGGCAGCATTTGAACAACATGGTGGAACAGTACCTGTGCACACGCCTACACGTACTGACTGATGGTTCTGCCCCATTCAACTTCTGGGTCTCCAAATTGTCCACATGGCCAGAGCTTGCCCTGGATGCCTTGAAGGTGCTGGCCTACCCTGCAGCCAGTGTACTCTCTGAACGTGTGTTTAGCACGGCAGGAGGCGTCATTACAGACAGACGCAGCCGTCTGTCCACAGCCAACGTGGACAAGCACACATTCATTAAAATGAACCAGGCTTGGATCCCACAAGACTTGTCTGTACCTTGTGCAGAATAGACATTTATACCACCATCAAACATACATTCTTGTACTCAAGTCAAGTGCAATGATTTTTTTAAAATTTTTTATTTTATTTGTTCCAATATTTTGGGGGCTACCTACCTCTATAAAAAAAAAAAAATGTTGGCTAGCTCCTCCTCCTTCATTGCTGCCTCCACCTACAACAACACATTCACCGCCTCCTCAACCTCCGACTCCATATCCACCTCCTTCTCTGAGTTGCAGGTTAATAATTTGTAATTTTTTGTTATTTTATTTCATTTTAAGTTATTTCCCTATCCACATTTGTTTGCAGAGCAGTTGCCATGCTCTTAAGCACATTTTACTGCCTTATTTTCAATTGTCGGGTGACATTTTACAATCTTTGGCGTATACAAACACCTGCTGTGCCTGGGTGACATGGGCCTAAATCTCTCAAAATCCTCTTTTCTATTGCTGGGTGACATGAACCCCCTTTTGCCGTGAATGAACCCCTGCTGTGCCTGGGTGACATGGGCCTAAATCTCTCAAAATCCTCTGTTCTATTGCTGGGTGACATGAACCCTCTTTTGCCGTGACTGAACTCCTGCTGTGCCTTGGTGACAGGGGCCTAAATCTCTCAAAATCCTCTGTTCTATTGATGGGTGACATGAACCCCCTTTTGCCGTGAATGAACCCTTGCTGTGCATGGGTGACATGGGCCTAAATCTCTCAAAATCCTCTGTTCTATTGCTGGGTGACATGAATCCCCTTTTGCCATGAATGAACCCCTGCTGTGCCTGGGTGACAGGGGCCTAAATCTCTCAAAATCCTCTGTTCTAATGCTGGGTGACATGAACCCCCTTTTGCCGTGAATGAACCCCTGCTGTGCCTGGGTGACATGGGCCTAAATCTCTCAAAATCCTCTGTTCTATTGCTGGGTGACATGAACCCCCTTTTGCCGTGAATGAACCCCTGCTGTGCCTGGGTGACAGAGGCCTAAATCTCTCAAAATCCTTTGTTCTATTGCTGGGTGACAAGAACCCCCTTTTGCCGTGAATGAACCCCTGCTGTGCCTGGGGGACAGGGGCCTAAATTTCTCAAAATCCTCTGTTCTATTGCTGGTTAACATGAACCCCCTTTTGCTGTGCATGAACCCCTGCTGTGCCTGGGTGACAGGGGCCTAAATCTCTCAAAATCCTCTGTTCTATTGCTGGGTGACAAGAACCCCCTTTTGCCGTGAATGAACCCCTGCTGTGCCTGGGGGACAGGGGCCTAAATTTCTCAAAATCCTCTGTTCTATTGCTGGTTAACATGAACCCCCTTTTGCTGTGCATGAACCCCTGCTGTGCCTGGGTGACAGGGGCCTAAATCTCTCAAAATCCTCTGTTCTATTGCTGGGTGACATGAATCCCCTTTTGCCATGAATGAACCCCTGCTGTGCCTGGGGGACAGGGGCCTAAATCTCTCAAAATCCTCTGTTCTATTGCTGCGTGACATGTACCCCCTTTTGCCGTGAATGAACCCCTGCTGTGCCTGGGTGACAAGGGCCTAAATCTCTCAAAATCCTCTGTTCTATTGCTGGGTGACAAGAACCTCCTTTTGCCGTGAATGAACCCCTGCTGTGCCTGGGTGACATGGTCCTAAATCTCTCAAAATCCTCTGTTCTATTGCTGGGTGACATGAACCCCCTTTTGCCGTGAATGAACCCCTGCTGTGCCTGGGTGACAGGGGCCTAAATCTCTCAAAATCCTCTGTTCTATTGCTGGGTGACATGAACCCCCTTTTGCCGTGAATGAACCCCTGCTGTGCCTGGGTGACAGGGTCCTAAATCTATCAAAATCCTCTGTTCTATTGCTGGGTGACATGAACCCTTTTTTCCCATGAATGAACCCCTGCTGTGCCTGGGTGACAGGGGCCTAAATCTCTCAAAATCCTCTGTTCTATTGCTGGGTGACATAAACCCCCTTTTGCCGTGAATGAACCCCTGCTGTGCCTGGGTGACAGGGTCCTAAATCTCTTAAAATCCTCTGTTCTATTGCTGGGTGACATGAAACCTTTTTTGCCATGAATGAACCCCTGCTGTGCCTGGGTGACAGGGGCCTAAATCTCTCAAAATCCTCTGTTCTATTGCTGGGTGACATGAACCCCCTTTTGCCGTGCATGAACCCCTGCTGTGCCTGGGTGACAGGGGCCTAAATCTCTCAAAATCCTCTGTTCTATTGCTGCGTGACATGTACCCCCTTTTGCCGTGAATGAACCCCTGCTGTGCCTGGGTGACAAGGGCCTAAATCTCTCAAAATCCTCTGTTCTATTGCTGGGTGACAAGAACCTCCTTTTGCCGTGAATGAACCCCTGCTGTGCCTGGGTGACATGGTCCTAAATCTCTCAAAATCCTCTGTTCTATTGCTGGGTGACATGAACCCCCTTTTGCCGTGAATGAACCCCTGCTGTGCCTGGGTGACAGGGGCCTAAATCTCTCAAAATCCTCTGTTCTATTGCTGGGTGACATGAACCCCCTTTTGCCGTGAATGAACCCCTGCTGTGCCTGGGTGACAGGGTCCTAAATCTCTCAAAATCCTCTGTTCTATTGCTGGGTGACATGAACCCTTTTTTCCCATGAATGAACCCCTGCTGTGCCTGGGTGACAGGGGCCTAAATCTCTCAAAATCCTCTGTTCTATTGCTGGGTGACATAAACCCCCTTTTGCCGTGAATGAACCCCTGCTGTGCCTGGGTGACAGGGTCCTAAATCTCTTAAAATCCTCTGTTCTATTGCTGGATGACATGAAACCTTTTTTGCCATGAATGAACCCCTGCTGTGCCTGGGTGACAGGGGCCTAAATCTCTCAAAATCCTCTGTTCTATTGCTGGGTGACATGAACCCCCTTTTGCCGTGCATGAACCCCTGCTGTGCCTGGGTGACAGGGGCCTAAATCTCTCAAAATCCTCTGTTCTATTGCTGGGTGACATGTACCCCCTTTTGCCATGAATGAACCCCTGCTGTGCCTGGGTGACAGGGGCCTAAATCTCTCAAAATCCTCTGTTCTATTGCTGCGTGACATGTACCCCCTTTTGCCGTGAATGAAACCCTGCTGTGCCTGGGTGACAAGGGCCTAAATCTCTCAAAATCCTCTGTTCTATTGCTGGGTGACAAGAACCCCCTTTTGCCGTGAATGAACCCCTGCTGTGCCTGGGTGACATGGTCCTAAATCTCTCAAAATCCTCTGTTCTTTTGCTGGGTGACATGAACCCCCTTTTGCCGTGAATGAACCCCTGCTGTGCCTGGGTGACAGGGGCCTAAATCTCTCAAAGTCCTCTGTTCTATTGCTGGGTGACATGAACCCCCTTTTTCCGTGAATGAACCCCTGCTGTGCCTGGGTGACAGGGGCCTAAATCTCTCAAAATCCTCTGTTCTATTGCTGGGTGACATGAACCCCCTTTTGCCGTGAATGAACCCCTGCTGTGCCTGGGTGACAGGGGCCTAAATCTCTCAAAATCCTCTGTTCTATTGCTGGGTGACATGAACCCTTTTTTGCCATGAATGAACCCCTGCTGTGCCTGGGTGACAGGGGCCTAAATCTCTCAAAATCCTCTGTTCTATTGCTGGGTGACATGAACCCCCTTTTGCCGTGAATGAACCCCTGCTGTGCCTGGGTGACAGGGTCAATTAACCCCTGCTGTGCCTGGGTGACAGGGGCTTAAATCTCTCAAAATCCTCTGTTCTATTGCTGTGTGACAAGAACCCCCTTTTGCCGTGAATGAACCCCTGCTGTGCCTGGGTGACAGGGGCCTAAATCTCTTAAAATCCTCTGTTCTATTGCTGGGTGACATGAATCCCCTTTTGCCGTGAATTAACCCCTGCTATGCCTGGGAGATAGGGGCCTAAATCTCTTAAAATCCTCTGTTCTATTGCTGGGTGACATGAACCCCCTTTTGCTGTGGATGAATCCCTACTGTGCCTGGGTGACAGGGGCCTAAATTCCCACCTGACAGGGGCACAGTGGAAGCATAAGGCGAAGGCAAAGGAGGAGGAAGAGTTCGCCACCGCAGCTGGGGCACCACCAGCACCTGAGAAGGCAGGGTTAGCATGGCCCAAATGTGGAAAAGCTTTGTCAGCCTTGGAGGTGCTGACCTGCCCTGCAGCCAGTGTATAGTGTGAACATGTGTTTAGCACGGCAGAGAGCATTATCACAGGCCGCAGCCAATGTGGACAAGCTTACGTTTATTAAAATGAACCAGGCATGGATCCACAGGACTTATTTTGTTATATATCCCAATATTTTGGGGGATACCCCAATTTAAAAATAAAAAATAACACAAATCCGTGTTGGCTACCTATTCCTCCTACACCGCCGCTTCCACCTACACCGCCACGTCAACCTACACCGCCACATCCACCCATCCACCGCCTCCTCAACCTCCTACTCCTAATCCAGATTGTTATTTTTAATTTTTCAGTATTTTATGTTATTTTAAGTCATTTCCCTATCCACATTTGTTTGCAGAACAGTTGCTATGCTCTTAAGCACATTTTGATGCCTTTTGCAGCCCTCTAGCCCTTTTTTAGGGCTATTTTAAGAGCCATTTTAGTGCCCAAATGTTCGGGTCCCCATTGACTTCAATGGGGTTCGGGTTCGGGGTCAAGTTCGGGTCCCGAACTCTAACTTTTTTTTCAAGTTCAGCCGAACTCGTCAAACCCGAACATCCAGGTGTCTGCTCAACTCTAGTTAAGGCTTTTTTAGATGTCGTTTGGCAAACTCTAATCTGGCCTTCCTGTTTTTGAGGCTCACCAATGGTTTACATCTTGTGGTGAACCCACTGTATTCCCTATGGTGAAGTTTCTTTTGATTGTTGACTTTGACACCTACCTCCTGGAGAGTGTTCTTGACCTGGCCAACTGTTGTAAAGGGTGTTTTCTTCACCAGGGAAATAATTCTTCGGTCATCCATCACAGTTGTTTTCCATGGTCTTCTGGGTCTTTTGGTGTTGTTGAGCTCACCGGTGCGTTCCTTCTTTTTAAGAATGTTCGAAAAATGTTCGAGTTGTTTTGGCCACGCCTAATGTTTTTGCTATCTCTCTGATGATTTTTTTTTTTTCAGCCTAATGATGGCTTGCTTCACTGATAGTGACAGCTCTTTGGATCTCATCTTGAGAGTTGACAGCAACAGATTCCAAATGCTGAGAACCAATTGTCCCATTACTTTTGGTCCCTTAACAAGTAAGAGACACATATTCAAACTGTTGTCATTTCTACACCGTTCACCTGATTTGGATGTAAATACCCTTGAATTAAAGCTGACAGTCTGCAGTTAAAGCACATCTTGTTTGTTTAATTTCAAGTTCATTGTGGTGATGTATAGAGCCAAAAATTTTTGAATTGTGTCGATGTCCTATTATTTATGGCCCTGACTGTAAGTGTATCACACCCCTCTATATCACACCTATCGATAGCACACCTATACCAGTCCTTAAAAGGACTTTTGTGGCCCTATTAGCTAGCGTTTGGTGTCCCTAACTGTCCCTGCTCCAAAATGCAACCTCTCCCTAAACTGGCAAAACACATAATGTAAAATGGCTGCCAGATCGGGTTCTGTTATAGGGTTGGGGGGGTGTCCATGTGCTGAAACATCTCAATTGGCTGTCCTGTCCCACCTGATGGATGTGTCATGGGTTAATGTGTGGACATTACTATATAGTTATAGATATGTGCTGATTATATATAGAATCAAGTACCAAGTGAGAAGAGCGAAGGACCACATAAATGATGAAAGGTGAGGGGAATCCAGCAAAGTGTCCGCGCCTGCGCTAACGAAGGCCCCGATACTAAGTATACACGCATGCACGAGATGTTAGAAAGCAATACCGCGATAGTATAGATGTGGACAAATCAATGTTAAAGTCCGCGCGCATGCGCGAACCCGATAGTAAACTTGAATAACTGATACCGGAGCAAATGTATAAGTCCTCGCGCATGCGCGAACATCATAAAAACCTCGCGATAATGCAGTGGAGAATGGGCAAATCCGGGCGCATGCGCGAATGATCCCAGAGCTATGTCGCACAACCGTGAGTCATCAGTGCATGACGAACCTTGCCAATCAATAATTAGAGGGTGTGAACAAACGAAACAAACTGATATGATATATCAATAAATGATTGGAGTTTAAGAACATGTGACCCGAAACGAACCTTTAAAGGATGGTCTCCGCCCCCAACACTCACACCTGCATTATCCCCTGAAGACGCTGGTTACACAGCGAAACATGTCGGGATGCAGGGTGTGTGAGTGTTAGGTTTTAGGCAGTGCAGTGTGGAATAAGCTCAAACACATGAGCAAACAAAGAAATCACCACAGTAGCAGCGAACCATAAGGACTAGGCTCAAATATACGAGCAGACAATAATAAGTACTACAGTAGGCAGTGGTCACAAGGGGAACATAGGCTATGGAGAGAGACGGTTAGGAGGTGAAAGGAGGAGTGCACCAACAGAATAAGCAGTAGTTGCCACCGTTAGGGAATGATTTCAACTTAGATCCTAATACACTAGGGGCACGATTTTAAACAGAAGATCGTGACGCTCCCCTCCTCTATCGCCTTCCTGGAGATTGTGCCAACCCTAGGTCAATGCCCTAACCTTCTCCTCCTCCCCCCTTCCCCCCCTCCTCCTATCCCTCCCTCAATTTTCATGCTATATGAATAGAAGGGATTAAAACAAGAAGTCCCATACATTAATAAGGTAGCAGCAACTGTGATAGAAGTCCATAAAAAATATATAACATAACAAATAAAAAACTTAGAGCAAGTCCGCACCACTGAGAGTTTTAAAGTATGTCTTTAGTATAGCAATAGAATTAAATAAGATAAAAAGGGCAATGTATATTTAAATAACAGAATAAAAGTAAAGTTTTAAAAGAAAAAACAGTACTTGATCCAAAAATGTAAATAGGTCCATAGTGACCACCAGTCAGTAATTGTAATGGGTTAATGTTCGGCGCTATGAAAAAAAATATGGTGCATGCCAAAATCGCCATATGTTCGCAGGTTCTGCGAATCGCGAACGAGCAAAGTTGGCTGCGAAACGACCGCCGGGCGAACCGCAAGGCCATCTCTACTGAGAATATATATTTCTTGCTGAACTGAAATTGACCACTATACTCTTTGACCAGAAAAACATTTAAGAATGAAGTGTGTATATATATTTCTTGCAGTATTAAAATACGCCCCTATACGCTTTCACCAGAAATAACTGCAACTGTGCAGTGTGTATATATTTATCTTATTACTCAAATACGCCCCTATACGCTTTCACCAGAAATAACTGCAACAGTGCAGGGCGTATATATTTTTATTTTTTATTGAAATACATCCCTATACGCTTTCACCAGAAATAACTGCAACAGTGCAGTGCATATATATTTTTCTTTTTTTACTGAAATACATCCCTATACGCTTGTAACAGAAATAACTTCAACTGTGCAGTGCGTATATATTTTTCTTTTTTTACTGAAATACGACCCTATATGTTTTCACCAGAAATAACTGCAGAAGTGGCCTAAGAATATTTATCTCTTGTTGGACTGAAATACGCCCCTTTACGCTTTCACGTGAAATAACTGCAATATATTACTTGTTTTACTGAAAAACGCCCCTATATGTGTGGGCTGAAACGTTGCCTGGGAATAAACGGGTCATCACCTTTTATCACATTTGGAGTGCTGCCTATTCTTTGGATACACTATCTTTTTTTTACTGAAATACACCCCTATACGCTTTCACCAGAAATAACTGCAACAGTGCAGTGCTTATATATTTATCTTTTTTTACTGAAATATGCCCCTATACGCTTTCACCAGAAATAACTGCAACAGTGCAGTGTGTATATATTTTTATTTGTTACTGAAATATGCCCTTATATGCTTTCACCAGAAATAGCTGCAGAAGTGAAATGCATATATATTTTTCTTGTTGTACTGAATAAGATACTAAGATATAAGCCTCTAAGGGCTTTTCAACATAACACTTGCAGCCCAATAACAAAAAGCTGGATTGACAGAGCTGTCTAATGACTATTTGGTTCCCCAAATAATCGTTCCCTGCACTTGTAAATCCCTTTCCTATCAATGTCCCTAGCACCTTCTGTCATCTCTCCCTGCACTAAGATGCTTTGAAATGATTCCTCCCTATCCTTTCCCTGCACTCATAAATAGTTTTTTCTGTCTTTATACGAGCTGAGACAACTGCGAACAATTGCAGTTCATTGCTATATTAATTGCGAACTACATAAAAAACAACCGCATCCCCTACAGCTCCAGCGATTCCGAAGGAGGACCAATCAGGAGTCCCGGAACAAGTGACGCATCTCCCTGCCCAAGTCATGTGGGACGCCACGTGATATAAGCAAGTGACCACGTGGGACGCCGCATAGGTCCTTGCAGGAAAGAGCAAAGAACAAAGCGACGTGGAGTGGTAATGTACACAGCTTCTATTTTATACAGGCTGACATTTGAATGGAAGATATCTAAAAACAGATACAGCCTAATACAGTTTTACCAATTATCCAGTTGCTCACCAACAACTCAGTGTGAGAATGATGATATCAAGAACCATAATTACAGCGTAATGGGTGAACTGTGATACATCAATTCTTTTATAAGGTGAAAGCTGAAAACGCAGCTCTCCCCGAACATAGCAAAATCTTCCTGTGCGGATACAACAAGCATACCCTATATACTATAAGTGCCTATATCCCAATACAATTTAACAACCTGTTTTATCTACTTAGCCATCTGCGGATCCCATTTTTTGTACTTGGACTAATAATGTTTTGTACCTAAAGGATTAACCCTTGTACAATTTGTGTGCCTGAAATATTAACCCTTGTGTACTCAGCCTATTTGTACAGCTCATTTATATGTACCCAGTTTGCACACAGCACTTTATGTACTCAGCCTGCACATAGCACTTTTATGTATTTTCACATACAATATTTGTGCAACATTAGTATATTGAGCTGATTAACAGAACATATTATACGTATCCAGCTTGCACATAGCACTTTTATGTACTGAGCTTGGACGTAGCACTTTGTATATTCAGCTTATACGTGACATCCGTATGTAATCAACTTACGCAGAACATTCTCCGTCCAATCCATGCTAGCACCTTACAAATATATCACTACGAATACTGCTATATCCCACCAAAGGATTACCTACACATTCAGGAATATCATCCATCTATGATCATACAGAATACTTCACTAAATATTCTTGAGACATTTCAACTCTCATTTACATAGAAGATCTTTCCCGTTTTTGTGCAAATAATAAATATCATTTTATTACAACCAAAGATACTTATCTATTCCATTGTTTCACTACATGTGAGTGTGCCATCACATCTCTATATACCAAACTATACTTACCACACGGTTTTTGGGTGTACCTGTGATCGAGCACCTCTATCCATAATACTAGAACTACATGGATGAAGGACCACCAGATCATGGCCAGCCCAATCTCCAGACTTAAACCCTATTGAAAACCTCTGGAATGTGATCAAGAGAAAGATGGATGGTCACAAGCCTAGAAACAAAGCTGAGCTGTGTGAATTTATGTGACTGAAGTTACCCAACAGCAATGTGAAAGACTGGTGAAAAGCATGCTAAGACATATGAAAGCTGTGATTAAAAATCAGGGTTATTCTATCAATATTTTGACTTCGGGACTCCACCTAAGTTAAAATATTTGTATTGTGTTGTTTAAAACCTAATATGAACTTCTTTACTAGATATTATATGATATCTGATATTACTGAAACTGTTTTGTTATTTTGACCAGTTGTTATTTTCTAAAATACCATGGGGGAGATTTATCAAACTGGTGTAAAGTAGCAACCAATCAGATTCCACCTCTCATTTTTCACTGCTAATTTGGAAAATTAAAGGTGGAATCTGATTGGTTGCTTGGGGCAACTAAGCCAGTTCTACTTTACAACAGATTGATAAATCTCCCCCAATACTTTATATAGAATTTGGGAGAAATGTTGTCAGTATTTTATAGAATTAAAAAAAACTGTTCATTTTAGTCGAGCACACAACCATAAATTGTAAAACTAGACGCTGATTATTTTGCAGTGCTCTCTGAATCAGAAAAGTAATAGCAGACTTAGTAGATAGCAATGTGACATATCTATCTGAATATGTTTTCTAGATGGCTCATGGCAGTTCTGCTGTGTTGTCATGTTGTCCCTTCTGCAACCAAAAAAGGTCAGTGTAGGATATCTGAAATAACATTCAGGAGAGGTTATCCCAAGAAATGTAATTATCACCAATGCACACAATAGGTGATACATGTCAGATTGTACGGAATACGACCACTGGGACCCTCAGCAATCCCAAGAGTGCAGTGTCTTTGAGTCTCCTCTCTAAACTGAGAGATACAGTAGTCGGCATGTTGGCCCACCATTCCACTTTCTTCTTTGGGATTCTATGGTCCCAAAGAAGAGAATAAAGTGATGGACTATCGCTTTATTCAAACAGGAGATGCATGACCCCCTGGTACTGGAATCATTGGGGGTCCATGATCCAACATTTGTCACCTAGGTGATAAATACTTTTAGTGAGATGATCCCTTTAGTAGACCGTTTTATTAAGTAGATATGGGGTAAAGCTAACTTGTTCATTTGTGGCCAAGAGATAGACTTTAAGCATTAGGTGGCAAAAGGCAAGTGAAAACCTTTCTGAGTACATTTTCGTCTCAGATCAGCAATCATACCAGGAAGAATGTACTTCTGTAAAATTTGTTCAAACCAGATCATTAACCTATTCTTACTCCATGATGTTCATTTATGTCATGGGAACTGTGACATTTACACAAATAAATATAAATATAATGCTTAGTGATGGTGTAGCAACAGAAGCTGTGTCCATGCCAACATTTGCAGGTTCTAGCTGTATTTTACAGCTGTCACCCTGCTTTTCTTGGATAACTGTCCTAAGCTATTTAAACACTTAGATTTTGCTGTCAGTATTGACTGCTGCATTTAACGGGTTAAATGGCATAAATCAGAATAATCTACAATCTCAGCCACTATGGCTCCATTTGGTACCCCATCATGGCCCCTCCTTCCAATGATGAGCATAATACACTGCGCTATAGAAATATTGCCATGTATTATATGAGTAATGAAGCTCATAGAAGTTTAAGTCCCAAAGTCAGACTATAATAAAAAGCAAAAAGAAAAAAAATATAAAAAGAATTTTTAAAACAAACAAAATTGTTTTTGTTTGTCTCATCTCCCGGGGAAAAAAGTGATCAAAAAGTTGCATCTATCCCCAAATTAATATCACGTCATCCCACAAAAAACAAGCCCTTTCTTGACTCTCATAAAATAAAAACACAAAAGTAAGTGTTTTTATTGGGCAAAAGTAATAAAAAAATCTGCATAAATTTGCTATCGCCTTAATCATACTGTCAAAGTTTTATGTCATTTGTACTGCATGCTGAAAGCTTTAAAATCACATCCAAAAAAATAAGACCCCAAAAACTGCAAAATTGTTGGTTTTTTCAATTCCCCTTCTAAAATGTAAATGTAAGTTTTCCAATACATATGACATGCACCCCAAAATGGTGACATTAAACATAAAACCCATTCCACAAAAGATAAGCACTCATAATGTTGTATCACATAAAAATATAGAACATGTTATTCAATGCTTACTAAATACAAAATTAGCCATGTTTCCAAATAACCTTTCATTAAAGATTTCTTAACATTTTGGTTCTGCAGTATAACCTTCCTCCACCATCTCGCAGCTGGTGCAACAGGATCTGGCATAAACCTGTCAGAGATGTATTTCTATTTCTGACTGGTCTCCCCCCTGACTAAAATTTCTCCTCCATTTTCTTTTAATTCTTGTGGAACACCTCAAGGGTTAACAAAGTTTGTAACTTCGGTTGAAAAAGTTGAGGGGTGTAGTTTTTTTTAAAATGGGGTCATTTATGGGTAGTTTCTATTATTTAAGCCCCTGAGAATCACTTTAAATTGGTGCTTAAAAAAGGGTTTGATAAAATGGCTTGCAAAATTTGACATTTACAAAATGATGCCAACATAAAGTAGAAATAGCTGTCTTAAAGTATAGAAATTCAAAATTAGAAAATTACAAATTTTTCCAAATTTGATATAAATTGAGCATTTTTTTTTTTTAGAAATGAAAAGAAATATTGACCCAAATTTACCACTAACATGAAGTACAATGTAACACCAGAAAACAATCTCAGAATCAGTTAGATAAGTAAAACCATTCCAGAGTTATTACCACATAAAGTGACACATAGCAGATTTTCAAAAATAGGCATGGACAGGAGAGTGAAAACTGGCCTGGGGTAGAAGGGGTTAAACATTTTAAACATAAAAAAGTGATTTAAACAATAGGTCATTTTCTGATGACACATTTCCTTTAAGGTGTTAATTTCACAATTACTTTTACTCTGTTGTCTGTGTGTCCTTTTAATACTAAAAATAATGTTGGTAATTGTTTCTTCTTTTCTCCCTAGGAGCTAATCTTTTTACAATACAGTAGTCAACAAACTAGAAAGTCACCAACAACCCACAAGAAAACTAAAGTAAACCATTTTTACAAGCGTTAAGCTTCTCTTTCTATGCATTCATAAATCAAATAACTGGTCACTGACAGAAAAAGACCTGCAATGTGCAACCTCCTGCAGCTAACTTAAAAACCGGTTAATTTTCAATTTTTCATCCTGATTATCTTTCTTCATGTATTTTAGACTTTTGGTTCCAGTGCTCAGCTTATTGTATTTGTAATATTAGTCTATCAGTTTCTACTATGCACCGCTTAGTTCTCTATGATGTATAATGTAGGTTATTAGAATAACATTGACACAATACATTGTAATGATTTTATATTCAAAACATGCTAATAGAGCAATTTTACATTATACTAATATCCTTATATACAATATATTATACTAAAACAACAGAGCTCTCGAAATATGTAATTTAATAGCTAAATAAAAAAATATAAAAAAACATGAAACAATTTAGTACAGTGTATTGCAGAATAGAATGGGGGATATATAGAAAAGTCTATATAATATTACATGTGTTTATTATTGAAAGGGTTATCCCATGAGTAATGTAAAAAATGAAAATCAGACATCATATAGTACATGACAATCTGTTTCTAACAAAGCTAGAATCTCCCCATTCATTGTTCTGCTAGATTCATATCCAGCTGACAGCTCAAGGGGAATGTCTTTTCTGCTGAAGCTAAGGGGGCGTGTCTCAGAAACGGAGAAACTGAGCATGTGTGGCCTTTTCAGTGAGCAGGTCAAAGAAATGAAAAAAATTAACAGCAGGTGGTGCTAGACAGATACTTTTTATTGAATAACTCAGTGGCTATGCTAAATTTTTAATTACAGGATTCAGAAAACTGATTTGCAAACTTTTGAATATTGCTGTGGGACAACCCCTTTAATAAAATACCATTTAAATACCATTCAAGGCAAAAAAACAGGGATAGCACCCAGGATATTCCATGCAGTGTATCAGAGTCTGGGCTCTCCAGAGGATCCACTGGTACTCTGGGGGGCCAGTCTGGTCCTGCTTTAATGGTCAATGTGCTATATTCTATACTGTTTAGTGTGTTATGATGTGATAATATAAGAATATTTTAAAAATACATAAATAATCAAATGAAACAGACTAGATACAATTTTATTTAAAGTATTCCAATCTTCTTAACAATGGTGATTTTTACAACGAAATGAGCTTTTTCCCATCTTAAAGTGGTTTTCCAGGACTAAAATATTGATCCATAGAATCGGTCATCAATATGAGATCTGTGGGGGTCCTACACTAGGCACCCCCATGATAAGCTGACAGCAGAAGTAAACCGTGTATAGAGTATAACACCACATCTTTATACGCTTTCAAATGAATAAGAATTAAGCTGCAGTACCGACTACACAACATAGAAAACTATGGTGTTCTGGCTTTGTACACTGTTTACTTCTGAAAACTATAGGTGCTGCTAACAGCTAATCGACAAGAGTGTGGAAGTCAGACCCCACTAATCTCATATTCATAATCTAGCCAATGGATAGATCATCAATAAAGTATGCTAGTCCTGGAAATCCCTTTTCAATTCTAAATTGGCATCCAGTAAATGGTTTTCCATACGTCAAATTCTTCAAAAGAAAAAAATCTACTGTATTCGCCATTGTATAAAGAAGACAAAAAAAGAGCATTTGGTTGTTAACCACTTCCCATCTGGGCCATTTGCCCCCTTCCTGACCAGGCCAAATTTTGCAAAACTGACATATCTCACTTTATGTGGTAATAACTTTGGAACGCCTTTATTTATCCAAGTCATTCAGAGATTGTTTTCTCGTGACACATTGTACTTCATGATAATCATAAATTTGAGTCAAAATATTTCACCTTTATTTATGAAAAAAAAACAAATTTACCCAAAAATTTGAAAAATTCGCAATTTTCTAAATTTCAATTTCTCTGCTTTTAAAACAGAAAGTGATACCTCATAAAATATTTATTATTTAACATTCCCCATATGTCTACTTTATGTTGGCATCATTTTGGAAATGTCATTTTATTTTTTTAGGACGTTAGAAGGCTTAGAAGTTTAGAAGCAATTCTTCAAATTTATAAGAAAATTGCCAAAACCCACTTTATAAGGACCAGTTCAGGTCTGAAGTCACTTTGTGGGGACTACATAGTAGATACCCCCATAAATGACCCCATTGTAGAAACTACACCCCTCAAGGTATTCAAAACCGATTTTACAAACTTTGTTAACCCTTTAGGCGTTCCACAAGAATTAAAGGAAAATGGAGATCAAATTTTTGAATTTCACTTTTTTGGCAGATTTTCCATTTTAATAAATTTTTTTCTTTAACACATCGATGGTTAACAGCCAAACAAAACTCAATATTTATTACCCAGATGCTGCGGTTTACAGAAACACCCCACATGTGGTCATAAACTGCTGTATGGGCACACGGCAGGGCGCAGAAGAAGAGGAACTCCACATGGTTTTTAGATGCCATGTCCCATTTGAAGCCCCCTGATGCACCCTTACAGTAGAAACTCCCAAGAAGTGACCCCATTTTGGAAACTAGGGGATAAGGTGCCAGTTTTATTAGTACTATTTTTGGGTACATATGATTTTTTGATCATTCATTATAACACTTTATGGGGCAAGGTGACCAAAAAATTGGTTGTTTTAGCACAGTTTCTATTTATTTATTTTTACAGCGTTCACCTGAGGGGTTCAGTCAAGTGACATTTTTATAGAGCAGATTGTTACGGACGTGCCGATACCTAATATGTATACTTTTTCTCATTTATTAAAGTTTTACACAATAATAGCATTTTTGAAACAAAAAAATTATGTTTTAATGTGTCCATGTTCTGAGAGCTATAGTTTTTTTATTTTTTGAGAGATTTTCTTATGTAGGGGCTCATTTTTTGCGGGATGAGGTGACGGTTTTATTGGTACTATTTTGTGGGACATACGCGTTTTTGATCACTTGGTGTTGCACCTTTTGTGATGCAAGGTGACAAAAATTGCTTGTTTTGACAGTTTTTTTTTTTTTTTTTTACGGTGTTCACCCGAGGGGTTAGGTCATGTGATATTTTTATAGAGATGGTTTTTACGGACGCGGCAATACCTAATATGTATACTTTTTTTTATTTGTTTCACTTTAACACAATAATAGCATTTTTGAAACCAAAAAAATTATGTTTTAGTGTCTTCATGTTCTGAGAGCTATAGTTTTTTTTATTTTTTGAGAGATTTTCTTATGTAGGGGCTCATTTTTTGCGGGATGAGGTGACGGTTTTATTGGTACTATTTTGTGGGACATACGCGTTTTTGATCACTTGGTGTTGCACTTTTTGTGATGCAAGGTGACAAAAATTGCTTGTTTTGTCACAGTTTTTTTTTTTTTTTTTTACGGTGTTCATCCGAGGGGTTAGGTCCTGTGATATTTTTATATAGCTGGTTTTTACGGACGCGGCGATACCTAATATGTATACTTTTTTTTATTTTTAATTTTTATTTTTTTCATTCCTTACTTGGGGACTTTTTTTTTTTTACATGTGAAACTTTTTTTTATTTTTATTTTTCAACCTTTTATTTTTATTTTTTTTATTTTACACTTTTCGTCCCCCATAAGGTCATACAAGACCTCTGGGGGACATTTACTTCACTTTTTTTTTTTTTTTCACTGTTGACTTCTCCTGTAACTGGGGCTGACATAGTAGCCCCAGTTACAGGACAAATGCACCCCTATAGAGGCTGTACAGCAGCAATCCTGCGCTGTACAGCCTCACAGCAGGGCTGATCGAGGTCTCTGAGAGACCTCACACAGCTCCTGCACACTCCGGTCACGGCGGTCACATGACCGCCGGGCCGGAACAGGAAGCGCACAGCTCGGTGAGCGCTGTGTCTGCAGCGATCTAGAAGGCAGGGACACCTGGGCACTGTCCCTGCCTTGTCTTAGGGTTGCCCTGCTGTCACTGACAGCGGGCAACCCGATCAGCAGCTGCACGATTAGCGTGCAGCTGCTATTTCTGAAAGGACGTTTTAGAACGTGCTTTCAGAAATAGACGTCCACCCATAGGACGTTTATATCCTATGGGCGGACGTGAAGCGGTTAATACCTATTTATGTGTAACTACAAAGACTATGAGAAATAACTTTTAAAGATATGTGCCTGATACTAGGCGTAACATATCCCACTCACTTTACTCCACTTTGGCACAATCATAATTTAAATGAATTTATGTTAATTGCAGATTACAAATATTGGAATTCACGCGGTATCAATCGTTTAACTCACATTTCATCACATGGCAATATTATCCCCTTAGATAAATTAATAAAAGGCACAACTGCCACTCATGCTCACGCATTTATGAGCACTCAGGATAAATGCCTTTTGACTATTAGGGCAAGCTCCTTTTTGGATTATTGTTTTAAATTTAAGGATACACAACTCACACTTTCCCAAATATATCACAGACTTCGGGACTCTCTTGGTGAAATAATAACATTTAAAAGCGAGGGAAGCTGGGAAGCTGAACTGGGCGATGGGAGTATCTTGGATTGGGATATAGTATACAAAAATATTAAAAAAAAGTATCGATCTCCCAGAAATATAGACTGATCCAGTTCAAGATTGTACATCGCCTATACTACTCCCCCGCTATCCTCGCCAAAATATATAAAGAAAAAAAGGATGAGTGTTGGAAGTGTTCAGCAGAAAATGCCGATCTGAGTCACATACTATGGAAGTGCCCAGAAATAAGTCGTTTTTGGACCTGTATCTATGAGGAATTATCTAGAAGACATAAGGTCCAACTGGACCGTTGCTTTATGCAGGCAATACTGTGTTTCTTATCCCCCTAGGGATTTAATGTCTCACCAGATACGAATTTGCTTGGAGGGTTTTATGGCCGCAAAGGCCCTGATAGTCAAATATTGGGGAACCAATAATAGCCCTAATTTTTCCGAGTGGCTGGCCCTGATGGACACCATCAATGTCTATGGTAGAATAGCAAGAAAATTAAAGCGTAGCTAGAATGGGTTGGATCTCCGCCCCTTAATCCCCGGTCATTTGTAGTATTGGTAACTGAAATAAAAGTATCAACATCAGGTATGGTCGGACCTCGCAACAGTGAATTAGGGGGGGTGGGCGGGTAATAGGGTTAATTGTATCAATCTTGTGTATAATCACTTTTTATTATTTGCAAACTGTAAGTTATGAAATTTATACATTTGTCTAAGAAAACAATAAAAAAAAGAAAAAAAAAAGATATGTGCCTGTTGAAGAGAGTAGAGACCTAAGTACTGGAAAAATTGAATTTGTAAAAATCTTTTTAGTTAGCCATTAAAAGGCGTAATCAACTGAGGACTCTCAATTATTATCGTTTCTCAAACAGCTGATGTGTAAGATAAATGTCATCATATTCATATAACGTAATTATGCTAAATAGAGATGGCCTTGCTGTTCACACTGTTTTGCGGTGAACTTTGCTCGTTCGCGGTTCGCCGAACAGGCGAACATATGGCGATGTCCGCCGGCGCCATATTCTTTTGCATTCTGCTGAAATTTGACCCATGACACATCCATCAGGTGGGACAAGACAGCTAATTGAGATGTTTCAACAAGTGGACACACCCCCTAGCCTATAAATAAACCCGATCTGGCTGCCATTTTACATTCAGTCTTTTGCCAGTGTAGGGAGAGTTTGCTGTGTGGAGCAGGGACAGACTGTTAGAGACACCAAACGCTAGCTAATAGGGCCACAAACTTCCTTTTAAGGACTGGTATAGGTGTGCTATCGATAGATATGACATACTAATCTAACATAGAAAGTATATTATAGTGCATTTGTATCGTGCAGCAGTTGTGTGCGGTTCTGCTACATTACAGCAGCTATACAGAGGGACAAACACTATAATATACTTTCCATATAGTGCATTTGTATTGTGCAGCATTTGTGTGTGGTTCTGCTGAGATACCGCAGCTATACAGAGGGACAAATGATATTGGAACAACTAATTGCAACTGGTGTGATATACCAGTTGCCCCCTCAAAAAAATTGATTGAGGCAGGGGTGTGATATACCTATAATATACTTTCTATATAGTGCATTTGTATTGTGCAGCATTTGTGTGCGGTTCTGCTGAGATACCGCAGCTATACAGAGGGAAAAATGCTATTAAAACAACTAATTGCAACTGGTGTGATATACCAGTTGCCCCCCTCAAAAAAACTGATTGAGGCAGGGGTGTGATATAACGCTAATATACTTTCTATATAGTGCATTTGTATTGTGCAGCATTTGGGTGCGGTTCTGCTGAGATACCGCAGCTATACAGAGGGACAAACGCTATTGGAACAACTAATTGCAACTGTTCTAATATAGCAGTTGCCCCCCCCAAAAAAAAACTGATTGAGGCAGGGGTGTGATAAACCTATAATATACTTTCTACATAGTGCATTTGTATTGTGCAGCATTTGTATTGTGCAGCATTTGTGTGCGGTTCTGCTAAGATACCGCAGCTATACAGAGGGACAATCGCTATTAGAGCAACTAATTGCAACTGGTGTGATATACCAGTTGACCCCCCAAAAAACTGATTGAGGCAGGGGTGTGATACAACTATAATATAATTTATATAATAGTGCATATGCAGCATTTGTGTGCGTTTCTGCTGAGATTCTGCAGCTATACAGAAGGACAAACGCTACTGGAACATTTCATTGCAACTAGTGTGATATACCAGTTGCCCCCCTCAAAAAAAATTATTGAGGCAGGGGTGTGATATACCTATAATATAATTTATATATAGTGCATATGCAGCATTTGTGTGCGGTTCTGCTGAGATACTGCAGCTATACAGAGGGACAATCGCTATTGGAACAACTAATTGCAACTGTTCTGATATACCAGTTACCCCGAAAAAAACTGATTGAGGCAGCGGTGTGATATACCTATAATATAATTTATATATAGTGCATGTGCAGCATTTGTTTGCGGTTCTCCTGAGATACTGCAGCTATACAGAGGGACAAATGCTATTGGAACAACTAATTGCAACTGGTGTGATATACCAGTTGCCCCCCCTCAAAAAAATTGATTGAGGCAGGGGTGTGATATACCTATAATATACTTTCTATATAGTGCATTTGTATTGTGCAGCATTTGTGTGCGGTTCTGCTGAGATACCGCAGCTATACAGAGGGACAAATGCTATTGGAACAACTAATTGCAACTGGTGTGATATACCAGTTGCCCCACAAAAAAACTGATTGACGCAGGGGTGTGATGTACCTATAATATACTTTTTATATAGTACATTTGTATTGTGCAGCATTTGTGTGCGGTTCTGCTAAGATACCGTAGCTATACAGAGGGACAAACGCTATTGGAACAACTAATTGCAACTGTTGTGATATACCAGTTGCACCCCAAAAAACTGATTGAGGCAGAGGTTTGATAAACCTATAATATAATTTATATATAGTGAATGTGCAGCATTTGTGTGCGGTTCTGCTAAGATAACGCAGCTATACAGAGGGACAAACGCTACTGAAACAACTAATTGCAACTGGTGTGATATACCAGATGCCCCTGAAAAAAACTGATTGAGGCAGGGTTGGGATATACCTATAATATAATTTATATATAGTGCATATGCAGCATTTGTGTGCAGTTCTGCTGAGATACCACAGCTATACAGAGGGACAAACGCTATTGGAACAACTAATTGCAACTGTTGTGATATACCAGTTTCCCCCCAAAAAACTGATTGAGGCAGAGGTCTAAGAAACCTATATTATAATTTAGATATAGTGCATGTGCAGCATTTGTGTGCAGTTCTGCTAAGATACCGCAGCTATACAGATGGACAAATACTACTGTAACAACTAATTTCAAATGTTTTGATATAACAGCTGCCCCCCAAAAAACTAATTGAGACAGGGGTGAGAGATACCTACAGTATACTTTCTTTATAGTGCATGTGCATCATTTGTATGCGGTTCTGCTGAGATACCGGAGCTATACAGAGGGACAAATGCTATTGGAACAACTAATTGCAACTGGTGTGATATAACAGTTGCCTCACAAAAAAACTGATTGAGGCAGGGGTGTGATATACCTACAATATACTTTCTATATAGTGCATTTGTATTGTGCAGCATTTGTGTGCGGTTCTGCTGAGATACAGCAGCTATACAAAGGGACAAATGCTATTGGAACAACTAATTGCAACTGGTGTGTTATACCAGTTGCCCCCCAAAAAAACTGATTAAGGCCGGGTTGTGATATAACTATAATATACTTTCTATATAGTGCATTTGTATTGTGCAGCATTTGTGTGCGGTTCTGCTAAGATACCGTAGTTATACAGAGGTACAAACGCTATTGGAACAACTAATTGCAACTGTTCTGATATACCAGTTGCCGCCCAAAAAACTGATTGAGGCAGAGGTGTGATAAAACTATTATATAATTTATATATAGTGCATGTGCAGCATTTGTGTGCGGTTCTGCTAAGATACGGCAGCTATACAGAGGGACAAACGCTACTGGAACAACTAATTGCAACTGGTGTGATATACCAGTTGCCCCTGAAAAAAACTGATTGAGGCAGGGGTGTGATATACCTATAATATAATTTATATATAGTGCATGTGCAGCATTTGTGTGCAGTTCTGCTAAGATACCGCAGCTATACAGAGGGACAAATGCTATTGGAACAACTAATTACAACTGCTCTGATATACCAGTTGCCCCCCATAAAACTGAATGAGGCAGGGGTATCATATACCTTTAATATAATTTATATATAGTGCATGTGCAGCATTTGTGTGCGGTTCTGCTGAGATACTGCAGCTATACAGAGTGACAAATACTACTGTAACAACTCATTTTAACTGGTGTGATAAACCAGTTGCCCCCCAAAATTACTGATTGAGGCAGGGGTGTGAGATATATACAATATACTTTCTATATAGTGTATGTGTAGCATTTGTGTGAGGTTATGCTGAGATACCGCAGATATACAAAGGGAAAATTGCTATTGGAACAACTAATTGCAACTGGTGTGAAATACCAGTTGCCCCCCCCCCCCAAAAACTGATTAAGGCAGGGGTGTGATACCTATAATATACTTTCTATATAGTGCATTTGTATTGTGCAGCATTTGTGTGCAGTTCTGATGAGATACCACAGCTATACAGAAGGACAAATGCTATTGGAACAACTAATTGCAACTGTTGTGATATTCCAGTTGCTCCCCAAAAAAAAATTGAGGCAGGAGTGTGATATATCTGTAATATAATTTATATATAGTGCATGTGCAGCATTTGTGTGCGGTTCTGCTGAGATACCGCAGCTATACAGAGGGACAAACGCTATTGGAACAACTAATTGCAACTGGTGTGATATATAAGTTGCCCCCCAAAAAAACTGATTGAGGCAGTGGTGTAAATTACCTATAATATACTTTCCATATAGTGCATTTGTATTGTGCAGGATTTGTGTGCAGTTCTGCTGAGATACCGCAGCTATACAGAAGGACAAACACTATTGGAACAACTAATTGCAACTGGTATGATATACCTGTTGCCCCGCAAAAAAACTGATTGAGGCAGGGGTGTGATATACCTATAATATAATGTTTCTATATAGTGCATTTGTATTGTGCAGCATTTGTGTGCGGTTTTGCTAAGATACCGCAGCTATACAGAGGGACAAACGCTATTGGAACAAATAATTGCAACTGTTGTGATATACCATTTGCCCCCAAAAAAACGGATTGAGGCAGGGGTCTGATATACCTACAATATTCTTTCTATATAGTGCATGTGCAGCATTTGTGTGCGGTTCTGCTGAGATACCGCAGCTATACAGAGGGACTAAAGCTTTTGGAACAACTAATTGCAACTGTTGTGATATACCAATTGCCCCCCAAAAACATGATTGAGTCAGGGGTGTGATATATCTATAATATAATTTATATATAGTGTATGTGCAGCATTTGTGTGCGGTTCTACTGAGATTCCGCAGCTATACAGAGGGACAAACGCTATTGGAACAACAAATTGCAACTGTTGTGATATACCAGTTGCCCCTCAAATAAACTGATTGAGGCAGGGGTGTGCTATACCTATAATATAATTTATAAATAGTGCATTTGCAACATTTGTGTGCGGTTCTGCTGAGATACCGCAGCTATACAGAGGGACAGGCGCTACTGGAACAACTAATTTCAACTGGTGTGATATACCAGTTGCCCCCCAAAAAAACTGATTGAGGAAGGTGTGTGATACACCTATAATATAATTTCTATATAGTGCATTTCTATTGTGCAGCATTTGTGTGCAGTTCTGCTGAGATACTGCAGCTATACAGAGGGACAAACGCTATTAAAACAACTAATTGCAACTGGTGTGATATACCAGTTGCCTCAACAACAAAAAAATGATTGAGGCAGTGGTGTGATATGCCTATAATATAATTTATATATAGTGCTTGTGCAGCATTTGTGATGTTGTTATGCTGAGATACCGCAGCTATACAAAGGGAAAAACACTATTGGAACAACTAATTGCAAATGGTGTGATATTCCTATATCCCCGCATCCCCTGACAAAGCCACAGCTGGTGGCGAAACATGTCGGGAGGGGTGGTATAGGGCGATATTTTAACACAGTGAACAGTGAAAGGGAAACTGCCAACAATACGCTGCAGATAGCAGCTGAATAAACAAGGAGAGAGTGTGAGGCCACAGGAATGTAGATTGCAGCGGCCACTCATACGTTCTATGAGATAGCAATAGAGGACGCAGTGCAGTGTCAGCAGAGTTTATAGAGGAGGGCAGATAGTGGTTAGGAAGACTGGTGAATTACTGACAGCCCTGCGGTGCATACGAGTAGCTACAAATATGAGATCAGTAACTATGTTAGCTGGTTGGTAACCCTGCACATAGGGACCATTTAGTAAAGAAAGTGTGGCAGGAGAGAAATCTTCACCAGCGTTCCGTAGTCATCCACTGCCAGGAATCTGCTTTACAACTGCCAGCGTCAACACCATCCCACATCAAATGGTGGGATGAGGTATACCCTATCAAGGGATCCTACCAAATTACTGTGCAGGTAATCACACCCTGTGAATTGCCATCACACCACTCCGACAAAATCCCATATAACACTGTGACACTGAAAATTTTAACAATTCATTTCTTTTTTGTAGTGTGTATTTTCAAATAATAATAAAGTATAAATTTTTAACATTAGTTAGGGACCCCTACAGGGATTTAAGGTCTTGCTAGACCATTGTTGCATTTATATACCTATTGTTGTCCCAAAATAAATTTCATGGCCTTCATGCTCCAGTGTTTGAAAAGGGACCCCCTTATAAAAAGCATAATGGGAAAGAACCAGTACTGGGTGGCAACGTACTTAGACCGATGATACAAACACAAAATAATGAACATGTTATTAGCATCACAAAGGGCTGTCAGAATGCAGCATTTCCAGGCCTTGCTTCGAGAGATGCTGCATTCTGCTGTTGCAGACGCTGGCAGAGGAATTTCCACCCACAGAGAAACAGTTGCGAATACCAATCCTATAGCGCATGAAAGAAGAGGACGGTTTAAAGATGTGTTGGTTACTTCGGATATGAGATCATTCTTGCAGCCAACCCATCAACAGCCGCTCTCCGGATCCAGCCTCATCTTTTATGTACGGTGAAGGCATACATTTTGGGGCCTGTAATCTAACTGGCTCACAGTAAAATTGTTATATGTTGAGCGCCTAATGTACCACCAGCCACATTATCAATTGTTCTTTTCAGTAAAGTGAATGAATAATTTTTGGGGCCTGTAGTCCACTGGCCTGCATTAAAATTGATATCCATTGACCATCTAATATACCGGCTACATAATCACTTAATTTTTTATGTACGGTGAATGCATAATTTTTGGGGTCTGTAATCTAACTTCATAACAGTAAAATTGTTATACGGTAAATGCCTAATGTACCTCCAGCAACATTATCAATTGTTCTTTTTTATACAGTGAATTAATAATTTTTGGGGCATGTAGTCCACTGGCCTGCTATTAAATTGATATCCATTGAGCGTCTAAAATGCCTCCGGCCACATAATCACTTGATCTTTTATGTACGGTAAATACATAATTTTTGGGGCCTTCAATCTGACTGGCCAACAGTAAAATTGTTATACGATGACCGCCTAATGTACCTCCAGTCACATTATCAATTATTCTTTTCTGTTCGGTGAATGAATAATTTTTGGGGCATGTAGTCCACTCGCCTGCAGTAAAATTGATATCCATTGACCGTCTAATATACCTCCGGCCACATAATCACTTGATCTTTTATGTATAGTGAATGCATAATTTTTGGGGCCTGTAATCTAACTGGCCCACAGTAAAATTGTTATACGGTGAAAGCCTAATATACCTCCAGCCACATTATCAATTGTTCTTTTCTATACAGTGAATTCATAATTTTTGGGGCCTGTAGTCCACTGGCCTGCTATTAAATTGATATCCATTGACCGTCTAATATACCTCCGGCCACATAATCACTTAAACTTTTATGTACGGTGAAGGCATACATTTTGGGGCCTGTAATCTAACTGTCCCACAGTAAAATTGTTATACTGTGAACGCCTAATGTACCTCCAGCCACATTATCAATTGTTCTTTTCTGTCCGGTGAATGAATAATTTTTGGGGCCTATAGTCCACTGGCCTGCAGTAAAATTGATATCCATTGACCGTCTAATATACCTCCGGCCACATAATCACTTGATCTTTTATGTACGGTGAATGCATAATTTTTGGGGCCTGTAATCTCACTGTCCAACAGTAAAATTGTTATGTGTTGAGCGCCTAATGTACCACCAGCCACATTATCAATTGTTCCTTTCTGTAGGGTGAATGAATAATTTTTGGGACCTGTAGTCCACTGGCCTGCATTAAAATTGATATCCTTGACCGTCTAATATACCTCCGGCCACATAATCACTTAATTTTTTATGTACGGTGAATGCATAATTTTTGGGCCCTGTAATCTAACTGGCCAACAGTAAAATTGTTATACGATGACCGCCTAATGTACCTCCAGTCACATTATCAATTATTCTTTTCTGTCCGGTGAATAAATAATTTTTGGGGCCTGTAGTCCACTCGCCTGCAGTAAAATTGATATCCATTGACCGTTTAATATACCTCCGGCCACATAATCACTTGATCTTTTATGTATAGTGAATGCATAATTTTTGGGGACTGTAATCTAACTGGCCAACAGTAAAATTGTTATACGGTGAACGCCTAATGTACCTCCAACTACATTATCAATTGTTCTTTTCTGTCCGGTGAATAAATAATTTTTGGGGCCTGTAGTCCACTGGCCTGCTATTAAATTGATATCCATTGACCGTCTAATATACCGTATTTATCGGCGTATAACACGCACTTTTTTCCCCTGAAAATAGGGGGCAAATGATGTATGCGTGTTATACGCCGATATAATGCCGAAATAAGCCATGTTTTTACAGTATACTCCATATACACCGCCGATATAATGTAGGTACATACCGCACAGCAGCGAGTGGATCGGTAGCAGCGTGTGGAGTGTGATCCGGCAATCGGTAGGCAACGGCAAGCGCAGGCAACCCGCGCCTTCCTCACGTGTATGGTAATTCTCGCGGCCGTCGGAGCGTAACCACGGTAACGCTCTGCGAGAGTTTGCAGACTCACTCGCGAGAGTTTGCTGTCTGAGGCAGGAGAACTTGTACCCGTCAGGTACAAGTAAAGTATAGTGTACGGCGTAACAACTGTCGGTATTAACCGATAAAATATATGGTACGGCAATTACGGTATAAAATAATTACGGTAAAGGCCAATGTGTCACCCGTGGGATACTGGACATAAGCGCAGGAAATACAAGCTACTGATGCTGGGTGAAAGGGCTGGATAGACTGGGGAGGCGACAAAGAAGGGGGGGGGGGGACAGTGTGCAGGCAAAGTGTAGCATGTTTGCCTCTACACTTTGCCTGCACACTGTCCCCCCTCCCCTTCTTTGTCGCCTCCCCAGTCTATCCAGCCCTTTCACCCAGCATCAGTAGCCGTTTAGATTGTATTTCCTGCACTTATGTCCAGTATCACCCACTGGTGACACATTGACCTTTACTCTAACCTTACTCCAAGGGAGCGCAGGGAGGTCCATTTCTCTGTTTTTCTATAAAATAATTACGGTATACAACATGCTAATTCCCATATGTGCAAAAACTGGACCCCCCCCCCCCCCCTCATCACACAGGATCCAGCGCTGCACATCATCAATCATAGGTAGCGTGTGTATGTGAAGCTGACGTTTGGGAAATGCCTCACTACTTATGATTGGTGTTGTGCAGAATGTACCGTAAATTTACACACCCCTGATACTACCTTACTCTTTTTTTTAATTTAAACTTAGGTAAAAAGTACGGTACCTATACCACTGCAGTGTGACTCATCCTGACACTCTGACGCTGAAAAAAACTGCATTCATAACCGTACTTACGGTATTTCCCTACTACTATCCCTAATGGATTTAAAACAAAAGCGTGGAGCATATACAGCTGCTTTCAAGTTGAAGGTTGTGGAATATGCCAAGCAACATGGAAATAGGGCTGCAGCAAGGCATTTTGGAGAGCCACCAACAGAATGCACAATACGAGAGTGGCGAAAAATGGAAGAAAAACTCAAGACATTATCAAAAACAAAATGCAATTTTCGACGCGGTATTGCTAAATGGCCAAAATTAGAAGAACAGGTGAAGGAATTTGTACTTAATCATAGAAAAGCTGGTATTGCTATATCAACAAAAATGATCATTATTCAAGCAGTGAAAATCAGCAAAGAGTTGCAAATACATGATTTCAAAGGAACAGCATCATGGTGCCAAAGATTCATGAAGAGGCATGAGCTTCGGATGCGAACAAGAACCAGGATTGCCCAGCGTATGCCAGATGATTATGAAGAGAAGATAGTAAATTTTCATAACTTTATTATCAAACAAAGGAAAAGACAAAATTTTGAAATTGGTCAAATAGGCAACATGGATGAAGTACCACTCACCTTCGATGTTCCTTCAAACAAAACTGTGGAAGCAAGAGGTGCCAAGACAGTAACAATTAAAACTTCAGGGCATGAAAAAAATCATTATACCGTGGTCCTTGCTGTCACTGCAGATGGAAACAAGCTGCCACCATTGGTCATTTTTAAAAGGAAAACTTTGCCTAAGGAGAAAATTCCAAGTGGCATACAGGTGCATGTTCATCCCAAAGGTTGGATGGATGAAGGAGGCATGAAGCTTTGGATTAGAAATGTGTGGGAGAAGCGCCCAGGTGCTTTGTTAAAGAAGCCATCCTTGTTAGTACTGGACTCATTCAGATCTCATCTTACAGAACCAACAAAGAGAGAATTTCAAATGTGCAAAACAGAAATAGCAGTCATTCCAGGAGGACTTACATCACAATTGCAGCCATTGGATGTTTGCATTAACAAGCCCTTCAAAGCCTTTATGCGTGAAGAATGGAATAAATACATGTGTGATAAAAACCAACATGAAGTTACGAATTCTGGGCGAATGAAAAGACCTGGCATTTCAAAAGTTTGTCAGTGGATAAAGACTTCGTGGGACGCAGTTAAAGAAGATATTGTTATCAAATCTTTTAAGAAATGTGGCATAAGTAATGCTTTGAATGGTGAAGAAGATGAGCTGATTTATGAAGATAGTAGCAGTGAAAGCAGCAGTGTTCATTGCGATTTTGAAGATAGCAGTGAAGATGAAGAGTTTCTTGGTTTCCCAGATAGAGATTTCTGAGTAAACTTTTGTAAAAACAGAATATCCAAGTTTCTTTGTTAAAACAGTTGCTTTTACTGTCCTTTTACATTATTTACCTTATAAGTGGTAATAATAATTAAAAAAAGTTCTGAGCTACCCTTATTTTGCTTCAAAGTTCTTTATTTCAAATTTTAATTGTTTTCCTGAAATTTCCCTCTTAAAATGAAGGTGCGTGTTATACGCCTGTGCGTGTTATACGCCGATAAATACGGTACCTCCGGCCACATAATCACTTGATCTTTTATGTACGGTGAAGGCATGCATTTTCGGGCCTGTAATCTAACTGGCCCACAGTAAAATTGTTATATGTTGAGCGCCTAATGTACCACCAGCCACACTATCAATTGTTCCTTTCTGTAGGGTGAATGAATAATTTTTGGGGCCTGTAGTCCACTGGCCTGCATTAAAATTGATATCCATTGACCGTCTAATATACCTCCGGCCACATAATCACTTAATTTTTTATGTACGGTGAATGCATAATTTTTGGGCCCTGTAATCTAACTGCCAACAGTAAAATTGTTATACGGTGAAAGCCTAATGTACCTCCAGCCACACTATCAATTGTTCTTTTCTGTCCGGTGAATGAATAATTTTTGGGGCATGTAGTCAACTGGCCTGCAGTAAAATTGATATCTATTGACCGTCTAATATACCTCCGGCCACATAATCACTTGATCTTTTATGTACGGTGAATGCATAATTTTTGGGGCCTTTAATCTAACTGGCCAACAGTAAAATTGTTATATGTTGAGCACCTAATGTACCACCAGTCACATTATCAATTGTTCTTTTCTGTAGGGTGAATGAATAATTTTTGGGGCCTGTAGTACACTGACCTGCATTAAAATTGATATCCATTGACCGTCTAATATACCTCCGGCTACATAATCACTTAATTTTTTATGTACGGTGAATGCATAATTTTTGGGGCATGTAATCTAACTTCATAACAGTAAAATTGTTATACGGTAAATGCCTAATGAACCTCCAGCCACATTATCAATTGTTCTTTTCCATACAGTGAATTAATATTTTTTGGGGCATGTAGTCCACTGGCCTTCTATTAAATTGATATCCATTGACCTTTTAATATGCCTCCGGCCACATAATCACTTGATCTTTCATGTACGGTAAATACATAATTTTTGGGGCCTTCAATCTAACTGGCCAACAGTAAAATTGTTATACGATGACCGCCTAATGTACCTCCAGTCACATTATCAATTATTCTTTTCTGTTCGCTGAATGAATAATTTTTGGGGCCTGTAGTCCACTCGCCTGCAGTAAAATTGATATCCATTGACCGTCTAATATACCTCCGGCCACATAATCACTTGATCTTTTATGTATAGTGAATGCATAATTTTTGGAGACTGTAATCTAACTGGCCCACAGTAAAATTGTTATACGATGACCGCCTAATGTACCTCCAGTCACATTATCAATTATTCTTTTCTGTCCGGTGAATATATAATTTTTGGGGCCTGTAGTCCACTTGCCTGCAGTAAAATTGATATCCATTGACCGTTTAATATACCTCCGGCCACATAATCACTTGATCTTTTATGTATAGTGAATGCATAATTTTTGGGGACTGTAATCTAACTGGACAACAGTAAAATTGTTATACGGTGAACGCCTAATGTACCTCCAACTACATTATCAATTGTTCTTTTCTGTCCGGTGAATAAAGAATTTTTGGGGCCTGTAGTCCACTCCTGCTATTAAATTGATATCCATTGACCGTCTAATATACATCCGGCCACATAATCACTTGATCTTTTATGTACGGTGAAGGCATACATTTTGGGGCCTGTAATCTAACTGGCCCACAGTAAAATTGTGTTATGTTGAGCGCCTAATGTACCACCAGCCACATTATCAATTGTTCTTTTCTGTAGGGTGAATGAATAATTTTTGGGGCCTGTAGTCCACTGGCCTGCATTAAAATTGATATCCACTGACCATCTAATATATCTCCGGCTACATAATCACTTAATTTTTTATGTACGGTGAATGCATAATTTTTGGAGTCTGTAATCTAACTTCATAACAGTAAAATTGTTATATGGTAAATGCCTAATGTACCTCCAGCCACCTTATCAATTGTTCTTTTCTATACAGTGAATTAATAATTTTTGGGGCATGTAGTCCACTGGCCTGCTATTAAATTGATATCCATTGACCGTCTAAAATGCCTCCGGCCACATAATCACTTGATCTTTTATGTACGGTAAATACATAATTTTTGGGGCCTTCAATCTGACTGGCCAACAGTAAAATTGTTATACGATGACCGCCTAATGTACCTCCAGTCACATTATCAATTATTCTTTTCTGTTCGGTGAATGAATAATTTTTGGGGCATGTAGTCCACTCGCCTGCAGTAAAATTGATATCCATTGACCGTCTAATATACCTCCGGCCACATAATCACTTGATCTTTTATGTACGGTGAATGCATAATTTTGGGGGCCTGTAATCTCACTGTCCAACAGTAAAATTGTTATATGTTGAGCGCTTAATGTACCACCAGCCACATTATCAATTGTTCCTTTCTGTAGGGTGAATGAATAATTTTTGGGGCCTGTAGTCCACTGGCCTGCATTAAAATTGATATCCGTTGACCGTCTAATAACCTCTGGCCACATAATCACTTAATTTTTTATGTACGGTGAATGCATAATTTTTGGGCCCTGTAATCTAACTGGCCAACAGTAAAATTGTTATACGATGACCGCCTAATGTACCTCCAGTCACATTATCAATTATTCTTCTCTGTTCGCTGAATGAATAATTTTTGGAGCCTGTAGTCCACTCGCCTGCAGTAAAATTGATATCCATTGACCGTCTAATATACCTCCGGCCACATAATCACTTGATCTTTTATGTACGGTGAATGCATAATTTTTGGGGCCTTTAATCTAACTGGCCAACAGTAAAATTGTTATATGTTGAGCGCCTAATGTACCACCAGTCACATTATCAATTGTTCTTTTCTGTAGGGTGAATGAATAATTTTTGGGGCCTGTAGTACACTGACCTGCATTAAAATTGATATCCATTGACCGTCTAATATACCTCCGGCTACATAATCACTTAATTTTTTATGTACGGTGAATGCATAATTTTTGGGGCATGTAATCTAACTTCATAACAGTAAAATTGTTATACGGTAAATACCTAATGTACCTCCAGCCACATTATCAATTGTTCTTTTCCATACAGTGAATTAATATTTTTTGGGGCATGTAGTTTACTGGCCTTCTATTAAATTGATATCCATTGACCTTTTAATATGCCTCCGGCCACATAATCACTTGATCTTTCATGTACGGTAAATACATAATTTTTGGGGCCTTCAATCTAACTGGCCAATAGTAAAATTGTTATACGATGACCGCCTAATGTACCTCCAGTCACATTATCAATTATTCTTTTCTGTTCGCTGAATAAATAATTTTTGGGGCCTGTAGTCCACTCGCCTGCAGTAAAATTGATATCCATTGACCGTCTAATATACCTCCGGCCACATAATCACTTGATCTTTTATGTATAGTGAATGCATAATTTTTGGAGACTGTAATCTAAATGGCCCACAGTAAAATTGTTATACGGTGAAAGCCTAATGTACCTCCAGCCACATTATCAATTGTTCTTTTCTATACAGTAAATGAATAATTTTTGGGGCCTGTAGTCCACTGGCCTGCAGTAAAATTGATATCCATTGATCGTCTAATATACCTCCGGCCACATAATCACTTGATCTTTTATGTACGGTGAATGCATAATTTTTGGGGCCTGTAATCTAACTGTCCCACAGTAAAAATTTTATACGGTGAACGACTAATGTACCTCCTGCCACATTTTCAATTGTTCTTTTCTGTCCGGTGAATGAATAATTTTTGGGGCCTGTAGTCCACTTGCCTGCATTAAAATTGATATCCATTGACCGTCTAATATACCTCCGGCTACATAATCACTTGATTTTTTATGTACGGTGAATGCATAATTTTTGGGGCCTGTAATCTAACTGCATAACAGTAAAATTGTTATACGGTAAATGCCTAATGTACCTCCAGCCACATTATCAATTGTTCTTTTCTATACAGTGAATTAATAATTTTTGGGGCATGTAGTCCACTGGCCTGCTATTAAATTGATATCCATTGACCGTCTAATATACCTCCTGCCACATAATCACTTGATCTTTCATGTACGGTGAAGGCATACATTTTGGGGCATGTAATCTAACTGGCCCACAGTAAAATTGTTATACTGTGAACGCCTAATGTACCTCCAGCCACATTATCAATTGTTCTTTTCAGTCCGGTGAATGAATAATTTTTGGGGCCTGTAGTCAACTGGCCTGCAGTAAAATTTATATCCATTGACCGTCTAATATACCTCCAGCCACATAATCACTTGTTCTTTTCTGTACATTGAATGAATAATTTTTGAGGCCTGTACTCCACTGGCCTACAGTAAAATTGTTATTCAGTGACAGTCTAATGTACCTCCAGCCACATAATCACTTGTTCTTTTCTGTTCGTATGTCACTGTCCACGTTGTGAGATGATTTGTGCACTTCTTGTAAGTATTTGGCTGCAAATATGACCTGAAGGTTTTTCAGGTTCGCCTGCCATTAAAGTGAATGGGGCCCGCTGCGAACTTGCGGTTTGCGACCATTTGATCGCGTTCGTGCAATTGCGAATCGTCCAGGCTGATGTTCGTCCATCACTAATGCTAAACATCTGCAAGAAGTAATGCGGTTAAACTATTTAACAGGCTACTTCTTTGAGATCACAACCCCCACTTAGACTAGCAATGTATTCTCAGTTCTCCTGTATCCTATGCATATTGATCCTGTTCTTTGAGATGAACAACCCTCTAGGAGACTATTTTTCTCTGTAAATTTGGTCATTTCAGAGTGGTTTCCTAGAATAATGAATTGTGTTGCATAATATCTTTCATATTTTGTATTTTAAATAACTTAGAAATGTGTAGTAAATTACACATTAATAATATGAAGCAAAAATATGCTTTTAAAATATATCTCCATATTTGCATTCATTATCCAGTCTGTATTTTTAACAAAACCTCTCCTATATCCTATATAATCTAAATATTATAGAATTATATCTACTGATATTAATAACTAATCTCTAATTAATGATTTAGACTTTTGCAAAAGTTGGTGACCCATGTTTAGTTATGTTTTGGAAAACCCAATTTAACACCATAAACCTCCAAAGATATATTTTGTGATTAGAACATTATAGTCTAAATATACATTCATTCAGAACAAGCGTACTCTCCATCTGAGACCTGTTTAAAATTTGATAGCTAACACACTCCATCTGTGAAAATCTTTTCTAAATCCCAAGAAGGATTACTGTTTCAACATGTACAGAAAGTTTAGTCTTTGCGTTGAATAAAACCTACTGCTTCTCTAGGGGAAACCCAGATTTGAAATGCAGAACATTACTCACTGATGCGGGTCCTTTTTATTACAGAGTTGTGCTCAGATTTTAACAAGCATGCTGCTAAAATATTTCATCTGTGCATACTAATATATTTTTTGCTTCTGCTATTATTATAGAATTTAGCATTTACCAAATGTCAAGTCATTGCAATAAGTGACAGTCAATGTAGAGCTAAATTACAGAGTATGTGTTATATATAGAACAGTCCTTTATATATTCATATAGATATCAGGTATCAAGGTATTCTAGTATAAAACACAATAATAATACACAAGTAATATTTGCTTTAAGAGCACAGTGAAATATTGCAACTCCTTCAAGACCTAATAGATATCATTATCGAGTTGTATTTTTTATTTTCACCACCCACCAAAATTAAGAGATCATCAAAGTTTCATAAAAAAAAATTAAAACTTTCCTGCACAGCACTCTACACTGCGTGCAGAATTATTAGGCAAATGAGTATTTTGACCACATCATCCTCTTTATGCATGTTGTCTTACTCCAAGCTGTATAGGCTCGAAAGCCTACTACCAATTAAGCATATTAGGTGATGTGCATCTCTGTAATAAGAAGGGGTGTGGTCTAATGACATCAACACCCTATATTAGGTGTGCATAATTATTAGGCAACTTCCTTTCCTTTGGCAAAATGGGTCAAAAGAAGGACTTGACAGGCTCAGAAAAGTCAAAAATAGTGAGATATCTTGCAGAGGGATGCAGCACTCTTAAAATTGCAAAGCTTCTGAAGCGTAATCATCGAACAATCAAGCGTTTCATTCAAAATAGTCAACAGGGTCGCAAGAAGCGTGTGGAAAAACCAAGGCGCAAAATAACTGCCCATGAACTGAGAAAAGTCAAGCGTGCAGCTGCCAAGATGCCACTTGCCACCAGTTTGGCCATATTTCAGAGCTGCAACATCACTGGAGTGCCCAAAAGCACAAGGTGTGCAATACTCAGAGACATGGCCAAGGTAAGAAAGGCTGAAAGACGACCACCACTGAACAAGACACACAAGCTGAAACGTCAAGACTGGGCCAAGAAATATCTCAAGACTGATTTTTCTAAGGTTTTATGGACTGATGAAATGAGAGTGAGTCTTGATGGGCCAGATGGATGGGCCCATGGATGGATTGGTAAAGGGCAGAGAGCTCCAGTCCGACTCAGACGCCAGCAAGGTGGAGGTGGAGTACTGGTTTGGGCTGGTATCATCAAAGATGAGCTTGTGGGGCCTTTTCGGGTTGAGGATGGAGTCAAGCTCAACTCCCAGTCCTACTGCCAGTTTCTGGAAGACACCTTCTTCAAGCAGTGGTACAGGAAGAAGTCTGCATCCTTCAAGAAAAACATGATTTTCATGCAGGACAATGCTCCATCACACGCGTCCAAGTACTCCACAGCGTGGCTGGCAAGAAAGGGTATAAAAGAAGAAAATCTAATGACATGGCCTCCTTGTTCACCTGATCTGAACCCCATTGAGAACCTGTGGTCCATCATCAAATGTGAGATTTACAAGGAGGGAAAACAGTACACCTCTCTGAACAGTGTCTGGGAGGCTGTGGTTGCTGCTGCACGCAATGTTGATGGTGAACAGATCAAAACACTGACAGAATCCATGGATGGCAGGCTTTTGAGTGTCCTTGCAAAGAAAGGTGGCTATATTGGTCACTGATTTGTTTTTGAATGTCAGAAATGTATATTTGTGAATGTTGAGATGTTATATTGGTTTCACTGTTAAAAATAAATAATTGAAATGGGTATATATTTGTTTTTTGTTAAGTTGCCTAATAATTATGCACAGTAATAGTCACCTGCACACACAGATATCCCCCTAAAATAGCTAAAACTAAAAACAAACTAAAAACTACTTCCAAAAATATTCAGCTTTGATATTAATGAGTTTTTTGGGTTCATTGAGAACATGGTTGTTGTTCAATAATAAAATTAATCCTCAAAAATACAACTTGCCTAATAATTCTGCACTCCCTGTACAGTGCTACAAGTAGGTAGTTACCACATAGCATCATGCATTTACAGCATAGCGCAGGCTCAGGAGCTGTGTCTGTGCCAACTGTATTATATAGCTGGCACACTGCTGTCTCTGCTGATTTTAGCAGTTTAAACACTTAGATGCTGACAGCACCAACTAAGTGGTTAGAGGGAGAGCAGGAGTTCCCTCTCTCACCCCATCATCTCCCTGCCTCAGCCAGGTGCCTAAAAATAGCCCTGAAGCATACCACTGCTTGCTATTTAGCCATTATTTCAGTAACTGACTTAACTGACAGAATAGACTGGAATCTGAATTCCAGTGCATTGTATGAGCAATCAATAGAGTGTATGTTCAAGTCCTCTAGTTTAACATGAAAAGTAAAAAAAACTAAAAAAAAATATTAAAGAACAATTGTTTCACCTGTAAACACATTTATTTGCCTAAAAATATTTAAAGAGAACATTTCAAAACAGAATGAAGTTATTATTTCACTTATACTGCATGGTGAATGCCATGAAGATAAAACTCTAAACACAGTGGTGTAAATTCAGTTTTTTCATGCTGTCACCACAAAAATTGTTTAAAAAGTTTTTAAATACATTAGATATACACCAAAGATACATTAGATATACACCAAAATATATATAACTTGTCCTAAAAAAAAAATTAAAAAAAAAGAACTCATGTGGCTATGTTGCTGGAAAGACCACAATGTTATGGGTTTAAAATGCGGGAGATAAAAGAGAAAAGAGAGATATTCCATAATATTTATTTTCTGAATCCTTTTAGAAAAAAAATATGGATTCTAGGAGACCAGAGACTGTTATATACCAATTGAATACTTAATTTAGGTAGAATTGATTCAAACCTGAATATAATTTTAAGAGATTCACCACATTAGACACAAAGTGAATTTCAAGAAAGTCACACATCTTTAGTGTAAACATATAAAACATGTACTTTGCTAAGGTAATGCCAAGAGTAAGTGGTCAGTACTCAAAAAACACCCTAAAAAGCACATATTGAGAAAAGCCATGCGTACATAGAAAATCATATTTTTCCTGACAGTTAATATCTGGATGTTGCAGATGTTACCTATGAGCTCACTACTATGTTGCCATATAAATTATGATCCAATTTTTCTAAACACTTGACTAAAAATGAAGATGATAGTAAAGGTAACCACTTTCTATGTATAAATTAGAGCTCAAATGTTTGAAACCATAACAATTGCATAATTTGTTATTTTGTTGTTTTGTTGAGCTATATTGTAAAAAAAAAGTTTATTCACTTTTGAAAAAAATGTACAAATAAAGATTTAATATAAAACACTATTGGAGTCATTTATTAAACTAGTATAAAGTAGAACTGCCTTAGTTGCCCATAGCAATCAATTATATTCCACCTTTCATTTTTGACAGCTCCTTTGGGAAATGAAAGGTGGAATCTGATTGGTTTACATCAGTTTGATAAATCACCCTATGTGTAATTTACTCCAAACAGTATAAAACGGAGGCAAAAAAAAGTAAATTTTTATTGACATTTGCAGTTATTTCTACTTTTTTTAATTTAAGATTTTTCTGCTTTCGTTTTTTTGCTGCATTTTCACCTCTCCAAATTAACCTAAACCTTCAAGTGCGATACAACAAGGTTAGCAATGTTTCATTTTATACTGAATAAGCGTCATCTTTTGCCTTTTGAAAAATTTTAAGTGAAAAACAGAAAGTAATCCTGGCACAGACAAACTATCAATCTAAAATATATGTAGTTTAGCTTGAATGTTATAATTATAACTACATTAGTTAATTATTTAAATTTAACTGATTAAATCTGTAACTAATTCTGCTACAAACTTTGCTTTAAAATCATAGTATCTCAAGAAACAGTATTTGACATCCAGCATCACAATTGAAGCACCAAAAGAATTGTATATTAGAAAACTATGTGATCAATTCCAGCTTCATCTCCTCTACGGCACTTTCTGCACCAGATCAGATAGAAACAGAACTGGATCGACAGATATGTGTAAAAGAGCACAATGCTTTCATTTTCTTCAAGCTTGCATTGTTTTTTTAAAATGTAGAATACAACGGCCTGCTGTGTTTTTATACCTAATAAATAAATAAAAAAAAGCTGATGAACCCCTTTGAAGTAAATGGGAACTTTAGGTTATGGTGAAAAGTCCCTTTTAGTCTCAGAAGAAGAAGAAGAGGAAAAAGAAGAAGAAAATCCTTTTATTGTCCCTCAGTGGGGAAATTTTGGCATAAGAGCAGAAATCACATTCACAACAGGAGCAAAAATAAGAGTAATTAGAAATTAACAAGTGAAAATACAAGAAAAACATAACACAGAATTTACTTTAAAAATTCACTACTGGGTTTCGTGGAACAGTGTTGGTTATAAATCCCAACCGCTGCTCGGAGAAAGGACCTACGATAATGTTCCTTCATGCACTTAGGATGCAGCAGTCTGTCACTGAAGGAGCTCTCCAGCTCCACAACAGCTTCATGCATGGGGTGGGAGACATTGTCTAACAGTGACGTTAATTTTGCTAGAGTTCTTCTGTCACCCCCCTCCTGCACTGGATCAAGGGGACAACCTCAGACAGAGCTGGCATTCTTAATGAGCTTATCTAATTTCTGTCTCTCAGCCACAGATAAGCCTCTCCCCCAACAAACCACACCATAGAATATGGCTGATGCCACCACTGAGTCAAAGAAGGTCTTTAGGAGTGTCCCCTGCACTCCAAAAGACTTCAGTCTCCTCAACAGATAGAGTCTGCTCTGACCATTTTAGAAAAGAACATCAGTGTTATGGCTCCAGTCCAGTTTGTTGCTCAGGTGAACACCCAGGTACTTATAAGAGTCCACCACCTCAATGTCTGTTCCCTGTATGTTCACCGGAACCAAAGCAGGGGGCCTGTGTCTGCGGAAATCCACCACCAGCTCCTTGGTTTTGCCCGTGTTGATCTGGAGCTGGTTCCGCTGACATCAGTCCACAAAATCCTGTGACCCCTGTCTGTACTCTGAGTCGTCCTCACCTGTGATGGCCGACTATGGCAGAGTCATCAGAGAACTTCTGTAGGTGGCAGCCTGGGGAGTTGATGGAGAAGTCTGCAGTGTAGAGGGTGAAGAGGAACGGTGCTAGCACAGTTCCCTGTGGTGCCCCCATACTGCAGATCAACTTGTCAGAGACACAACCCTGACATTTGAAACATGGGTGCTTGCCTGTCATGTGAATAGGGTAGAATTCTGCCTGGCAGAGTCCAGCCTTGGGTGCCTTGTGTTCAGTTTAAAGGAGCTACTGGCTCTCCTTAAAGGGGCTGTCCAGGTTCAGAGCTAAACCCGGACATACCTCCATTTTCACCCAGGCAACCCCCCTGACTTGAACATCGTAGTGCGATTTAGCGCAGGACAAAGGCATTTTCAAGAGCTTTGCTGGCGTACCGGGCTCTCCATGGGGCTGCCAGGAAACCCGGTGACATCACCGGCACTGATGGGCGGGTCTTAGCCATGCCAGTTAAACGGCTAGTGCAGCGCTAAAGCACGCCCAACACAGCCAGTGATGTCACCAAACATACGGCCAGGCGGAAGCTTCCGCCCGGCAGTGTGTAATTGTAAACAAAAGAGCCCATACCCTGTGCGATCTGGAGCAGGGAAAGGTAGCGCATCGGAGCATGAGATGCTCCAATGCCAACACCAGGGGTGCTGCCTGGGTGAAAATAAGCGTATGTCCGGGTTCAGCTCTGAACCCGGACAACCCCATTAAGGATGCAAGAAGTAGTGTAGAGGCAGCACTATGCGGTATCCAGATAATGCGTCTATGTCAATGCAACAGCCTAGCCGTAGGCCCTTGATCCATCAGGCCATGAAAAACACATATAGAAAAGAAGATGGCTTCGGCAGCATTCCGCAATATCAAAACGATCCTTTATTCGTACCTCCAGACACAATTGGCAACGTTTCGACTGTACACCAGTCTTTGTCAAGCCTAATGACATACATTCTGGTAGGCATATATATACCCCCCACATAAAAGACACACCCCGTTACATCATCAGTACAAATCACTGCACAATAGTATACACATGTTGATATTACAACTCACAGTTAATGATATGTCCACCCCGCTCGTGTTGTTCACCTCGGCGTTCCAATATCTGTAATGCGCAGCCGCATCTCAATGTATTTGCATATCGGAAGTGTCATACGTTGCCATGACTCCCGGCGGCGCACGTGTCTCCAGCCAATGTGCTGCAGGACGCACTCACTGACGTCACAGCTTGTGAAGGACATCGAAAGACAGAAAAGGCTAGCACCACTGAGGAATGGTAATTTCCCTTGCCTTTCATGTTGCAACTGCGGTGGCATCATGAAAGGTGATGGTTTTACACATCCCTACAGTGGTAAACGGTTTAAGATCAAAGGTCATTTTACATGTAAATCCACGGATGTGGTGTACATGATACAGTGCCCATGCAGTTTGATCTATGTGGGGGAGACCACGATGGAATTGAGGGAAAGAATTAACAAACACAAAAGCACAATTAGAACAGGTGCACTTGACAAACCGGTTGCAAAACACTTCATTGACTGTAAACATTCCATTAATCAATTGAGATTTCGAGTTATTGACAGTGTAGGATACTTGAGAAGGGGTGGGGACAGGAAGGGAATCCTGAGGAAGAAGGAACTTAAATGGATCCATACCCTCAGGTCCCTCCAACCTTTTGGCCTGAATTTAGAGTTTAATGTCGCATCCATCGATTGATGATTGTCACTGTTTTGTCCTCTCAGTATAGTGACATCATGTTTTTAAATATATATGTGGCACATCCCTGGTGCAACAGTCTTTAGTCTATATGTCAAAGGACCATGTTGATGGTCCATATGTGATGTATATATGGGATACACCATCCAGATGATGGTTATGTGTGATTATTGTGCACCACACTTATGAAGTTATGCATTTTTCCATTAGCTGTTATGTGCGTGTATATGTGGGGTCAGGATTAATTTCCCTCTATAGTCATGTGATTATCGCTGTGAGCGGAGGTTCTGTAATATATAGACCCGGCCACTTTAGATACAGATCACACATGTAATAAGTAGTGGTGACCGTGGCGTCATCGTTGCCATGGCGCCGATGTTCGCGCCGGGTCTTCATTGGCTACGTACCCCACGTGACTAACGCTATTGACGCACTGTTGTGCGCACTTGAGTGTGGGTCATGGGGTGGACGCACAAGCTGTGACGTCAGTGAGTGCGTCCTGCAGCACATTGGCTGGAGACACGTGCGCCGCCGGGAGTCATGGCAACGTATGACACTTCCGATATGCAAATACATTGAGATGCGGCTGCGCATTACAGATATTGGAACGCCGAGGTGAACAACACGAGCGGGGTGGACATATCATTAACTGTGAGTTGTAATATCAACATGTGTATACTATTGTGCAGTGATTTGTACTGATGATGTAACGGGGTGTGTCTTTTATGTGGGGGGTATATATATGCCTACCAGAATGTATGTCATTAGGCTTGACAAAGACTGGTGTACAGTCGAAACGTTGCCAATTGTGTCTGGAGGTACGAATAAAGGATCGTTTTGATATTGCGGAATGCTGCCGAAGCCATCTTCTTTTCTATAACCCCATTAAGGAGACCAGATCCAGCTGTGTATGGCAACTTAGTGGCAATGCTCCATGGGAACATTATATGCATGGTCATGTATCTCTGGAAGAGGTTACTGTAAGGGGTTTAGACAGGTCTAGCTGAATTATTAATTTCTGTATGATATCTTCTGAAACATTTTTGAACTTGATAATACATGATAATGTGGAAATAACATTTATAAAAATGAAAAAGACAAAAACACTACAACTGTTTTTGTATTATTAGTTTAGATTGTGCTTGTCTGTTTCTCTATAACTATGACTTAAAAAACAATCACACCAGACCATATTTTATTAGTAATAAATGCAGATATCCAACTTAGTCCAAAAGCTTCATTTTTTTTTTCTTCTTCCAACTGTGCAGCTACTATGGCAACTTTATAAATGACAAACATATAGGGGAAGATTTCGCAAACTGGTGTAAAGTAAAACTGGCTTAGTTACCCATAGCAACCAATCAGATTCAACCTTTCATTTTCCAAAAGAGCTGCAAAAAATGAAAGGTAGAATCTGATTCGTTGCTATGGGCAACTAAGCCAGTTCTACTTTACACCAGTTTGATAAATGACCCCCTATATTTTCTATATGTCTTATATATTCATTTGACATGGAGCAAAATAGCTGACTGCAATTTTTACTTATGTTCTGTCTGTAATAATCCCAGCTCAGTGAAAAGGTTTCCTCTATATGACTGGCAAATTACATATTTTGCCTAAAGCATTGCTGTAACTGGACCAAGTCATTTTCCTTAAATTACACTTATGGAACACAAAACACATCACTTAAATGGCTACACCTGTTTTCTCTTTTCTTTTACTAAATATATTTATGAATGATGTGAGTGAATGTTTCAGTGCACATTAAATACCATATGCATTTGAGAGATCAAAAAAGAATAAAAAATAGAGGTAAATCTCATTATAGGTAATACCAGGTTTGGGAGCTATAGCTGTACACTGGCATTTTACAAACAAGCTGTCACATTCTGAAATGAACCGATCAGTTCCACTTGCCATATAAAATCCAACCACAAAGTGTTTTCTACTGCAAACATATTTTCCATTCAGATTGAAGCAAATAGAGCATTGCATTTTAATGGCTTTTGATCCAATAACACATCAGACCTGGGAGTTGAGCTGCCAATTTATAAAACACAAATAAAATAATGCCATTGTATGGTTACAGAGCACAGAGTGCAAAAACATATCAATGAGACATTAGCAGAATAATGTTACTTGGATTGTATTCCAAACCTCAAAATCCATGTCTTTTTGCCAACTGTTTAACAAATGTACTAGAAAATTGCTAGAAAATAAATAATATAATTCTATGTGACATAAAATAATAGCATATTAATTGACCTAGCCAAATGTTTAAAGAGGACCTTTCACCGATCCTAACATTGTGAACTAAGTATCATGACATATACAGGAGGGATCTCACTGCACTTACTATTATCCCTGGGCGCCGCTCCGTTCTCCCGTTATGTCCTCCGGTATGTTCGGGGACTTGGTTATAGTAGGCGGAGTCTGCCCTTGTTCTGCTGGGCGTCTCCTTCTCCTAGGCCAGTGATAGGCAAACTGCGGCTCTCCAGATGTTGCAGAACTACAACTCCCAGCATGCAAAGACTGCCTACAGCTTTCAGCCTACAGCAGGGCATGGTGGGAGTTGTAGTTTTGCAACAGCTGGAGAGCCGCAGTTTGCCTATCACTGCCCTAGGCTGTAGCGCTGGCCAATCGCAGCGCAGAGCTCACAGCCTGGGAGAAAAAAACCTCCCAGGCTGTGAGCTCTGCACTGCGATTGGCCAGCACTACAGCCTAGGAGAAGGAGACGCCCAGTAGAACAAGGGCAGACTCCGCCTACTATAACCAAGTCCCCGAACATACCGGAGGACATAACGGGAGAATGGAGCGGCGCCCAGGGATAATAGTAAGTGCAGTGAGATCCCTGGGCGCCGCTGTATATGTCATGATACTTGGTTCACAATGTCAGGATCGGTGAAAGGTCCTCTTTAAGAACAAAACTAGCTGCAATCACCACTTCCCCCACCCCCCTGGTTAGAGAGCTCCCGCAGGGCTAAGATCGGGCTTAGTTACCTTGTGGGTCAGCTGCACATTCCACGGGTCCTGCGACTTTCGTGGGGTATTCTTTAGGTTGCTGCAGGCATAGGTCAGGTGTCTAGAACATGGAGTCACGCCCCGGCCAGTGGCGCGGCTCTTCTGATACACTACTGTGGTTCGCGAGAGTGACGTCCCTACTATGACTACGGAGAGTCACAGGTACCACTAGACCGCTCTACGCGTTTCGGATAGAATCGCTATCCTTCGTCAGGAAAGATTGGTGGTTGTTCCCGGATATGCCCCCTTTTGTATGTGCCTGCTGCACCCCCGCTGATTTAACCATTTAGTCGCTGATGCCTGGTGTGTGTTGCCTCTTCTGATATTGATACAGTTCATTTTGTATTCTCACTCAAATGCGAATAGTTCTATTTCCATGTTTAAGCCCGATGGGGCGAATGTGTCTATATTGAAGATCCATCTTGTTTCTGATCTTGACATATCTTTAATGTAGTCACCGCCTCTTCTGTTTTTCCTGACTATCTCTATCCCGCAAAAAGTTGATCCTGTAAATTTTCCTAGATGTTTTTCCCTATAATGTCGCAATAATCGGTGCCCTTCAAATTTTCTTTCAATGTTATATATATGTTCTCCTATTCTTTTTTTTAAATGTCTTTTAGTTTGGCCGATGTATATTTTTTTCACAGGGGCAGGTGATGGCATAGATTACACCTTGACTATTACACGAGATGAATTCTCCTATATCATATATGTATGACCCTTTGGTATTTTTTATTTGTGCTTTTCTGCATCTCGGGCAATTTTTGCATGGAAAAAAAACCTTTAATTTGTCATCTTTTTTGTGATCCCTATTTGCCTTGTTATCCATACTTATGCATTTGCTGATAGGTGCTATGGTATTACCAATATTTCTTGCTTTGCGATAGACAAATCTTGGGGCACTGGGAACAAGTTTTCCTATTATCTTGTCTTCTTTTAAGATTTCCCAATATTTATTAATCACTTTTTAGAACTTTGAGAATTGACTATTGTAGGGCATGATTATTGGTGGAATAGTCCAACTTTCTTCTTTTTCATGTTGATTCTTTTATTTTTTTTCTTCATCTTCTAATAATATGTGCCTATCCAAATGTCCTATCTCTGTTCTGCATTTTATGAGTTTCCCCTGGTCATGCCCCTTCATGTCAAACCTCTTTTGCATGCATTCTGCTTCTTCTTCATAATGTTCTGTTTTTGTGCAGTTCCTCCTTATCCGCATGAACTGGCTCCTTGGCACATTCTCAAGTCATTGGGGTAAGTGGCAACTCTCCATAGAGATAAAACTATTCGCATCACTATGTTTATTGTATGTTTTTGTGCATATTTTGCCATCTTTAATAAATATTGTCAGATTTTTATTTAGATCATTAAAAAATTCCTGTAGTTCATCTTCCCCCCTTCCCATATAAAAATTATATCATCTATAAAACGATGCCATAGGGCAAAATTCGGCCGGAGTCCGCCACTGCAGTGGATGAATTGATGTTCCCATTGTCCCACATACAGATTAGCGAACCCCGGTGCGAACCTTGTCCCCATCACAGTCCCCCATGTCTGGTGGTAAAAGTTGTTATACATAAAATAGTTTTTTTCTAAAATAAACATAATGCACTCCCCCAGATATTTAATTTGTTCTTTTGTCATTTCACCTTTAGCGGTTAGAAAAAATGTAGTTGCTTCACATCCTTTATGATTTTCAATAGTCGTGAACAGGGATTTAACATCTAATGTGCCCATTATGTAGGTGTCCTTTCATTCTACATCGTTAAGTATTTTTAAAATGTTTTTCGTATCCTTCATGTATGCAGGAAAGGCTTGTGCATATGGCTGTATCCCGGATACAGCCATATCCCGGATACGATGGGCCTGCCTGGCGGATTTAGGGAATTTTTATGAATTTTAGGGTTATGGTAAAATGCAGCAATTTTGGGATGTTGTATATAGATAAAGGTAGCTTCTTTCTTTTGCAGGATACCTAAATTTCTCCCTTTCAGGACAAGGTCCTTTAGTTGCTTTTTAACTCCTTAAGGACACAGCCTTATTTCACCTTAAGGACCAGGCCATTTTTTGCAAATCTGACCAGTGTCACTTTAAGTGGTGATAACTTTAAAATGCTTTTACTTATCCAGGACATTCTGAGATTGCTTTTTTGTCACATATTTTACTTCATGAAACTGGTAAAATGGAGTCCAAAAAATTCACTTTTATTTATTTAAAAAATACCAAATTTGCCAAAAATCAGGAAAAATTTGTAAATTTCCAAGTTTCAATTTCTCTACTTCTATAATACATAGTAATACCTACAAAAATAGTTATTACTTTACATTCCCCATATGTCTACTTCATGTTAGGATCCTTTTGGGAATGACATTTTATTTTTGGGGGAAGTTACAAGGCTTAGAAGTTTAGAAGTAAATCTAGAAATTTCTCAGAAATCTTCAAAAACCAACTTTTTAAGGACCAGTTCAGGTCTGAAGTCACTTTGTGAGGCTTACTTAATAGAAACCACCCAAAAACCACCCCATTCTAGAAACTACACCTCTCAAGGTATTCAAAACTGATTTTAAAAACGTCGTTAACCCTTTAGGTGTTCCACAAGAATGAATGGAAAATAGAGATACAATTTCAAAATTTCACTTTTTTGGCAGATTTTCCATTTTTATATATTTTTTCCACTTACAAATCAAGGGTTAACAGCCAAACAAAACTAAATATTTATGGCCTTGATTCTGTAGTTTACAGAAACACCCCATATGTGGTCGTAAACTGCTGTACGGGGCACACAGCAGGGCGCAGAAGGAAAGGAATGCCACGGTTTTTGGAAGGCAGATTTTGCTGGACAGTTTTTTTTTATACCATGTCCCATTTGAAGCCCCCCTGATGCACCCCTAGAGTAGAAACTCCATAAAAGTGACCCCATCTAAGAAACTACACCCCTCAAGGCATTAAAAAATGATTTTACAAATGTCATTAACCCTTTAGGTGTTCCACAAGAATGAATGGAAAATAGAGATACAGTTTCAAAATTTCACTTTTTTGGCAAATTTTCCATTTAAATATTTTTTTTCTAGTTACAAAGCAAGGGTTAACAGCCAAACAAACTCAATATTTATGGCCCTGATTCTGAAGTTTACAGAAACACTCCATATGTGGTTTTAAACTGCTGTACGGGCACATGGCAGGTTTTTGGAAGGCAGATTTTGCTGGACTGGTTTTTTTTTTACACCATGTCCCATTTGAAGCACCCCTAGAGAAGAAACTCCATAAAAGTGACCCCATCTAAGAAACTACACCCCTCAAGGTATTCAAAACTGATTTTACAAACGTCGTTAACCCTTAAGGTGTTCCACAAGAATTAATGGAAAATAGAGATACAATTTAAAAATTTCACTTTTTTGGCAGATTTTCCATTTAAATATTTTTTTGATCAAACAATGATTTCTGTTTGATCGCTTGCAATTACACTTTTTGTGATGGCTTTTTTACACCGTTTTTTTTATTATTTATTTTATGGTGTTCACCTGAGGGGTTAGGTCATGTGATATTTTTATAGAGCCAGTCGATACGGACGGGGCGATACTTAATATGTATACTTTTTTAAATTTATGTTTTACACAATGATTTCATTTTTGAAACAAAAAAATCATGTTTTACTGTCTCCATAGTCTGAGAGCCATAGTTTTTTTCAGTTTTTGGACGATTATCTTGGGTAGGGTCTAATTTTTTGAGGGATGAGATGACGGTTTGATTGGCACTATTTTGGGGTGCATATGACTTTTTGATCGCTTGCTATTACACTTTTTGTGATGTAAGATGATACGGATGCGGTGATACCTAATATGTATACCGTATTTATCGGCGTATAACACGCACAGGCGTATAACACGCACCTTAATTTTAAGGGAAATTTCAGGAAAAAAAATAAAATTTCAAATAAAGAACTTTGAAGCAAAATAAGGGTAGCTCAGAACTTTTTTTTATTAATATTATTACCACTTATAAGGTAAATAATGTAAAAGGACAGTAAAAGCAACTGTTGATCTGTGGATGGCATTGTTATGAGGTGGGGGATCTGTGGATGGCATTGTTATGGGGTGGGAGATCTGTGGATGGCATTGTTATGGGGTGGGATATCTGTGGATGGTACTGCTATGGGGTGGGATATCTGTGGATGGCATTGTTATGAGGTGGGGGGATCTGTGGATGGAACTGTTATGGGGGGGATCTGTGGATGACACTGCTATATGTCATCCACAGATCCCCCTCATAACAGTGTCCCCCAATACACCGGCCCTCTGCTCACCGAAGTATTTATAAACGTGAATCCTTATCCTGTTATTAAGTTGAACTAACGCTGCGCTCTCCCATGTTCCCATGTCCCCCCTGTATCCCCACAGCACTTACGAACACGCTTCCATAGCAGGCAGGGCGGACGGCACCAGTAACGTCACTCACTGACGTCGCGCGTCTGCTCCGCCTGCTTCATTCATAAAGTGGGAGGAGCAGGCGCTCGACGTCAGTGAGTGACGTTACTGCTGCCGTCCGCTCTGCCTGCTATTGAAGCTTAAGTAAGTTCTATGGGGATACAGGGGAACATGGGAACATGGGAGAGCGCAGCGTTAGTTCAACTTAATAACAGGATAAGGATTCACGTTTATAAATACTTTGGTGAGCGGCGGGGCCCGGTGTAAGAGTACAGTGACTGCATCGGGCCCCGCCCCTAGTTACGGACTCCAGCCCCTCCTCTCTCCCGGCTCATACAGCGCAGTCTGTGATGCTGCATCTTTGCCGGGCCGCAATGAATATCGGCGTATAACACGCATACATCATTTGCCCCCTATTTTCAGGGGGAAAAAGTGCGTGTTATACGCCGATAAATACGGTACTTTTTTTTATTTATGTAAGTTTTACACAATGATTTCATTTTTTAAACAAAATAAATGATGTTTTAGTGTCTCCATAGTCTGAGAGCCATATTTTTTTTCAATTTTAGGGAGATTATTTTAGCTAGGGTCTCATTTTTTGCAGGATGAGATGATGGTTTGATTGGCACTATTTTGGGGTGCATATGACTTTTTGATCGCTTGCTATTACACTTTTTGTGATGTAAGATGACAAAAAATGGTTTTTTTTACACAATATTCTTTTAACGGTGTACACCTGAGGGGTTAGGTCATGTGATATTTTTATAGAGCCGGTCGATACGGATGCGTCGATACCTAATATGTATACTTTTTTAAATTTTCTTAAGTTTTACACAATAACAGCTTTTTTAAAACAAAAAAAATTATGTTTTAGTGTCTACATATTCAGAGCCATAGTTTTTTTTTTTTGTGCGATTGTCTTAGGTAGGGTCTCATTTTTTGCGGGATGAGGTGACGGTTAGATTGGTACTATTTTGGTGGGCATACGCCTTTTTGATCGCTTACTGTTGTGCTTTTTGTGATGTAAGGTGACAAAAAAATGGTTTATTTAGCACAGTTTTTATTTTTTATTTTTTACGGTGTTCATCTGAGGGGTTAGGTCATGAGATATGTTTATAGAGCCAGTCGATACTGAGGCGGCGATACCTAATATGTCTACTTTTTTTTTTTCTATTGTTTACCAATTTTTTTAAACTTTTTTGGGGGGAAATGACATTTTTGTTTATTTTTACTTGAAACCTTTAATTTTTTTGGGGGGGGGCTTTATTTTTTCAACTTTTTTTACTTTCTTTTTTGTCCCACTTTGGGACTTCATCTTTTGGGGGTCTAATCCCTTTTACAATGCATTCCAATACTTCTGTATTGGAATGCATTGGCTGTATGAGTAATACTGTGTGTATTACTCATACAGCTTCCGGCCTGTGAGATCCAGGGGGTTGTAGCTCACAAGCTCATCACCGTAAGGCAGCACCGATGCCTAAGAAAGGCATCGCGCTGCCTTCCATGCCATCGGGTCCCCCCTACAGCCGCATGAGGACCCGATGGCACCGCCGCCAGCCGCCGCCTCAACATTGAAAAGCCGCAAACCGCAGGTCTGAATTGACCTGCGGTTTGCGGCGATCGTCGACACGGGGGGGTCACGGGACCCACCCTTGCATTTAGCCAAGGTGCCTGCTAAATGATTTGAGCAGGCACCAGGGTCCGATCACCGCCCGCCGACCGGCGGTGATCGGAAATACACAGGGAGTACAGGTACGCCCTGTGTCCCTAAGTACCAGGACATCACGCCCTGTGTCCGTAACAAGTTAAACAGTTCCATGCTTTAGACGTTGATAAGTTCTTGCATCATTCAGTATATTCATGGCCTCATTATGATATTGTTCTTTCTCCATAATGACAATCCCCCCTCCCTTATCAGCTGGGCGGATAATAACATTATTATTTTGCTGCTTAGAAGTGATGGCCTTTTTTTCCACTTGCGACATGTTACTCATATTTTGCGGGTTTTTTGGTAATTTTAATTTCCTTATTTCCCTAGTTGTTTGATTCATGAAAGTGTTAAATTCAGATGAGTATTCTTGCAAAGATGTAGAATGGAAGGACACCTACATAATGGTCACATTAGATGTTAAATCCCTGTACACGAATATTGAAAATCATAAAGGATGTGAAGCAACTCCATTTTTTCTAACCACTAAAGGTGAAATGACAAAAGAACAAATAAAATATCTGGGGGAGTGCATTATGTTTATTTTAGAAAAAAACTATTTTATGTATGATTTAAACTTTTACCTCCAGACATGGGGGACTGCGATGGGGACAAGTTTCGGACCGGGGTTCGCTAATCCGTATGTGGGACAATGGGAACATCAATTCATCCACTGCAGAGGCAGACTCCGGCCAAACCTCGCCCTATGGCATCGTTTTATAGATGATATAATCTTTATATGGGAAGGGGGGAAGATGAATTACAGGAATTTTTTTATGATCTAAATAAGAATGATTTTTTTATCTAGAATTCACCCCCTACAGTAAGACAAAAATAATTTTTTTGATCTGACAATATTCATTGAAGATGGCAAAATATGCACAAAAACATACAATAAACCTACTGATGTGAATAGTTTTATCTCTATGGAGAGTTGCCACTTACCCCGATGGCTTGAGAATGTGCCAAGGAGCCAGTTCATGCGTATAAGGAGAAACGGCACAAAAACTGAATATTATGAAGAAGAAGCAGAATGCATTCAAAAGAGGTTTGAAATTAAGGGGTATGACCAGGGGCAACTCATAAAATGCAGAACAGAGATAGGACATTTGGATAGGCACATATTATTAGAAGATGGAACAAGAAGAAAAAAGAAGCAACATGAAAAAGAAGAAAGTTGGACTATTCCACCAATAATCACTCCCTACAATAGCCAAGTCCCAAAGTTCAAAAAAGTGATTAATAAATATTGGGAAATCTTAAAAGAAGACAAGATAATAGGAGAACTGTTCCAGTGCCCCAAGATTTGTCTATCGCAAAGCAAGAAATATTGGTAATACCATAGCACCTATCAGCAAATGCATAAGAATGAATAACAAGGCAAATAGGGATCACAAAAAAGATGACAAATGAAAAGTTTTTTTTTCCATGCAAAATATGCCCGGGATGCAGAAAATGAAAAAACAAACACAAATAAAAAATACCGAAGGGTCATACATATATGATATAGGAGAATTCATCTTGTGTAATAGTCAAGGTGTATTCTATGCAATCACCTGCCCCTGTGAAAAAATATACATCGGCCAAACTAAAAGACATGAAAAAAATAGGAGACCATATATATAACATTGAAAGAAAATTTGAAGGGCATCGATTATCACGACATAATAGGGAAAACATCTAGGAAAATATACAGGATCAACTTTTTGCGGGATATAGTCAGGAAAAACAGAAGACGCGGTGACTAAATTAAAGATATGTCAAGATCAGAAACGAGATGAATCTTCAATATGGACACATTGGCCCCATCGGTCTCAAACATGGAAATAGAACTATTTGCATTTGAATGAGAATATAAAATGAACTGTATCGATATCAGAATAGGCAATACACACCAGGCAGCAGCGACTAAATGGTTAAATCAGCGGGGGCGCAGCAGGCACATACAAAAGGGGGAGTATCCTGGAACAACCACCAATCTTTCCTGACGAAGGATAGCGATTCTATCCAAAACGCGTAGAGAGGTCCAGTGGTACCTGTGACTCTCCGTAGTGATAGTAGTGACGTCACTCTCGCTCCGTGCGAGCGTGAACCACAGTAGTGTATCAGAAGAGCCGTGCCACCGGCCGGGGCGTGACTCCATGTTCTAGACACCTGACCTGTGCCTGCAGCAACCTAAAGAATACCCTGCGAAAGTCTTAGGACCCAATGGAATGTGCAGCTGACCCACAAGGTAACTGAGCTTGACCTTAGCCCTGCGGGAGCTCTCTAACCAGGGGGTGGGAGAAGTGGTGATTGCAGCTAATGTTAATACAGTTAGAGCGTGGTCTCACTGTTTCTTTCTGTCCTATCGACTAAATAGGTTACGTTGCGGTCCTGCTGAGATACCGCAGCTACACAGTGAAGAGGGAAGTGTAGCACTATTGGGACAGTATTATATAAGAACAAAACTAGTAGTTATATCGAACAAAGAGGTGGGAGACACATAGTAACACAGTGTGATGTCATCGCCAGAGTACCAACACATATCATCAGTTATTAATAGTAGTAACAATCCATATCCATGAAGGAATATGATAATGTTCCAGTCTGAGATTCGTCACCATTAGTACGGCCTCTTGCTATGAGACAAGTTAAAATGTATCAAACTCCTCAAATAAATCTTATATTCTATTAAATGTTAAAAGTTGACAATTCCCTGCACATACTTTAGATGTTTACCTATGAATCTGTTACATTGCTTCTTAAACGCTATTATTAATATCCCAAATCCTGTGCCTATTCACTGCCAGAGGTCTGCTGTCACCAGCCTCAATAAAGAGACTGAGGCATTCCATTAATTCTCTCTTTCTACACATGTAAACATTGTTCCTCCTGACAATTTCTATGATTAATGTCCTACTTTTAAGACAACGCTACAAATTCTGTCATCACCTTATGGATGGGAGAAGAAACAAAAAAAACTTTCTGGCATTTGAAGTCAAGGAGTTAGTAGAATTGGACAATCTACAATGCAAATATATTCATTGTATGTTTACTACAAAGTGCAGTTGGGTATGGTTAATTAGACACCAAAGCCACCTTTGTCTCTGTCACACTTTAGTTGTCAAGATGACTTATACAATGCTATACTATGCTAACACATTGCTTCCAATGGCCCATATCATGTAAATCCGCTTCCAGTTTTTACTCACAAGATGCTCATCACAAGATGAGCTCTTTAGGCATGACAACTGGTTTAAGTTATGTTTTATCACTATACCAAAATGTAATGTGAATATAAATGTCCTCTTCTGATAGAAATTATAGATTTCCCTGAGGAAGCAGGATACCCAGTGAAGCATGAATGTTCCATGAACCCAAGGGACTCATATTTTGGCCAGATCATAAACATGTTTTAGGTTTTCGCTATGTGAAATTATCTTTTTTATTTACTTTTTTTTGTTTGTTTTTTGTGGGGTTTTTTTTGGCCCCATCAAGTCTAGGTTTACATTGCATATATTTAGTTTTGTGATTTATTAGATGACATTATATAGACTTGTTTGATTTCTGTTTGTGACATAATTTCCTATATATTTATGCATAGATATATTTTTGCCTTTTGTCAATGTTTCTTTGCTTTATGCAATTTTTGATTATTTTAAAGTCACTCTTGCAATTAGAGTGCACCTAACCCTTCAAACAATTGTCTTTAAAACTGTTACAAATCCCCTAAAATCATTTTTGTAATATATTTCATTAATTGATTTTTAATTGATTCCTGTCTGACCCAGGAAGAAGTACAACAGCGACTTAAAAATATTAAAATAGACAAATCGCCAGGACCGGATGGCATACACCCCCGTATCCTAAGGGAATTAAGTAATGTCATAGCCAGACCCTTATTTCTGATATTTGCAGATTCTATACTGACAATGAATGTCCCACAGGATTGGCGCATGGCAAATGTGGTGCCAATATTCAAAAAGGGTCCAAAAACAGAGCCTGGAAACTATAGGCCGGTAAGTTTAACATCTGTTGTGGGTAAACTGTTTGAAGGTTTTCTGAGAGATGCTATGTTAGAGCATCTTAACGGAAATAAGCAAATAACGCCATATCAGCATGGCTTCGTGAGGGATTGGTCATGTCAAACTAATTTAATCAGTTTCTATGAGGAGGTAAGTTCTAGACTTGACAGCGGCGAATCAATGGATGTCGTGTATCTGGACTTCTCCAAAGCATTTGACACTGTACCACATAAAAGGTTAGTATATAAAATGAGAATGCTCGGACTGGGAGAAAACGTCTGTAAGTGGGTAAGTAACTGGCTCAATGATAGAAAACAGAGGGTGGTTATTAACGGTACATACTCAGATTGGGTCACTGTCACTAGTGGGGTACCTCAGGTGTCAGTATTGGGCCCTATTCTCTTCAATATATTTATTAATGATCTTGTAGAAGGCTTGCATAGTAAAATATCAATTTTCGCAGATGACACTAAACTGTGTAAAGTAATTAACACTGAAGAGGACACTGAAGAGGACAGAGGAGCTATAGCGATGCGGAAGACGAGACAGAGGACCCGGACACACGTGGCAGTATACAGTGGAGATGGAGGCAGAGAGTCCCTCCGAGTCACTTGCACAAATGGCACGATGCATGCTCACTTGCTAGCGTTGTGACAGCCAAATTGCTACCATTCAGCAGAGGGATGACTTCTGGCTCTCCACCTTGTTGGACCCTCGCTACCGGTCCAGAATGGGGGCCTTTTTTACACCCACTGAGAGGGAGGAGAAACTGAACTACTACGGAGACATCCTATGTAGTCAATTGGCCACTACCTATCTGCGCCATCGTTTATCCTCTCGCAGGTCTGATCGGGGGGCCCTCTGCGCTCACGTTCCACTGCCATGGCTTCTGGGGAGGGGTGGGGTGGCAGGAGCAGTACCCGCTCCATCAGCAGCAGCCTGAGTCTACAGTCGCTGATGAGTAGCTTTCTTCACCCGCATAGTGAAGAAACGACTCACCAGCAGCAGCTAGACATAGAGCAGAACCTGAACCAGCAGGTGGTGGAATACTTGGACAGTACCCTGCCACCCCACATTGAAGATCCACTGGAGTACTGGGTAGCCAAACTGTATTTGTCAACGCAACTGGCAGAGTTTGCCCTGGAAAAGCTGTCCTGCCCGGCCAGTAGTGTGGCATCAGAGCAGGTGTTTAGTGTGGCGGGGGCCATAGTTACCCCAAGAAGAACTCACCTGTCCACTCAAAATGTGGAGAGACTGACCTGTGTCAAAATAAATCAGGCGTGTATCAGCCAGGATTTCCAACCACCAATTTCTGTTGCATCAGACTAGATAATCCATGGTGACACACCAACACTTTGATACAAGAGACCGTTTTTTTCTGACTACTTGCCTACTACTTTGATGCTGCAACCCTTCTGATGCCACACATCTGATGCCAAGTGCTCTTTATTTCACCACCTTTGTCAGCGGGTACTGGTATTGCGACTCACCATCACACTCTGTCACCTTGCCACTCTGTGGTCTCCAGATGCTGCTGCCATATCCACACTATGTCACCTTGCCACTCTGTGGCCTCCTGATGCTGCCACCCCCTCCAAACTATGTCACCTTGCCACTCTGTGGTCTCCTTATGCTGCTGCCATCTCCACACTGTCACCTTGCCACTCTGTTGTCACCGGATGCTGCCGCCATATCCACACTATGTAACTTTGCAACTCTGTTGCCTCCTGATGCTGCCGTCACCTCCAAACTATGTCACCTTGCGACTCAGTGGTCTCCTCATGCTGCCACTCTGTGGCCTACTCATGCTTCTGCCACCTCCAGAATCTGTTGTTGTGCCACTCTGTGGCCTATTCATGCTGCTGCCACCTCCAGACTCTGTCATTGTGCCACTCGGTGGCCTCCCCATACTGCTGCCAACCCCATACTCTGTCATTGCGCCACTCGGTGGCCTCCTCATTCTGCTGCCAACTCCAGGCCCTGTCATTGGGCCACTCTGTGGTCTCTTCATGCTGCTTCCACCTCACCACTATGTCATAGGTCCACTCTGTGGTCGTCTCATGCTGTCCCTCTCCCCACTTCATGTCTGGGCCACTATTTTTACCTTTCGACCTGGCTGATATCATGATTTATATGATTAATTTGGCCTTTCTTCGGATCTGTCAGAAGGAAGGAAAAATGAGACACACAACGGATCCTGTCTGTGTAGCAGCTTTAAGGCCTGTATGGTCCCATCAGAATTGGCTTATGATTTGGTAGCCAAAAGCAGGAGTGGGTACAAAACACAGAAGACATGCAAATATTCAATTCACGTGTCATCTCTGTTTTAGATCCAGTCCTGTTTTTTTTTGGGCATTAGCAATACTGATGGATTATTGAGAAAATGCTGACCGAGTGAAGGCGTATGCTCCACAGACAGGATCAGTTTTTTTGTGGGTTATTGTTCTGACGGATCAGAGTAAGGGCAAATTAATCAGTGACGTCAACACAAACTTACCTACTTGTATAAGCGTTTAATAGAACAGGTTCTGTAGACACCTATGTGGAATCAGCTGACAAGGGTATAAAAGGAGTGCGCTTCTTCTTGACACTAACATGGACCTGTAAGGCTGTGTCTACCCTGTAAGGTTGTATGATACAGCGAACTGTGAATGAGATATATCCACACCTATGTGAACATAGCGACATATCTGCGGTTTCATACATTGTTTTTTTTTATTATTGTTGTTTTTTATGTTTGTATTTTAATAGATTTTATTGATTTATATGTGAACATGTTTATGGAATAAATTTTAGAGACTACATTCCCACGTGAGTGCCAACTGTCTTGAGTGCCGGTTCCATCTTTTTACAACATTTTTCACTCAGAACTAGGGGTGTTTCTTTTGAACCTGAGCACCAGGCGTGGTCAACCAAAGTGAGCCAGTTGTCTATTATCTATAAAAATTACATGTTGCCTAAGACAGGAGAGAATCCGATAGTCTTCTGTTTATTCAACGACGTGGTGTTGCAATGGAGAAAGCATGCCAAGAAAACAATTCCTCTCCACCTGGAGACGAATCCTGTCAAGATTGCTGCAAGTGCGGTATTGGCTACTCATCGACCAAGATACTTCTGGGGGAAAACTGCCTGGCATGAACAGGTCTCAAGTAGCTACAGACAATGAGAAGACAAAGCTTCAAGATAGCTTAGAGCCCGGAAGAGTCGTGAAGTTAGTCAAGATTCAAACCAACCAACCAGGCCTTGTCCCTTCGCCCAGTGAAAACATCACGGATTCCCAGTCATCATGGAAATGAAAAGGAGGGCATCCTGTGGTACACGGAGATGGAGAGGGTCTTCAGATTCTTCCTGCACTATACGGACGTCTCAGAAACAAACCGCTGCTCCCGACAACAGCTGCTTGGAAGGTCATGGAGCGTCCCGGTCATCCGGCATCTATTCGCCTCGCTGAAGGATTATTTTAAAAGTGTGTAGAAGCTACACAGGGCCCTGCAGATTTATCATGGAGACACCAGATTTTACAATATTACATTGAAGGCGGATGCTCCACACAGGATCCATTTTTTGTGGGTTATTGTTCTGACAGATCAGAGGAAGGGCAAAATAATCAGTGACATCAACACAAACTTACTGCTGACACCCTCTCCATTCTGTCGGGGGGGGGGCTTTACTTGTATAAGAGTTTAATAGAACAGGTTCTGTACGTAAAATCAGCTGATGAGGGTGTAAAAGGAGTGTGCTTCTTCTTTTTACTAACATCGACCTGTAAGGCTGAGTTAATACTTGAGTTATCTGGTCGGTTTTGGCCCTGTGACTGCCCAAATAAGTGAAGTGTGCAGTGATTCTAATAGCGACGCCTGTCCTCTGCATGTCATACTGACTGACAGTTTTATTTCACTACCCCAGCACACTCCCTATGCGTGTTACTGCAAGGCACAGAAGTTTTTTAATGCGATTAATTCGGATCAAAGCTAAATTTTCGGACCGGCCGAATCAAATTTTTGAGAAATTCGCTCATCTCTAATCCTAATCATCTACTGATTTCTCCTATATCTTCTGACTTTTTGGCTTCCTGTTTGTCTGCTTCTGCTGTATTCAGTCTTTTATATATGTTTTTTTTATATACAGCTGATATTTACTTGAAAATCTTCAAAAAACTGAGTTTAAAACAAAACAAAAATATTAGGTTTCTTTTTCTACATTGGTTTTCCAATAATAACAGAAAATATACATAGTAATAGCAAGCTTTCCATACGTAATGTAATAGTTTGGGAGAATGTGGCCCTGATTTGAGCAGTTATCATTAAGTATGGGCTCCCTGAGAAGTTCATGCTGAAATAATCATGTAAATAAGGATATGGAAAAAAAAATCAGCTTTTTTAATACTTTGTACTGAAACATTTCAAGTATTTATGCTATGAATAGGTACACTTTTAATATCTATATGAAGTAAATATGTAATGGAAAATGTATGCTACGTACCTAACAAAATGAAAGCGTAGTAATTATCTTTACATTCTGTTTTAATTAGATATTTAATTAGATATGAGCAATGGCATATTTTGTTGAAAGGATTTTCAAGGTTTTTACATGAAAGAGGTTGTGCTATCTCGGGCGCTCCCATAGAGAATGAATAGAGTGTCAGTACACATGCATAACCTGCTACTCCATTAGAACAAGAGAACAGGGCCCCCATTCTTGTGATCGTACGAGGTCCCAACAGTTGGACCCCCAGCGAACAGCTAGTTATCCACTCCCAAACACTCTTTAATTACCGATTCTTTAGGTCCATACCAAGAGTTTTTACAATGTACAATTGTCAGCTTCACAAACTCTCACTCGAATTTCCAAATTTCAGAATCAATTTTCTCATCTTCAACTAAGATCATTTGTGCAGCCATTCATTTCTATTATTGCAGGTAACACATTTAGGAAGATTTGCTGGAGACGAATTATCATTTGTACTGCTGCATAAAACACATGGCCAGCCATCAAAAGAGTATTTGCACATTTGTCATCTGATTGCAGGGCCTTTTAAACAGAGTAATGATTGGGGAATTGTTTAGCCAATAATCGACCAATGTAAGAGCATAGGTAAGGCAAGTTTCAAACTAGCGCTAAACAGTTCCGGCAGGCTGTTCCAGTAGAGGAATAGCCTGCTGGAATTCATTGCATCCAACATAGCCAGAAACTGCCAGTGCACGAACAGGCCCCATTATGGTCAATGGGGCCTGGCGATGCTCCAACAGTTTCTGGCTATGCTAGATGGGAAGAACTCTGGCATGGTGTTCCACTACCAGAACAACCTGCTGGAACTGGTCAGTTACTGTGTTACATTGGTTGAACCCAACCATTTACACCTTGATGGCCTATTCTAAATACATGCCAAGAATGTAAAATGTCAAGGATTAGTATGACTATATACTTTTGTTGCAATACAGCCACTGGTATTCATTAGCTCTATCCTGCAACAAATTTTACTGATACATGTAAGGGTTACATATTTGATATGTATGCTTCTCCCAAATTCTCTTTACAATGCACATTCTGCTTACTCTTAGCTTCCTAATTTATTTAGTAATGTCGCCATTACAAATATTTCTATCTATTTTAAAGGTTCTTGGCAGTGCAGAATCATGACAAAAAAACTTTAGCATGCAGATTGCAATTCTGGAAGACATTATAGGAAGTATAAAGATGTTTAAGCTCATAAGGTTAAAAATATGTTTTTATTTTACAGCTCTAAGTGCAGCTATAAATTGCTGCTTGTCATATTTACTATCATATATTTTATTGTTTAGTTTGAGTTACAGTGTGAACCTACATATATATTGTTTTGTCAACAAAGTGTAAGATATTTGCACATGAGTAAAATAAATTTCAAAAGTCCAAGAGCAAATTTTCTGAAAAAATGTAAAACTATTTTGTTCAATTAATTTGAAATTCTAATCCAAAACAAAAAAGATTTAAGAGCGCAAATTAACAAAAATCTAAAAACATTAGAAGAAAGGCTTACATAAAGTAGTAGAGTAATAAGCACTACAAAATCTTATAGACAAAAAATGCAAATAAATTTTTCAGGAAAACATAAAAAGGTTGTAGTTTCTTAAAAACATAGGCATGTGCATGTGCTTCTCAAGACACAGGTACAATTGAATATTTTGGCACGACAATGAGCCAATTCAACCATATGACCACTAGCCATTTCAGGCTTCAAGCCTATAATGCCCTGGGAGCTCAATACAGGCAAGCATGATGCACCATTGTCATTTGTCATTGTGCCCACCTGAGCAGCTGCTGATTATCATTGGAACAGTGTTACGCTTTTTATTTATTTTTATATTTTTTTTTGGGGGGGGAATTGTACTTTGTTGGGGCACTAAGGGAGGTTAAAAATGGTGGTTAAAAAGAGAGGGAGGTTAAAAAGTGCCTTATAATGTAGTGTCAAATAATGCACCTATACTTTTCTTAACATAGTTAATAGTGTAGGTCTTTCTGCTATTGTTAACCTAAAAAAATGTACATTTATACGTGTAATAAACATGGTTGACGTTCAATATAAATTTGTTAATATACCCATAGATCTGACCAAAAATATGTTTCCGATGCAGAGCTACCAGATTTAATTAGGCTGAGTTCACACGGGCGAGATTTCCGCGAGGGTGCAATGCGGGAGGTGAACGCATTGCACCCGCACTGAATCCGGACCCATTCATTTCTATGAGGCTGTGCACATGAGCTGTGATTTTCACGCATCACTTATGCATTGCGTGAAAATCGCAGCATGCTCTATATTGTGCGTTTATCACGCAACGCAGGCCCCATAGAAGTGAATGGGGCTGAGTGAAAATCGCAAGCATCCGCAAGCAAGTGCAGATGCGGTGCGATTTTCACGCACGGTTGCTAGGAGACGATCGGGATGGAGACCCGATCATTATTATTTTCCCTTATAACATGGTTATAAGGGAAAATAATATCATTCTTAATACAGAATGCTAAGTACAATAGCACTGGAGGGGTTAAAAAAAAATAATAATAATTTAACTCACCTTAATCCACTTGCTCGCGCAGCCGGCATCTCTTCTGTCTTCTTCTTTGCTGTGTACAGGAAAAGGACCTGTGGTGATGTCAGTCCGGTCATCACATGGTCCATCACATGATCCATCACCATGGTAAAAGATCATGTGACGGACCATGCGATGACCGGAGTGACATCACCACAGGTCCTTTTCCTGTACACAGCAAAGAAGAAGACAGAAGAGATGCCAGCTGCGCGAGCAAGTGGATTAAGGTGAGTTAAATATTTTTTTATTTTTTTTTAACCCCTCCAGCGCTATTGTACAGTACTATGCATTCTGTATTAAGAATGCTATTATTTTCCCTTATAACCATGTTATAAGGGAAAAAAATACAATCTACACAACCCCGATCCCAAACCCGAAGTTCTGTGAAGAAGTTCGGGTTTGGGTACCAAACATGCCGATTTTTTCTCACGCGCGTGCAAAACGCATTACAATGTTTTGAACACTCGCGGAAAAAAAATTCCGCGCATGTTCGCGCAACGCACCCGCACCTTTTCCCGCAACGCCCAAGTGAACCCAGCCTTAATGATGATTATAATGATGATGTTAAAATATAATAATTAAAAGAAACCTAAAGATTCTTGTTTAGTAAGACATCAGGTTTTTACCCTAGGAGTCTCATGAATACAATCTTTTTATTGACTTTTCCTTGCTCCAGGCTCTGAAGTTTATATCTTTTTCCTAATTCCCTCTATTAACTCATATGACTAATTATTGTAATGCACCATTCATGAATTCATTACTTAATTAAAAATAACCCCGATCATAAGAAGTTCTTGAGAACCAGGATGCATGTCAACCTAAAGAAAAGGAATAGGATTTACATACCAAAATAGGATTATAACTAGCTTATTGTTCCAGAATCTTATAGGGTGGCTTCTATTCATTCTTTAACCTATCAGTATTAAAATGCCGAAAATTAGACTCCTATCGCATATTGTGACTACAGAATGTTAATATTGTGTGAATGCTATCACTGACCTCATTTACTATATTGATAATCCACATAACATAAATTCTTTTAGGATATATATTTTTTTTTTAAGAAAATTATGATATGTAGTACATAGTATATGAGGTAGAAGGACACACCAGGATTTTAGCTAAAATTGAGCCAGTGGAGACTAAAGTCTTCTTACAATGAACATAATTATAATTTGTTACCTAATACTGTGAAACCTTAATATATTATTTTTAATGACGTTCTTTGTTATTTAGGCTGAGGGAATCCAAATTCTGCTTAAAGCAGCACAATCTAATTGATATTTTAGTGAATAAAAGTGTATTGTTTCAAGGACATTTTTGTTTCTTTGATGTGAGCATCTTAAAGTCCTCCATGAATCTGAATGTTAAACAGGAATGATTACAGCATTATAGTAATCCTAAGAGCCAATACTGCTGGATTTGGAGCAGAGACAGAGATCAATAGTTGACAAAAAGAATATCTCTTTTGAGTCGGCTGGGCTGTCTCTTCTTCTAGCAAACATTAAAACAAGTAGAGGCTAAGAAGAGGTGAAATGAAGCCAATACCAGGAGAAGGGGTTTTGTCTCTCAAGCTCGGTGAAGTTACCATAATGGAAATATTTTTGTAGGAATTAGGCAGAACTACTGGCAACCAGTGGCAATTTTAAAGCTAGATAGAAGATAAAAATGTTTAGAAAATACAATGTATTTGGAAAGTAAAATTCTGTAGAGAGAAGCTCTGCCGGTAAGGAGATGCTTTGCATAGTTCTAAGACTATTTGCTCAAGGATTTTAGGTAATTCTTTCTTAATAAATGTATTCTGGCGAATGACAATCTTTTTAAATCCACTATGTGGGCTATTTTGCAAATAGCCCAGATTTAAAATGCAATGAAATGAAACCTAAAATTGAAAGCAGTGCAAAAAGACAAATTCCATTTAGCTTTATTCTTCATTAGAGATTCGTACAAATTGGTCACCAGAATCAATTCAGGCCCTGAAAAGTCTCTGTAGTCTCCTAGGACTGTATCCAAAGGCATAACTATTGCAGTGCAGAGAGTGCAGTTGCACATGGGCCTAGGAACCTGAGGTGGCCCATAAGTACTTTCTTCCCCATATGAGGAGACCAGTGCTATAATGAAGTATGATCATTTATGACCGTATCCAACTCCTTTCAAGTTGTTTAGGTCCAAGACACCATTACTAATGACAAAGTGACAGTGACATATGTCTATAGATAAACAGATGGTAGGATAAACAGTGCTAACAAACAGCCTGTTAAAAAGCAAATTGCAAAAAAAAACTTCACTAAGTGGAGGGGGAATGTGTAATAAAACTTAACTTTTAATAAGTATAATAAAAGAATAATGAATACCAAACACCACAAATCAAAGGACAAGAAACATAGGAGTTGTTATAAAATACACACCCCAATGCTGGTAGTATAGCTTATGAACCGAACTGTAACCCATATAATGATATCAATGTTGATGATTAAATGTGAGTATATAACCGAGCGGTCTTCCCGGATACTGTAGAAAACACTGGTGTGGGTCCAGTACTGGACAGGGGACCAATTGGTTCCGTATAGGGGTCCAGATGTCCGTGCAGTGGTAGTGGTGCTTGGATCGGGAGAAATCTATCCCCGAATAGGCCCTAAAAAAGGGGGAAAATCACTGTTATACACTACTTATCTACACAGAACACCCACCCCTAAAAGGGCGACCCCGTCCGCAAACCTGCCCCTGTACACATCCAATTCCCTAAACATAGTCCCTAAGGCTTGCTCCCGACCGTGACACGTTTCTGTCCACTCTGTTACCGGACTCTTAAGGGGATATGAACAAGAGACTATACTGTTGGCTATAAACCAGACTACATTAGTGTAGTAAAAAATTGGGAATATTGTAAAAGTGCCCTTTATCAATGCAAACACCCGCCAGAGGGATCAAGTGTGCAGGAAAATATGCCCCTTGGTTCTGGGGGTGCGCTTACCAGCAACCAGTCACAGGTAAATACCCCACAACACATTTCACTATATAGTACACCAACATGTATTCTTCATATATACATAGGAAGAGGATTGAAACCGTATGTCAACATATAGAGTACTCATATTAACTTATAGCAACAGGGGAAAGGGGAGGAGGTGTTTTGGAATTCTAGTTGGGAGTGTATATACAGTCAGGTCCATAAATATTGGGACATCGACACAATTCTAACATTTTCGGCTCTATACACCACCACAATGGATGTAAAATGAAATGAACAAAATGTGCTTTAACTGCAGACTGTCAGCTTTAAGTTGAGGGTATTTACTTTCAAATCAGGTGAACGGTGTAGGAATTACAACCGTTTGCATATGTGCCTCCCACTTGTTAAGGGACCAAAAGTAATGGGACATAATAATAATCATAAATTAAACTTCCACTTTTTAATACTTGGTTGCAAATCCTGTGCAGTCAATTACAGCCTGAAGTCTGGAACGCATAGACATCACCAGACGCTGGGTTTCATCCCTGGTGATGCTCTGCCAGGCCCTACTGCAACTGTCTTCAGTTCCTGCTTGTTTTTGGGGAATTTACCCTTCAGTTTTGTCTTCAGCAAGTGAAATACATGCTCAATCGGATTCAGGTCAAGTGATTGACTTGGCCATTGGATAACATTCCACTTCTTTCCCTTAAAAAACTCTTTGGTTGCTTTTGCAGTATGTTTTGGGTCATTGTCCATCTGCACTCTGAAGCGCCGTCCAATGAGTTCTGAAGCATTTGGCTGAATATGAGCAGATAATATTGCCCGAAACACTTCAGCATTCATCCTGCTGCTTTTGTCAGCAGTCACATCATCAATAAATACAAGAGAACCAGTTCCATTGGCAGCCATACATGCCCACCCCATGACACTATCACCACCATGCTTCACTGATGAGGTGGTATGCTTAGGATCATGAGCAGTTCCTTTCCTTCTCCATATTCTTCTCTTCCCATCACTCTGGTACAAGTTGATCTTGGTCGCATCTGTCCATAGGATGTTGTTCCAGAACTGTGAAGGCTTTTTTAGATGTTGTTTGGCAAACTCTAATCTGGCCTTCCTGTTTTTGAGGCTCACCAATGGTTTACATCTTGTGGTGAACCCTCTGTATTCACTCTGGTGAGGTCTTCTCTTAAATGTTGACTTTGACACACATGCACCTACCTCCTGGGGAGTGTTCTTGATCCGGCCAACTGTTGTGAAGGGTGTTTTCTTCACCAGGGAAAGAATTCTTCAGTAATCCACCACAGTTGTTTTCTGTGGTCTTCCGGGTCTTTTGGTGTTGCTGAGCTCACCGGTGCGTTCCTTCTTTTTAATAATGTTCCAAACAGTTGTTTTGACCACGCCTGTTTTTGCTATCTCTCTGATGGGTTTGTTTTATTTTTTTCAGCCTAATGATGGCTTGCTTCACTGATAGTGACAGCTCTTTGGATCTCATCTTGAGAGTTGACAGCAACAGATTCCAAATGCGAATAGCACACTTGAAATGAACTCTGGACCTTTTATCTGCTCATTGCTATTGGGATAATGGGGTAATAACACACACCTGGCCATGGAACAGCTGAGAAACGAATTGTCCCATTACTTTTGGTCCCTTAACAAGTGGGAGGCACACATGCAAACTGTTGTAATTCCTACACCGTCCACCTGATTTGGATGTATATACACTCAAATTAAAGCTAACAGTCTGCAGTTAAAGCACATCTTGTTCGTTTCATTTCAAATCCATTGTGGTGGTGTATAGAACCAAAAATCTTAGAATTGTGTTGATGTCCCAATAATTATGGACCTGGCTGTAGGTGCCACGACACAGTGGCCCAATTGCCTCTTTTTTCATTAAAAGCAAATTGCACTCATTGTCAGATTTTCTTTTTTCAATTAAAAAATTCCACAAAAATTATCACTTTTTGGTGGCAGATTCCTTCTTTTTATACTTCTAACCTATAAAATTGTGGCCTTAATTTTGATTGATTCATCTGAAATTTTGGATTGGCTAGAATCAGAATTTTAGGGAAATACATAATCAATTTGATTTGCCTAGAATTGATTCGCTCATCTGTACTATTGATCTATCCAGGAGCATAACAATAAAATGCTGGGCCCATATGAAACCTCTGAATAGGACTTCTCTTTAAACCAGAAAACAGACTAGGCCCTTAAAGGAATTGTCTCACTTCAGCAAATAGCATTTATCATGTAGAGAAAGTTAATACAAGGCACTTACTAATGTATTGTTATTATCCATATTGTCTCCTTTGCTGGATGGATTAATTTTTCCATCACATTATACACTGCTCGTTTCCATGGTTACAGCCACCCTGCAATCCAGCAGCAGTGGCCGTGCTTGCACACTATAAGATACACCGCCAAATCTCTGGTGGCCAGGTCCATGGGAGTTTCCATAGACCAGTACGTTTTCCTATAGTGTGCAAGTATGGCTACTGCTGCATTGTAGGGTGGTCATAACCATAGAAACGAGAAGTGTATAATGAGATGGAAAAATGAATCAAGCCAGCAAAGGAAGCAATATGGACAATCACAGTACATTAGTAAGTGCCTTGTATTAACTTTATCTACATGATAAATGTCATTTGTTAAAGTCAGGCAATCCCTTTAACTCCTTCTAGACAGGCCTATTTGGGCCTTTAAGGCAAAGTAATATACACTGCGTGCATAAGTATTAGGCAAATGAGTATTTTGACCACATCATCCTCTTTATGCATGTTGTCTTACTCCAAGCTGTATAGGCTCGAAAGCCTAATACCAATTAAGCATATTAGGTGATGTGCATCTCTGTAATGAGAAGGGGTGTGGTCTAATGACATCAACACCCTATATTAGGTGTGCATAATTATTAGGCAACTTCCTTTCCTTTGGCAAAATGGGTCAAAAGAAGGACTTGACAGGCTCAGAAAAGTCAAAAATAGTGAGATATCTTGCAGAGGGATGCAGCACTCTTAAAATTGCAAAGCTTCTGAAGCGTGATCATCGAACAATCAAGCGTTTCATTCAAAATAGTCAACAGGGTCGCAAGAAGCGTGTGGAAAAACCAAGGCGCAAAATAACTGCCCATGAACTGAGAAAAGTCAAGCGTGCAGCTGCCAAGATGCCACTTGCCACCAGTTTGGCCATATTTCAGAGCTGCAACATCACTGGAGTGCCCAAAAGCACAAGGTGTGCAATACTCAGAGACATGGCCAAGGTAAGAAAGGCTGAAAGACGACCACCACTGAACAAGACACACAAGCTGAAACGTCAAGACTGATTTTTCTAAGGTTTTATGGACTGATGAAATGAGAGTGAGTCTTGATGGGCCAGATGGATGGGCCCGTGGCTGGATTGGTAAAGGGCAGAGAGCTCCAGTCCGACTCAGACGCCAGCAAGGTGGAGGTGGAGTACTGGTTTGGGCTTGTATCATCAAAGATGAGCTTGTGGGGCCTTTTCGGGTTGAGGATGGAGTCAAGCTCAACTCCCAGTCCTACTGCCAGTTTCTGGAAGACACCTTCTTCAAGCAGTGGTACAGGAAGAAGTCTGCATCTTTCAAGAAAAACATGATTTTCATGCAGGACAATGCTCCATCACACGCGTCCAAGTACTCCACAGCGTGGCTGGCAAGAAAGGGTATAAAAGAAGAAAATCTAATGACATGGCCTCCTTGTTCACCTGATCTGAACCCCATTGAGAACCTGTGGTCCATCATCAAATGTGAGATTTACAAGGAGGGAAAACAGTACACCTCTCTGAACAGTGTCTGGGAGGCTGTGGTTGCTGCTGCACGCAATGTTGATGGTGAACAGATCAAAACACTGACAGAATCCATGGATGGCAGGCTTTTGAGTGTCCTTGCAAAGAAAGGTGGCTATATTGGTCACTGATTTGTTTTTGTTTTGTTTTTGAATGTCAGAAATGTATATTTGTGAATGTTAAGATGTTATATTGGTTTCACTGGTAAAAATAAATAATTGAAATGGGTATATATTTGTTTTTTGTTAAGTTGCCTAATAATTATGCACAGTAATAGTCACCTGCACACACAGATATCCCCCTAAAATAGCTAAAACTAAAAACAAACTAAAAACTACTTCCAAAAATATTCAGCTTTGATATTAATGAGTTTTTTGGGTTCATTGAGAACATGGTTGTTGTTCAATAATAAAATTAATCCTCAAAAATACAACTTGCCTAATAATTCTGCACTCCCTGTACACTGCTCAAAAAAATAAAGGGAACACAAAAATAACACATCCTAGATCTGAATTAATTAAATATTTTTCTGAAATACTTTGTTCTTTACATAGTTGAATGTTCGGACAACAAAATCACACAAAAAGAAAAAAATGGAAATCAAATTTTTTAACCCATGGAGATCTGGAGTCACACTCAAAATTAAAGTGGAAAAACACACTACAGGCTGATCCAACTTTGATGTAATGTCCTTAAAACAAGTCAAAATGAGGCTCAGTAGTGTGTGTGGCCTCCACGTGCCTGTATGACCTCCCTACAACACCTGTGCATGCTCCTGATCAGGTGGCGGATGGTCTCCTGAGGGATCTCCTCCCAGACCTGGACTAAAGCATCTGCCAACTCCTGGACAATCTGCGGTGCAATGTGACGTTGGTGGATAGAGCGAGACATGATGTCCCGGATGTGCTCAATTGGATTCAGGTCTGGGGAACGGGCGGGCCAGTCCATAGCATCAATGTCTTCGTCTTGAAGGAACTGCTGACACACTCCAGCCACATGAGGTCTAGCATTGTCTTGCATTAGGAGGAACCCAGGGCCAACCACACCAGCATATGGTCTCACAAGGGGTCTGAGGATCTCATCTCGGTACCTAATGGCAGTCAGGCTACCTCTGGCGAGCACATGGAGGGCTGTGCGGCCCTCCAAAGAAATGCCACCCCACACTATTACTGACCCAATGCCAAACCGGTCATGCTGGAGGATGTTGCAGGCAGCAGAACGTTCTCCATGGCGTCTCCAGACTCTGTCACATCTGTCACATGTGCTCAGTGTGAACCTGCTTTCATCTGTGAAGAGCACAGGGCGCCAGTGGCGAATTTGCCAATCTTGGTGTTCTCTGGCAAATGCCAAACGTCCTGCACGGTGTTGGGCTGTAAGCACAACCCCCACCTGTGGATGTCGGGCCCTCATATCACCCTCATGGAGTCTTTTTCTGACAGTTTGAGCAGACACATGCACATTTGTGGCCTGCTGGAGGTCATTTTGTAGGGCTCTGGCAGTGCTCCTCCTGTTCCTCCTTGCACTTAGGCGGAGGTAGCGGTCCTGCTGCTGGGTTGTTGCCTTCCTACGGCCTCCTCCACGTCTCCTGATGTACTGGCCTGTCTCCTGGTAGCGCCTCCATGCTCTGAACACTACGCTGACAGACACAGCAAACCTTCTTGCCACAGCTCGCATTGATGTGCCATCCTGGATAAGCTGCACTACCCGAGCCACTTGTGTGGGTTGTAGACTCCGTGAAAGCACCGCCAGCATTCAAAATTGACCAAAACATCAGCCAGGAAGCATAGGAACTGAGAAGTGGTCTGTGGTTACCACCTGCAGAACCACTCCTTTATTGGGGGTGTCTTGCTAATTGCCTATAATTTCCACCTGTTGTCTATCCCATTTGCACAACAGCATGTGAAATTGAGTGTCACTCAGTGTTGCTTCCTAAGTGGACAGTTTGATTTCACAGAAGTGTGATTGACTTGGAGTTACATTGTGTTGTTTAAGTGTTCCCTTTATTTTTTTGAGCAGTGTATATTTTTTCCATTGTTGTATTTCAAGAGCTGCAACATTTTTTTTTACATCGATGCAACTTTATGAGGGTTTGTTTTTTGATTTTTTCAGAATAACATTTTTCACGGCCCCTATATTGGGGTACATGTAACTTAGTGGTGAACTTTTAATAACCCTTACCTGGAAGGGTAGGAAAAAACAGCAATTCCACCATTGTGTTTTGCACTAGAAGTTTTGCAGTATTTACAATGTGGCATGAATTACATGCTACCTTTATTATGTGTGCTAGTACGATTACAGTCAAACCACAATTATATATTTTTTTTGTTACTACTTTTGCACAATAGGATTTTAAAATATAATGACTTATGTGCCATGTAAACAAGGCAGACATAGCATTGCTGGAGAGGGTCCAGAGGAGGGCAACTAAAGTAATAACTGGAATGGGGCAACTACAGTACCCTGAAAGATTATCAAAATTAGGGTTATTCACTTTAGAAAAAAGATGACTGAGGGGAGATCTAATTACTATGTATAAATATATCAGGGGTCAGTACAGAGATCTATCCCATCATCTACAGTCGTGGCCAAAAGTTTTGAGAATGACCCAAATATTAGTTTTCACAAAGTTTGCTGCTAAACTGCTTTTAGATCTTTGTTTCAGTTGTTTCTGTGATGTAGTGAAATATAATTACACGCACTTCATACGTTTCAAAGGCTTTTATCGACAATTACATGACATTTATGCAAAGAGCCAGTATTTGCAGTGTTGGCCCTTCTTTTTCAGGACCTCTGCAATTCGACTGGGCATGCTCTCAATCAACTTCTGGGCCAATTCCTGACTGATAGCAACCCATTCTTTCATAATCACTTCTTGGAGTTTGTCAGAATTAGTGGGTTTTTGTTTGTCCACCCGCCTCTTAAGAATTGACCACAAGTTCTCAATGGGATTAAGATCTGGGGAGTTTCCAGGCCATGGACCCAAAATGTCAACGTTTTGGTCCCCGAGCCACTTAGTTATCACTTTTGCCTTATGGCACGGTGCTCCATCGTGCTGGAAAATGCATTGTTCTTCACCAAACTGTTGTTGGATTGTTGGAAGAAGTTGCTGTTGGAGGGTGTTTTGGTACCATTCTTTATTCATGGTTGTGTTTTTGGGCAAAATTGTGAGTGAGCCCACTCCCTTGGATGAGAAGCAACCCCACACATGAATGGTCTCAGGATGCTTTACTGTTGGCATGACACAGGACTGATGGTAGCGCTCACCTTTACTTCTCCGTACAAGCCTTTTTCCAGATGCCCCAAACAATCGGAAAGAGGCTTCATCGGAGAATATGACTTTGCCCCAGTCCTCAGCAGTCCATTCACCAAACTTTCTGCAGAAGATCAATCTATCCCTGATGTTTTTTTTTTGGAGAGAAGTGGCTTCTTTGCTGGCCTTCTTGACACCAGGCCATCTTCCAAAAGTCTTCGCCTCACTGTGCGTGCAGATGCGCTCACACCTGCCTGCTGCCATTCCTGAGCAAGCTCTGCACTGGTGGCACTCCGATCCCGCAGCTGAATCCTCTTTAGGAGACAATCCTGGCGCTTGCTGGACTTTCTTGGACGCCCTGAAGCCTTCTTAACAAAAATTGAACCTCTTTCCTTGAAGTTCTTGATGATCCTATAAATTGTTGATTGAGGTGCAATCTTAGTAGCCACAATATCCTTGCCTGTGAAGCCATTTTTATGCAACGCAATGATGGCTGCACGAGTTTCTTTGCAGGTCACCATAGTTAACAATGGAAGAACAATGATTTCAAGCATCACCCTCCTTTTAACATGTCAAGTCTGCCATTTTACCCAATCAGCCTGACATAATGATCGCCAGCCTTGGGCTCGTCAACATTCTCACCTGAGTTAACAAGACGATTACTGAAATGATCTCAGCAGGTCCTTTAATGACAGCAATGAAATGCAGTGGAAAGGTTTTTTTTGGGATTAAGTTAATTTTCTTGGCAAAGAAGGACTATGCAATTCATCTGATCACTCTTCATAAAATTCTGGAGTATATGCAAATTGCTATTATAAAAACTTAAGCAGCAACTTTTCCAATTTCCAATATTTATGTAATTCTTAAAACTTTTGGCCACGACTGTATATATGCCCAGGACTGTGACTGTGATGAGGGGACATCCTCTGCGTCTGGAGGAAAGAAGGTTTGTACACAAACATAGAAGAGGATTCTTTACGGTAAGAGCAGTGAGACTGTTGAGGAAGGGTTGAGACGCATGCATATATATACATATATGCATGCAAACATGTGCATGCATGTATGATATATATATATATATGCATTAATGGTCACTTCATAGGATGATGTGTGCGGATGTGCCCAGCATCTGCGCACATCTGCCCTTAGTGGCCCACAGGGGCTCATGTTGGGCCCTGGGGGAAATATGTGGTCCCTGGTTGATCTGTGCCCCCTTATATGATCTGTGTCCCCTTATAGTTAGTATATATTTCCTGTCCCTCTCATATATATACACTGCTCAAAAAAATAAAGGGAACACAAAAATAACACATCCTAGATCTGAATTAATTAAATATTCTTCTGAAATACTTTGTTCTTTACATAGTTGAATGTGCTGACAACAAAATCACACAAAAAAAAAATGGAAATCAAATTTTTTAACCCATGGAGGTCTGGATTTGGAGTCACCCTCAAAATTAAAGTGGAAAAACACACTACAGGCTAATCTAACTTTGATGTAATGTCCTTAAAACAAGTCAAAATGAGGCTCAGTAGTGTGTGTGGCCTCCACATGCCTGTATGACCTCCCTACAACGCCTGTGCATGCTCCTGATGAGGTGGCGGACGGTCTCCTGAGGGATCTCCTCCCAGACCTGGACTAAAGCATCTGCCAACTCCTGGACAGTCTGTGGTGCAACGTGACGTTGGTGGATAGAGCGAGACGTGATGTCCCAGATGTGCTCAATTGGATTCAGGTCTGGGAAACGGGCGGGCCAGTCCATAGCATCAATGCCTTCGTCTTGCAGGACCTGCTGACACACTCCAGCCACATGAGGTCTAGCATTGTCTTGCAGTAGGAGGAACCCAGGGCCAACCGCACCAGCATATGGTCTCACAAGGGGTCTGAGGATCTCATCTCGGTACCTAATGGCAGTCAGGCTACATCTGGCGAGCACATGAAGGGCTGTGCGGCCCTCCAAAGAAATGCCACCCCACACCATTACTGACCTAATGCCAAACCGGTCATGCTGGAGGATGTTGCAGGAAGCAGAACGTTCTCCACGGCGTCTCCAGACTCTGTCATGTCTGTCACATGTGCTCAGTGTGAACCTGCTTTCATCTGTGAAGAGCACAGGGCGCCAGTGGCGAATTTGTCAATCTTGGTGTTTTCTGGCAAATGCCAAACGTCCTGCACGGTGTTGGGCTGTAAGCACAACCCCCACCTGTGGACGTCGGGCCCTCATATCACCCTCATGGAGTCTGTTTCTGACCATTTGAGCAGACACATGCACATTTGTGGCCTGCTGGAGATCATTTTGCAGGGCTCTGGCAGTGCTCCTCCTGTTCCTCCTTGCACAAAGGCGGAGGTAGTGGTCCTGCTGCTGGGTTGTTGCCCTCCTACGGCCTCCTCCATGTCTCCTGATGTACTGGCCTGTCTCCTGGTAGCGCCTCCATGCTCTGGACACTACGCTGACAGACACAGCAAACCTTCTTGCCACAGCTCGCATTGATGTGCCATCCTGGATAAGCTGCACTACCTGAGCCACTTGTGTGGGTTGTAGACTCCGTCTCATGCTACTACTAGAGTGAAAGCACCGGCAGCATTCAAAAGTGACCAAAACATCAGCCAGGAAGCATAGGAACTGAGAAGTGGTCAGGTCACCATCTGCAGAACCACTTCTTTATTGGGGGTGTCTTGCTAATTGCCTATAATTTCCACCTGTTGTCTATCCCATTTGCACAACAGCATGTGAAATTGATTGTCACTCAGTGTTGCTTCCTAAGTGGACAGTTTGATTTCACAGAAGTGTGATTGACTTGGAGTTACATTGTGTTGTTTAAGTGTTCCGTTTATTTTTTTGAGCAGTGTATATATATATATATATATATATATATATATGGGATGTGTGTAAGCAGTGCATACATCTATATATGTGTATCTGCCATGGCTCTCCCCCAGGTATATATATATATATATATATATATATATGGGCCTATAACTGCCCATGTATGCCCCAGGTTATATAATGAGTGTATGTGTATATAGATGCGCCCCAAGTATCTATATACATATATATATATACTTAAATGCCCCCCATAGGGACAGCGTTTAGCCAGTTCCTGCAGTGGGGTGGATATGTCTCCAGGTGGCTGGTGACTTCAAAGGCAATAGATCTGAGGCCTTTTGTTGAGTTTATCAGCCTAGTTACTATGCTCTCCTCCACCTTGCGTTTGGGACATGGCTGGGCGTGTGGTGCTGCTAGCCTCAGGGGGCCAACTGGCTGTTCTGAGGGCAGGCATGCGTCACAGTGAGACTATGATGTCACATCCCTGAGGAGGGGGGAAGGGTGTTTCTGAGGCTGATATAGGAGCCCGAAGCCAGGAACAAGGGTCTCTTGCAACTGGACTAGAATCAGAGACACATGGGAGAGAGCAGTTCCATGACGGGCACCTGGAGAAGGCCGGCCTACTAACTCTGGAAGGATTAAGTATCTACCTGTCTAGCCCCTACCTACCCCTCACAAACCCCCTATATATAACTATACCCATACCCCCTACAACCCCTTGCCCATAACTCACCACCCTATGATCCCTCTCCCTGCCATCCACTCCCTGTACCTCAGCAATCGCTTGCAAGGTATTAACCCTGGCATTGCTGAATCCCTAACCACCTAACAGGAGCATCCCTGTTCCCTGTTATCACTTGCAAGGTATTAACCCTTGCATTGCTGTATCCTAACAGGAGCATCCCTGTAATCACTTGCAAGGTATTAACCCTTGCATTGCTGTAACCCTTGCATTGCTGTATCCTAACAGGAGCATCCCTGTTATCACTTGCAAGGTATTAACCCTTGCATTGCTGTATCAAACCCTTGCATTGCTGTGCAGCCTTGGTATTTGTGACTGTGGATCCCCTGCATTGCTATACAGCCCTGAACTCCCCCATTGTCAACCCTTACCTACCCTGTCCCACCAACGATCCCTGAAGCCCTGATTTATGAATATTAATTATTGATATTTGCATAAATATTAGTGCTTAATATTCCCCCTTTACAGAGACTATGGAACTCTCTGCCTGAGGAGGTGGTGATGGTGAGTACAGTCGTGGCCAAAAGTTTTGAGAATGACACAAATGTTAGTTTTCACAAAGTTTGCTGCTAAACTGCTTTTAGATCTTTGTTTCAGTTGTTTCTGTGATGTAGTGAAATATAATTACACGCACCTTTATACGTTTCAAAGGCTTTTATCGACAATTACATGACATTTATGCAAAGAGTCGGTATTTGCAGTGTTGGCCCTTCTTTTTCAGGACCTCTGCAATTCGACTGGGCATACTCTCAATCAACTTCTGGGCCAATTCCTGACTGATAGCAACCCATTCTTTCATAATCACTTCTTGGAGTTTGTCAGAATTAGTGGGATTTTGTTTGTCCACCCGCCTCTTGAGGATTGACCACAAGTTCTCAATGGGATTAAGATCTGGGGAGTTTCCAGACCATGGACCCAAAATGTCAACGTTTTGGTCCCCGAGCCACTTAGTTATCACTTTTGCCTTATGGCACGGTGCTCCATCGTGCTGGAAAATGCATTGTTCTTCACCAAACTGTTGTTGGATTGTTGGAAGAAGTTGTTGTTGAAGGGTGTTTTGGTACCATTCTTTATTCATGGCTGTGTTTTTGGGCAAAATTGTGAGTGAGCCCACTCCCTTGGATGAGTAGCAACCCCACACATGAATGGTCTCAGGATGCTTTACTGTTGGCATGACACAGGTGGTAGCGCTCACCTTTTCTTCTCCGGACAGGCCTTTTTCCAGATGCTCCAAACAATTGGAAAGAGGCTTCATCGGAGAATATGACTTTGCCCCAGTCCTCCGCAGTCCATTCACCTTTCTGCAGAAGATCAATCTGTCCCTGATGTTTTTTTTGGAGAGAAGTGGCTTCTTTGCTGGCCTTCTTGACACCAGGCCATCTTCCAAAAGTCTTCGCTTCACTGTGCGTGCAGATGCGCTCACACCTGCCTGCTGCCATTCCTGAGCAAGCTCTGCACTGGTGGCACTCCGATCCCGCAGCTGAATCCTCTTTAGGAGATGATCCTGGCGCTTGCTGGACTTTCTTGGATGCCCTGAAGCCAACAAGAATTGAACCTCTTTCCTTGAAGTTCTTGATGATCCTATAAATTGTTGATTGAGGTGCAATCTTAGTAGCCACAATATCTTTGCCTGTGAAGCCATTTTTATGCAACGCAATGATGGCTGCAAGCGTTTCTTTGCAGGTCACCATGGTTAACAATGGAAGAACAATGATTTCAAGCATCACCCTCCTTTTTACATGTCAAGTCTGCCATTTTAACCCAATCAGCCTGACATAATGATCTCCAGCCTTGTGCTCGTCAACATTCTCACCTGAGTTAACAAGACGATTACTGAAATGATCTCAGCAGGTCCTTTAATGACAGCAATGAAATTCAGTGGAAAGGTTTTTTTGGGATTAAGTTAATTTTCATGGCAAAGAAGGACTATGAAATTCATCTGATCATTCTTCATAACATTCTGGAGTATATGCAAATTGCTATTATAAAAACTTAAGCAGCAACTTTTCCAATTTCCAATATTTATGTAATTCTCAAAACTTTTGGCCACGACTGTACAATAAAGGAATTCAAGAGGGGTCTGGATGTATTTCTGGAGCGCAATAATATTACAGGCTATGGCTACTAGAGAGGGGTCGTTGATCCAGGGAGTTATTCTGATTGCCTGATTGGAGTCGGGAAGGAATTTTTTATTCCCCTAAAGTGGGGAAAATTGGCTTCTACCTCACAGTTTTTTTTGCCTTCCTCTGGATCAACTTGCAGGATGACAGGCCAAACTGGATGGACAAATGTCTTGTTCCGGCCTTATGTACTACGTTACTATGTTACTTATTAGCTTTTTTGCCAACAGAGCGATGTGAGGGTTTGCTTTTAGTGGGACAAGGTAAGAATTCCAAAGTTATTACCACATAAAGTGACACATGTCAGATTTGCCAAATTATGCTTGGTCACGAAGGTGAAAAATGGTTTTGTCCTCAAGGGGTTAATAATAATAATAAAAATCTTTATATATATATAGTTCCAACATATTCTGCAGTGCTTTATAATCAGGGAGTTGAAGTACAGAGTCATAAATAACATGACATGTCAACAATTAAAACAAGAGGAATGAGGGCCCTGCTCACAAGTGCTTACAATTTTTGAGGAGATGGGGATGATACAAAAGGTAGAAGTGTTTGTTTTGTACAATGGTCCAGCAATCTTAACACAATAGGGGAGTAGATATAAGGCTGCATGAGCCAGTCACTCTCCGATATTTGTTGTGCCTCTGCGTGCATGGAGTGAGGTGGATGCTGATAGATAAATTCTGGAGGGGGGATGGTGAATGGAGAAGGGTTAGATCATGCGATGCAATTGGCTAACCTAAAAAGATGTGTTTTTAGAGAACACCTAAAACTGTAGATGTCGTGAATTAACCTAATTGCTTGGGATATGGTATTCCAGAGAACTGGTGCAGCTTGAGAGAAGTCTTGGAGATGGGAGTTAGAGGTTCGGATTATGGTGGATGTTAGAGTATATAGTTGGGTGTCGTCGGCATAGAGATGTTACTGGAGACCAAATCTGTCCAATAGGAGCTGTGTAGAGAGAAAAGAGAAGAGGACCTAGAACTGAACTCTAAGGAACCCCAATAGCAAAAGGAATAGAAGGGGAGGTAGAGCCAGCGAATGATACAGATCAGGCCAAACTAAACTTAATGGTTAAAGTTAGTGTTGAGTGAATCGAAGCTGACGAAGTGGAATTCGATCTGAATTCCTGACGATTCGTGGTAATGAATTTCATTTTTTCTAAAATGGCTGCTGCACATGTTACAAAGTGAAAGTAAGAAGCCTGGGAATGAAGGATCACTCATAATGCCGTGCAGCCAGGCAATCAAAAGATAGCGAGCCCCTGAGATGTCTCCACCATTTTACTGTTAATTTAGTGCAGGGAGAGATGTGACTAGGGACAGTGATTAAGAAAGCCTTTTTTTGTAAAAATTTTGTTTGGGACAGTTCAGGGACAGCAAAGGGACAGTATAGGGAGATATTAGGGAGATTATAGAAAGAATTTATCCACACTATTGGGAGAGCATAGGGAGAGTACAGGGCCTAATAGAACAGTGTCCCCCTTGGTTAATAGATAAGCCACTCTATTTCACCTTGATGCACTAATTGGGGAGAAAAAGCTGTCTAATGCTACTGCTATTGCGGTGTCCACATTATTTTATACATACGTTCAGTGGGGAAAATAAGTATTTCATACACTGGCGATTTTGCAAGTTTTCCCACCTACAAAGAATGGAGAGGTCTGTAATTTTTATCGTAGGTACATTTCAACTGTGAGAGACACAAAAAATCCTAAAAATCACATTGTATGATTTTTTTATAATTAATTTGCATTTTATTGCATGATATACAGTCAGGTCCATAAATATTGGGACATCAACACAATTCTAACATTTTGGGCTCTATACACCACCACAATGGATTTGAAATGAAACAAACAAGATGTGCTTTAACTGCAGACTGTTAGCTTTAATTTGAGTGTATATACATCCAAATCAGGTGGACGGTGTAGGAATTACAACAGTTTGCATGTGTGCCTCCCACTTGTTAAGGGACCAAAAGTAATGGGACAATTTGTTTCTCAGCTGTTCCATGGCCAGGTGTGTGTTATTCCCTCATTATCCCAATAGCAATGAGCAGATAAAAGGTCCAGAGTTCATTTAAAGTGTGCTATTTGCATTTGGAATCTGTTGCTGTCAACTCTCAAGATGAGATCCAAAGAGCTGTCACTATCAGTGAAGCAAGCCATCATTAGGCTGAAAAAATAAAACAAACCCATCAGAGAGATAGCAAAAACATTAGGCGTGGTCAAAACAACTGTTTGGAACATTATTAAAAAGAAGGAATGCACCGGTGAGCTCAGCAACACCAAAAGACCTGGAAGACCACGGAAAACAACTGTGGTGGATGACCGAAGAATTCTTTCCCTGGTGAAGAAAACACCCTTCACAACAGTTGGCCACATCAAGAACACTCTCCAGGAGGTAGGTACATGTGTGTCAAAGTCAACAATCAAGAGAAGACCTCACCAGAGTGAATACAGAGGGTTCACCACAAGATGTAAACCATTGGTGAGCCTCAAAAACAGGAAGGCCAGATTAGAGTTTGCCAAACGACATCTAGAAAAGCCTTCACAGTTCTGGAACAACATCCTATGGACAGATGAGACTAAGATCAACTTGTACCAGAGTGATGGGAAGAGAAGAGTATGGAGAAGGAAAGGAACTGCTCATGATCCTAAGCATACCACCTCATCAGTGAAGCATGGTGGTGGTAGTGTCATGGCGTGGGCATGTATGGCTGCCAATGGAACTGGTTCTCTTGTATTTATTGATGATGTGACTGCTGACAAAAGCAGCAGGATAAATTCTGAAGTGTTTCGGGCAATATTATCTGCTCATATTCAGCCAAATGCTTCAGAACTCATTGGACGGCGCTTCACAGTGCAGATGGACAATGACCCAAAGCATACTGCAAAAGCAACCAAAGAGTTTTTTAAGGGAAAGAAGTGGAATGTTATGCAATGACCAGGTAAATCACCTGACCTGAATCCGATTGAGCATGCATTTCACTTGCTGAAGACAAATCTGAAGAGAAAATGCCCCAAGAACAAGCAGGAACTGAAGACAGTTGCAGTAGAGGCCTGGCAGAGCATCACCAGGGATGAAACACAGCCTCTGATGATGTCTATGCGTTCCAGACTTCAGGCTGTAATTGACTGCAAAGGATTTGCAACCAAGTATTAAAAAGTGAAAGTTTGAGTTATGATTATTATTCTGTCCTATTACTTTTGGTCCCTTAACAAGTGGGAGGCACATATGCAAACTGTTGTAATTCCTACACCGTTCACCTGATTTGGATGTAAATACCCTCAAATTAAAGCTGACAGTCTGCAGTTAAAACACATCTTGTTTGTTTTCATTTCAAATATATTGTGATGGTGTATAGAGCCACAAATGTTACAATTGTGTTGCTGTCCCAATATTTATGGACCTGACTGTATATCATGCAATAAAATGCAAATTAATTATTAATAAATCATACAATGTGATTTTTAGGATTTTTGTGTCTCTCACAGTTGAAATGTACCTACGATAAAAATTACAGACCTCTCCATTCTTTGTTGGTGGGAAAACTTGCAAAATCGCCAGTGTATGAAAGTATTGTAAGTATACTGTAAGTATTTGATACAATAGAAAAACAGAACTTAATATTTAGTACAGAGACCTTTGTTTGCGATTACAGAGATCAGACGTTTCCTGTAGTTCTTGACCAAGTTTGCACACACTGCAGCAGGGATTTTGGACCGCTCCTCCATACAGATCTTTCAGGTTTCGGGGCTGTCGCTGGACTACATTAAGTTTCAGCTCCCTCCAAAGATTTTCGATTGGGTTCAGGTCTGGAAACTGGCTAAGCCACTCCAAGACCTTGAAATACTTCTTACAAAGCCATTCCTTAGTTGCCCAGGCTGTGTGTTTTGGGGCATTGTCATGCTGGAAGACGTGTAAGTCCAGCTAGAAAATTAACCCTTATGAAGAAAAATAATACTTTTAATACTTATATACTCATGACATATACTTATTATCCAATGTAGGTTAATCCACAAAGAGGCTGGGTAAGTTAGTTATGGGTGAGGAGACTATCCCTAATTACATACCCTAAACTAAACCCTCTGCCCAGGGACGGCCCCTAATGGTGGGGACTCCCTGTTCTCGAGCCTATGGCTACCAGCTCCTATAGAACCCTGATTTGGTGTCAGCTGGTAGATTAAAGCCTCAAAGTGGACTCCTACATGGACAGAGGGACAAGACAAACACAGATATTGTGCCCAATGTATACAACCCTAGTGATGTATAAACACCAAGAGGTACACGGTGCACTTGACTAACTATTAAAAGACACCCTATTAGGTTAATGTTTGATATCAAGAACAGATTATACAGTGAACCCCAGCCACGACCCATCCTCAATACTCTTACTGAGGGAAGGAGGTTGTTTGCCAAAATCTTGCGATACATGGCTCCATCCATCCTCCCTTCAATACAGTGCAGTCGTCCTGTCCCCTTTGCAGAAAAGCACCCCAAAATATCTTTCCACCCCCATGCTTCATGGTTGGGATTGTGTTCTTGGGATTGTACTCATCCTTCTTCTTCCTCCAAACATGGCGAGTAAAGTTGATACAAAAAGTTCGATTTTGATCTCATCTGACCACATTACCTACTCCCATGCCTCCGCTGGATCATCCATATGGTCATTGGTGAACTTAAAACAACCTGGACATCTGCTGGCATGAGCAGGGGGACCTTGAGTGCCCTGAAGGATTTTAATCCATGAGACCGTAGTGTGTTACTAACGGTAATCTTTAAGACTGTGGTCCCCGCTCTCTTCAGGTCATTGACCGGGTCCTCCCGTGTAGTTCTGAGCTGATTCCTGACCTTTCTCAGAATCAGCCTTACCCAACGAGGCGAGATCTTGCATCTTTTGTTTCTTCCATTTTCTAATAATTGCTCTAACAGTTTTTGCCATCTCACCAAGCTGCTTGCCTAGTGTCATGGAGCCCATCCCAGCCTTGTGTGGTCTACAATTTCTTCCCTGGTGTCCTTAGACAGCTCTTTGGTCTTAGCCATGGTGGAGAGGTTGGAGTGTGATTGAGAGTGTGGGCAAGTGTCTTTTATATAGGTAACAAGTTCAAACAGGTGCAATTAATGCATGTAATTAGTGCAGAGTAGGAGAGCTTCTTAAAACTAACAGGTCTGTGAGAGACAGAATTCTTGCTGGTTGGTAGGTAATCAAATACTTATTTCATGTAATAAAAGGCAAATGAATTATTTAAAAATCATACAATGTGATTTTCAGGATTTTTTTAAAATGTACCTACAATACAAATTACATACGTCTCCATTCTTTGTAGGTGGTAAAACTTGCAAAGTCACCAGTGTATCAAATACTTATTTTCTCCACTGTAATTCTATAACGCCTTGATTCTCTAATTGGGGGTAAAAAGCAGTCTAATACTACTGCTATTGTGGTGTCCACATTGTTTTACATACATAATTCTATACCACCTTGATTCTGTAATTGGGGTAAAATAGCGCTCTAAATATTTGTTCACATATTCGGTTTTAAACCTTGTGTTATAGATAAGGAATTTCATTAGGCATTGATTATGTAATTGGGGTGAAAAAGCATTCTAATACTAATGATTTTGGGGTGTCCACATTGTTTTTTATACATAAGTAATTCCATTAGACCTTGTTTCTGGAATTGGGGTAAAAAAAACGGTCTAATACTACAGATTTTTGAATGTCCACATTGTTTAAAAAAAAAATAAGTTATTCCAGGAGGCCTTGTTTCTGTAATTGGGGTGAAATAGCAGTCTAATACTACTGATTTTAGGTTGTCCACATAATTTTTTTACATAAGTAATTCCACTAGGCCTTGTTTCTGTAATTGGGGTGAAATAGCGGTCTATTTTTTTTTTGTATTTGGTTTTACACCTTGTGTTATAAATAAATAATTCCATTAGACCTTGATTCTCTAATTGGAGTGAAAAATTACTGTTATTTTACACTTACAGTTACTGTACAGTATGTCCAACAGACAGGTGCTAGGGCCTTCCAAGGGAACAGGCAGTGGCAAAAATAATTTCTGGAGCTGGCAGAAGTAGCAGCAGAAGAACGTGGAGTAGTAGCAGCAGGCACAGCAAAAGACCAGAGCTGGCAGTGTCATGTTTTGACAAGCAACCCAGCTGGCCTTGAATGGATGTCATCTCAACTGACATCAGATACCCACAGCCAGGAGTCGGTGGGTTCCTCAGACACCAGGTTTAGTTGGCATGGCCCAGGAACAATCTCTGTGCCCTCACCTGTCTTGAACATGCCTTTTCTGTTCCTTCTGCTAGGGAATTATTGTATGCTGCAGTCTCTGCTCCGCTTTTCAGCGAGGACGACCTTAGTGAAGACAGTCAGCAGCTGCTGCCCAGCAAACATTTGGAGGAGAGATTCGTTCCTTCTTCCTGTAGGCAGGCAAGTAGAGATGATGAGAGTCATGTGGGAGCAGGGGTTACGAGTGGCCAGGCATGTGGCCATGAGACTAGTGAGTGTGACATCAGTGACGTGCGGACAGTTGCGGATGATGATGTAGCCGATCGCACCTGGGAGCCGGGTGAAAAGGGGGCTTCATCATCATGGGGTGAGCGTTGCAGCTTGCGCATGAGACAGTAGCTAAGCCAGTAGAGTACAAGCGTGGCCATGAATCAGCAGGGTGGCAGCAGTGTGAGATCTAGAGCCAAATGTGCTCAGGGTCGACCATCTGCTCAGGAGTCTACCTGTCTGGAAACAAGTAGCAGTGCATGGGTTTAAAGAGGCATTGGCAGGCAGTCAGCACGGAGTGGTGGAGCGAAAATTCCCTATTCGCTGGTGTGGAATTTTTCATAGTTTCCAAAGGACATCAGCGTGACCATGTGTAGAATCTGTGGGCATAAGGTGAAGCGTGGCCAGGGTGCAAATGTTGGCACCATGGCCCTGTATCAACACATGAAGCGTCACCATTAATGTTGAGCGCGAATATTCGAAAATTTGCAAGTGCAAATATATTGGAGCACTCTATCTGCATATAAACCTATTCTAATGTTCTGCCGTGTCAACCATTTTCTGCAGTTTCAGGAAACTTATACCAGCTTGAAAAATGTAGCATAAGTAACCCACGCTGGTATTTCTCGCGCATTACTCAAATAATACATTGCCAATTTTTCGCAATCAAGAATATAATCTCGAATTCTCAAATTTGCGAATATATGCCGAATATTCTACAAAATATTCTCAAAATATCGCGAATTCGGGGAACACCGTGGCACTAAAATATTATACAGTCTAAGGCATATCCTAGTGGCCCGCAATCCTTTTCCATCAGTCAGGGCTCCACCACCTCAGCAGAAGGGAGCTGTGTTTCTTTCTTATCATCTACTGGTCCTGATGCTACTCCTCCTCGTCAATCATTTCACCAGCAATCGATCAGGGAAGCGATTGCAAAAAGACAACAGTATGTGTGCACTCATCCAGTGCAGAAGCTGAACATGCTCCTGGCCAAGTTACTGGTACTACAGTCCCTCCCTTTCAATGTGGTTGACTCTGCACCTTTCAGAGAACTGATGGCTTGTGCCGGCCAGTCCTTGAGCTTGTCGGTGTATGTTAAAGTTTACAGCAGTGCCGATCTGTGGAGCTGTAACTATGCTCAAGGACAATATATGTCTTTTACGTCCCCATGGGTAAATGTGGTTCCTGCCCAGCCACACCAGCAACTGGGACAGGTGACAGCAATGCCGCCTCCCCATTTTCAAGCTGTGATTTCCTGCCTCTGCATCCTCCACCTTGTCCTCAGCCTCCACCGTATGGTTCTTCTATATACCACCTATGCAGAGCACGGCGGTGTCACTCTGTTTTGCACCTGGTTTGCCTGGGCAAGTAGAGTCACACTGGGGAGGAACTGCTCCGCGTCCTTCAAAAGGTAATCAAATCCTGTCTGTCTCCTCGCCAACTGAAGATCGAAACCATGGTCACCGATAATGGCATGAACATTGTGTCGGCACTGCATCAAGGAGGGCTGACCCATGCGCCCTGCATGGCGTATGTCTATAATCTGGTTGTAAAGCTGTTTCTAAAGTCTTCCACAAAACTACAAGACATTTTAAAAATGGCTAGGAAACTGTGCATGCACTTCAGCCAGTCTCAGCGTGCAAAACACACCCTCCTTGAGCTGCAAAGGCAGATTAGCGTTACCCAACATCGACTGATATACGTTTTCACCTGTCGGAACTCCACCCTCCACATGTTGAACCGACTATATGAGCAGAGAAAGGCTGCAAACGATTTCTTAATGATTCCGGCAGACAGGAGTACTCCCCTGTGTAACTTTGACGTTAGCCAGTAGCAGCTCATGCGTGACACTGCCGTTTGCTCAGGCCCTTTGAGGAGGCCGCTTTGTCAGTCACTAAGACTACAGGATGAATGAAGTCATTACACTTCTTCATGTCCTGGGGCAGATGCTGATAAATCTGGCTGGCCAGGGGACAGAAGACGTGGCGTTTACATCTCACGGCTACCTGAGCCCTGTGGGGGCTGAACTGGCGGATGAGGAGGAGGAGGGGGAGGACATTCACGCACAAGCAATGTATACAGAAATGGGTGGTTTATCTGCATAAGTGGCAGGAGAGGAGCATGAGGAGCATGATGAGCTGGAAGGCGATGAGGAAGACCAGTTAGAGGACCCCAACACACCGTGGAAGTATGCAGTGGAGATGAAGGCAGGGAGTCCCTCTGAGTCCCTTGCGCAATTGGCCAGATACATACCAAGTTGCTTGCGTAGTGATAGCCGTATTACCACCATTCGGCAGAGGGATGACTACTGGCTCAACACCATGTTAGACCCTCACTAACATGCCAAAATGGAGGCCTTTTTTTTTTTACACCTGCTGAGATGGAGGATAAACTCAACTACTATCAAGACATCCTATGTAGTCATTAGGTCATTGCCTATGTGCACCATCGCCCATCCCCTCGAAGGTCTGACCGGGGGAGGGGGGCCCTCTGTCCTCACGCTCCACTGCCATGACTGCTGGATGGGGGTGGGTGGCAGGAACAGAACCATCTCCATTATCAGTAACTTAAGTCTGGAGTCTCTAATGAGCACTTTTCTTCACCCACCTACCGAAGAAGCCACCCACCAGCAGCAGCAAGACAAGGAGCAGAACCTGAATTTGCAGGTGGTGGCATACTTAGACTGAACCCTGCCACCCCACATCCAAGATCACCTGGACTACAGGGCAGCCAAACTTGATTTTTGGCTGCAACTGGCCGGGTTCGCCCTGGACAAGCTTTCCTGCCTGCCAGTAGAGTGGCATCAGAGCGAGTGTTTAGTGCGGCAGGGGGCATAGTTATCCCAAAGAAAACTCGCATTTCCACACAAAATGTTGAGAGACTAACCTTTGTAAAGATGACTCAGGCATGGATCAGTCAGGATTTCCACACGTCAATGCCTGATGCATCAGACTAGATCATTCTGGGTGCTACACCAAAACATTGTGAAAAATGGCCCATTTCTTTTGGCCATGTGCTTCAGCTAGTATTCTGATGCTACCACCTGCCTGATTCCACACACCTGCTGCCATCTTCTTCCACTGTCTTATGCTGTTACTGCCACTGCCACTGCTGTTACCCCCCACCTCCCCACTCTATGACTGGGCCATTGTGTTGACTCCTCATGCTGTTGGCACCCTCATCACTCAGTGAGAGGGTTACTATGTTGACTCCTCAATCTGTTGCCACCCTCTCCACTCTGTGATGGGGTCACTATGCTGACTCCTCATGCTGTTGCCACCCTCCCCACTCTGTGATGGGGTCATTAGTGTCCCTGTTTGGCCTTATTGACATCACCGTTTATTTTACCCTTTTTATGATCTGTCAGAAGAACTAAAAAATGAAAAACACAATTGATCCTGTCTTTGGAGCATCCATAAGGCCTTTATCACATGGTCAGTATTTTGCATAAAGATTTGTATCACTGTGTAACAGAACTGGTTCTCTAGCAATCTATGTGGAATCAGCAGATAGTGTAAAAGGAGTGTGCTCTTTCACTCTTTAGTAGAATCTTGGGCCACTGCACGGGTAAATCGCGGCCTGCTATTGGCTACCCACCCGTCACCGGATGTTTTCATCTGCGCGACGGGGATATGCAGTGGCGGCCATGCGGGCAGCAGAAGCGACGTGGGTGTCAGGGAGCAAGGTAAGTACAATCTGTGTTAGGGGCCTGGGCATTTAGGGGGCATTTTTGGATTTGGCTAACTCCTTTAAGTAAAGAATGGCAAGAAAAAGTTAGCTAATTCTGTACACTGAAAGAGCGGTCAGAGAGGTAGTCCCCGTTTCATTTAGCTGTTAGGAGGTCATTCGTCATTTTGATAAGGACAGTTTCTGTAGAATGTAGGGTGCGAAAACCAGATTTTAATGGATCGAGGAGAGAGTTAATGGAGAGACTACGGATGAGGCGAGAGTAGACCAGATGCTCCAAGAGTTTGGAGATGAAAGGGAAATTAGAGACAGGTCTGTAATTAGCTGTGCAGGACCGGTCAAGAGATATTTTTTTTTCTAATGTTTGAAAGATGAGGGGAAGATACCAGAAGAGAGAGAAAGATTGAAGATTTTGGTTAGGTGAGTGATGACAGCCAGGGAGAGAGACTGGAGGAGATAGGAGGGAATAGGGTCAGTAGTGCATGTGGTAGGACAAGAAGAAGGGCAGAGCCTTGAGACTTTTTCTTCTGTGATTAGGTCAAAAGTGGAGAGTTAGCCAGAGGAGTTGCTGGTGGAAAAAAGGGATCAATGACACTTGAGGTGATTTCTTGCCGGATATTTTCTATTTTCTCTTTGAAGTATTTGGCTAGATCTTCAGTACGGAGGTCTGTACCAGGCGCCTGCACTTTTTGGACTAAGGAGGAAGTGAAAAGTGCCAAAGATTTTTTGGGGATTATTAGGTAGTGAGGAGATCAGGGTTATAAAGTAGGTCTGTTTGTTGAGGTGAAGGGCAGAGTGATAAGTTGTCAACATGAATTTATGATGGTTTAACTCTTGTTGTGTGCGAGTTTTATTCCATACGAGTTCGACATTTTTGGAGCATTGATTGATGAAGCGAGTTTAAAGGGAACCTGTCACCGGGATTTTGTGTATAGAGCTGAGGACATGGGTTGCTAGATGGCCGCTAGCATGTCTGCAATTCCCAGTCCCCATAGCTCTCTGTGCTTTTATTGTGAAAAAAAAACGATTTGATACATATGCAAATTAACCTGAGATGAGTCCTGTCCCTGACTCATCTCACGTACATCTCACGGCCATCTAGAAACCCATGTCCTCAGCTCTATACACAAAATCCCGGTGACAGGTTCCCTTTAAAGTATAAGCCAGGGTTGCTTTCATCTCTGTTTGGAGGTTCTGAGTGTAGGAGGCAGTGTGCTGAGATGGATGAGGACTTGTGACAGTGAAGGAGAGTAGGTTGTGGAGCGGAATAGGAGAGTTAGTAAAGTCGGAACCGGAGCAGAGCCAGAAAAAGACCAGGTCAAGTGTGCTACAGTCTTTATGCGTCTGAGAGTTTGAAAGTTGTGAAAATCCAAGAGAGGAGGTTAGAGATTAAAGCTGGGAAGCAGATGGAGAGATACGGCTATCAATGGGGATATTGAAGTTGCCCAGAATGAAAGCTTGTAGTTCTGTGGACAAGAAGTGTGGCAGCCAGGCAGAAAAGTAATCCAGGAGTGGGTGATCCGGGGGGGGGGGGGGGGGGGGGGGGGGGATCACAATGCAACTGCCACTCTTAGGGAGAGGGGATGAAACTTCTCTGATGCTGGCATAATAGTAAATGCAGCTCAATAGGAAAAGAAGGGCACACATCAAGTCAGGACCCACCAGGGCACACATCAGATTGCTAAACACATTCTTGTACAGAGATGACATAAGGGCATGCCCTCAACCAAAATTGAACCAGCAGAGAATTTCGGGCGACTTCATGTTTATAGCCGTTTTTATTCTGTTTTTAGCAGAATCATTAATGCAAATCTAGACTGTTACAGGCTGTTTTTATGCAGATAAATTCTTTATACAAACAAGGTAGACATACCCTTTCAATTGTGACCTTTGTTGGATTCTTTGTAATATTTAAATTTTCTAAATCTAGCAAGATTACGCAAATATGACAAATATTCTTCATCGCCGCTTCCTCCGGTAGGTGGACAAGTAGTGATGATGAGAGTCGTGTGGGAGAAGGTGTTGCGAGTGGTCAGGCTCCTGGACCTGAGACCATTGAGATGGACATCCAGGGTCAGCGTCATAACCCGGCAAACCCAGGCAAGTGCCGGGGCCCAATGCTCCTGGGGGGGCCCACTGAGCTGCTATGAGCACTTCCATGAATACAGATGGAAGCTCTCATTGCTGTCATTTCACTTACGCAGTACCTCTTTGGTGGGCCCTCTGAGTCACATGAGGACCGCTGCTGCAGAGACTCAGACACGCTCCTTCAACACAGGACAAGCTGCCTGAGGAGAGAGACCGGCAGGGCTGGAGCAGAAGTGTAAACACAGGTTATCTGTGAGTCTGCACTGTGACTGTCTCTTCTCTGTGGGACAGGAGGGGGGGACTCTTCGATCTGCTGCTGGATGCTGCTTCATTCTATTTAGTAGTTTTACTGTTTCATTAAGCAGTTTGCCTCCATGACACCTGCCCCCCCCCCCATATCCTGTCCTATCTCATCCTCATTGAGCCCCTGCTGTCTCCTTTTCTCCCCCATGTATCCAGAGCTCCTGTTCCACTCTCCTATCTCCTATTGCTGCCCCAAACAGACCTCCTGCCACTACTTGTTGTATGAATCCCCTTCAGAGCCCCTTCCACCTACTTGCTGTGTCCACCCCTCCTGTCCATCCAGTGCCCCGTCTCGCTCCTCTGCCTCTCATTATGGTGGCATCTGAACCGCATTCACCATAAGGACCTTCTAACATCACAGGGTCATGTGACTGTGCCCCCCACCCTGTACTGTGCCACCCACCCAGTACTCTGCCCCCACCCCGTACTGTGCCCCTTTATACCCTGTATTGTGCCCTCTTACAACATCCTGTACAGTGCCCCTAGTCATTCCCTGTACTGTGCCCTCTTATACCCTTTTATCCGGTCACTGTATGTTGGTTTTATCATTGTATGGCGGTGTTATCACTGTATGGCGGTGGTATCCTATAACTGTATGGCCATAACTGTATCCCCTTCCCTGCCCACAGCACTTTTTTTAAACCTGGCAAGAGCGGGAAAAGATACAGATTGCGGTGCTAAGGACCTTTGCGCCAGATCTGTGTCAGAAATACGCCTAATATAGACGTATTTCAGGGGCGTACATAGAAATCACTGGGCCCCATAGCAAGAATCTAAGTTGGGCCCCCATTCCCCTTTTATAGCCCCTCCCACTACCCATTCCAGGCCTCTCTCTTTGTTCCATGAACTATGTTTGCTGTTGTGTTTTATATTTTATGCATCAGGGCCGGATTGGGATTACAAAACAGGCCTGGCAGACAAAAGAGGTATAATAGATACAGTGTGTACAGATGTATAGTGTATACAGCAGTGTACCGATATGTGAGGAACATGGTATAATATATGCAGTGTGTACAGGTATATAGTATATACAGCAGTGTATTGATATGTGCAGTACAGGGTATATTATATGCAGTCTGTACAGATATATAGTATATACAGTAGTGTAATGTGAGGTACGAGGTATAATAGATGCAGTGTGTACAGATATATTGTATATATAGCAGTGTACTGATATGTGAGGTACTAGGTATAATAGATGCAGTGTGTACAGGTAAATAGTAAATATAGCAGTGTACTGATATGTGAGGTATAAATTACAGCTCGTACCTCACATATCAATCCAATACTGTATATACAATATACCTGTACACACTTCATCTATTATACCTCGTACCTAACATATCAGTACACTGCTGTATATACAATATATCTATACACACTGCATATATTATACCTCGTACCTCACATATCAGTACACTGCAATATATATTATATATCTGTATATATTGCATCTATAATACTGTTTAATATTTGCAGTGTGTGTGTGTGTATATATATATATATATATATATAGATGTGAGGCATACAAGGTATAATACTGTAGATGCATTGTTTATAGAAATATGTGGTCAGTTATACATTATGGTCGCTGTGTGTGAGGTACATGAGGTAGTGGTCACTGTACCTGTCTGAAGTATTATACATGAGTGTGCAATCAGTAAAAACAGGGCATGGGGGGGGGGGGTAAATGACAAGAAGTGGAGGACCTCCTCTTACCACTCCATTCCAGTCTGTATGGATCAATGCAGAGCTGCTTGTGAACTTCTAATACTTACTGTTAGGGGTTGAAGGACCTGTGATGATGTCATCACAGGTCCTGGCAGATGTACCTTTCAAACCTAGGAACTACACCATTTTTGGTGCAGTTCCTATGCTAGATTCTGCAGGACCTGTGATGCTGAAGATAATGTCATCACAGGTCCTGGCAGATGTACTGTTTTAACCTGGGAACTACACTTTACACTGTGCAGTTCCCTTACAGGACCTGTGATGACATCATCAAAGGTCCTTTAGCTTTAGAAAGATAGACCGGAGCAATTAGGGGGCGGGGCCTCTCCTCCACTGCGGGCCCCTCTTCCTCACGGGCCCCATAGCAGCTGCGTGGTCTGCCTATATGGTAGGTACGCCACTGACGTATTTCTATATAATAAATGACCCCCTAATTGTATTATTATTCCAGGGTAGGACTAATATCTATATCTATATATAGACTTTGGAAAAATGAGGATGCAGCACACTTGTTAAGTCTGGGTGCAAATCAGGCCGGTGTGGATCAGCACCAAGGTCCAATGTAATAGAAGTGAAAGAAGGCCAGCAGCACACCACGGATTTCAAAGGAAAACGTGCACTTTATTCACCCAGTATCAGCAGCAACGTTTCAACAGCTTGTTGCTGTCTTTCTCAATCTCTGTGGCTTGAGAAAGCTTGAGAAAGCTGATACTGGGTGAATAAACTGCACGTTTTCCTTTGAAATCCGTGGTGTGCTGCTGGCCCTCTTTCACTTCTATATCTATATATATCTATATCTATATTATAGTATATAGATTCTAGTGTATTATACTGTGCCCTGTATTTCCCAATAGATAAATGATCCTTGGGAAACACAGTCCTCATCCCTGACCACCAGGACCAGGTAGAGCTCTGTCAGTACATGGCGCTTCCCCTCTCCGCCACGCTGCTCCGCTGTGTCCTGGTGCTTATTCTGACACTAGGGCTGGGTTCACATCCCATTTGTGCCATCCATTTAATGTATACCAAAAATGTATACATTAACAGATGCCTCAGACTGAAGCCGCACAGTGGCGTCCGTTCACTATACAGTTCCATTGTAAAAAAAACATATACGTTAACGTATGTATTTTTTACAAGATTCTGCAGGATACAAAAACGTGGACTGCTGCACATTTGTATACATCAAACTGATAGGAAAAATGTGATGTGAACCCACTGGGGGGGGAGGGGGGGCATACTAAAATTTGCTGTGGGGCCCAGTCAGTTCTAGCTACATCACTGCACATCTTCTCTCCTCCAGGCCCGGTCCAGGGGTGACGTCATGACGTGTGTCTCACTGCTGCAGCGGGCCTGAGAATAGAAGGAGAGCAGAGAGCTGCGGTTAGTGAATGAGAGGACCGCCGGCTACCCTGCGCTCCAGCAATGATAGGTATTTGAGGGGGCCACTGGAGGGTCATTACACTGTGAAGGCCCCTTACACAATATAATGACCCCCAGTGCCCCCCATTTAGTATAATGATCCCCATTGAAACTCCATTTAGTATAATGACCACCAGAGCCCCCATTCAATATGACCACCAGAGCCCCCATTCAATATAATGACCCCAAGTGGCCCCTCCATACAGTATAACCCTGAGTGTGGGGGCGACTGGGGGTCATTATTCTGAATGGAGGGCCACTGTGGGGGTCATTATACTGTGAGGGCCCTTTACATAGTATAATGAACCCCCATTTAGTATAATGATCCCCAATGACCCTCCATTCAGTATAGTGACCCCAGAGCTCCCATTCAATATAATGACCCCCAGTGACCACCATACAGTATAATGACCCCTCCATATAGTATTCTCCCAGTGTGGGGGCTACTGGGGGTCATTATTATAAATGGGGTCGACTGGGGGTTATTATTCTGAATGGAGGGCCGCTGTGGGGTCATTATACTGTGTGTGGGGCCACTGGGGGTCATTATACAGTGTGGGGGGGCATTAGGGGGTCATCATACTGTGTGAAGGGCCACTAGTGGTCATTATACTGTAAATGGGGCACTGGGGGTCATTATACCATGTGGGAGCCACAGGGGGACATGTAAATGTAAAAAAATGACTCAAGGGGGCCCACTGGGATTTATCGCCCAAAGGCCCACATGAATCTGGAGCCAGCCCTGGGGACATCAGTGACGTACAGACAGTAGCGGATAATGATGATAAGGCCAATCGCACTTGGGAGCCGGGTGAAGAAGGGGCTTAATCATTATCAGGAGAAGAGGGTGGCAGCTTACGTGTGAGGCAGTGGCTGAGCCAGCAAAGTGGTAGCGTGGCATTGAGTCAGCAGGGTGGCAGCAGTGGGAGGTCGGGAGCCAAACGTGCCCGGGGTAGACCACCCCCTTTGTGGCAGCCTACCTGCCCGGAAAGTAGCGGTGCAGTGATTCACGGTGGTAGCGGTAGCAGGCAGTCAGCGTTGAGTGTTGGGGGGAAAATGCCATACTTGGCGGTGTGGCAAGTTTTTGTTAAGCCGCCAGAGGAGGTGAACACGGCCATTTGCCGAATTTGTGGCCAGAAGGTTAAGCGTGATCAAGGTGCCAATGTTGGCACCACGGCCCTGCATGAACACATGCAGCGTTGTAAAGGGGGAATATTAATCACCAATATTATGCGAATATTGCTAATTAATATTCATAAATGGGAGGAGCCGTCTATTGATAACTCCTATTTATGCCTTTATATAACAACAATACTTTTGCTATGCTTTACACTGATCGCTACACTAGCTGCATGCGCCTTACTAGACTAACTATCGCCAATAACTATACGCTACACAGATAGTTATAAACCAAACACAGTATTTATTAATACTAAACAATACACTATGCACGCAGCGCACTAACAATACAGCACTAAATATACAGTACTAAACTACACTACACGTTCCCAAATTCCACCCACAAACTATCTATACGATACACACATTCAATATTAACAGCCCACCCACCTAGTACTATATACTATCCCTATGGGGTAGACGAAGGTTGACGGTGGTCTTACAAGGGTGTAAGCCGACCACAAAGCATTAAAGGGTTACCAGGGGTGTAGGATTATCAGGGGTAATAGGGGTAAATGGGTAGGGATACAGAGGGTTACCAGGGGTATGTAGGGTAGGGTTACCAGGGGTGTGTAGGGTTACCAGGGGTGACCAGGGGTGTGTAGGGTTACCAGGGGTGTATAGGGTTACCAGGGGTGTATAGGGTTACCAGGGATGTATAGGGTTACCAGGGGTGTATAGGGTTACCAGGGCAGGGGAGTAACAGGGGGGTATATAGCAGGGACCAAGAGCAGGGGGGTATATAGATCAAGCAAGAGCAGGGGGGTATATAGCAAGCAAGAGCAGGGGGGTATATAGATAGAGCAGGGGGTATATAGCAGGGGGGGTATATAGATAGACTTAGGGTAGCAGGGGGGTATATAGCAGGGGGGGTATATATACTTAGGGTAGCAGGGGGGTATATATACTTAGGGTAGCAGGGGGGGTATATAGAGGATACTTAGGGTATAATGCTCGTTGTCCAGGGGGGCTCGTTGGTCCAGGGGATAATTCTTCCGGCCGTTGGTCTGCTGGACTCCTGAGCGGAGCGCCGCCAGCCTATTTAAGCTTGGCAGCGCCCGCTCGCAGTCCCTCCATTGCCGCCGTGCGCATGCGCACCGCCGGCCTGAACTCGTTGGCCGGCGCAGTGATATGACGTCACCGCGCCGGCCCGAGGATCTTAGAGCGCGCTTCCAGGAGGGGGGATCCTTTGATCCTCCCGCCTGTGAAGCGGACGCCTACCTCCGGCGCTGTAATTACAGCGCCGGAGGTCAGCCACTCACAGGGGCATGGGAACTCTTTGTTCCCATGTCTCTGCTAGGAGCATCATCTCCGGCGCGGCCGGAGATGGTGACAAAGGGCAGAGGATCTTATTGTTCCTCTGTCCTTTGTAGAGGCCGACGCTGTACATAATTGTCCAACTGTCGGTCTCCTCCACCACCCCCAGCAGACGCATCTGAGCGGGGGCACCCGAGCAACTGCCATATATGTTTATGGATGCTTGCGGCACATCCATAAACATATATGAATGGATACACATAGGGGGCATATACATATATGATAAGGGGGCATATATTAAGGGGGCACATACATATGAATTCCCACAGGGGCATGAATGAGCCCCTGGGGAATATCAGAGGTGGATGGGCGCAGGTGCTGGGCACATCTGCGCACATCGCCCTCTGAGGGGAACATTATGCACCGCTAATATATACATATATGCATGCCCCAGTAGGACAGCTGAATCGGTCTTTACAAGGCAGGTCAGATATTTTTTTTTTTCAATAGAGGTGATGTCACGGTACCTAAATTCTAACAACGGGAATACCTCCGTTACACTACACATCCAGGTTATTCCCTTATGATCCTTACCGTTCAGGGGTCAAAGTGGCAAATGGCAACCATCGGGGGCCTATCCCTATCGTGCCCTAATCTTATCCCCATTCACACCACCTATTTACACAATAACCCCCAACCCCCCTAAACCCAAGAGTTCAGTCCAATTGTCCTGTCCTTTGGGCGATTAGGCCTCAGGACTTTTTGTGAAGTCAAGTCCTGAGCCTTCGGCGGTTGTTTTCGTGAAGTGCCGTCTGGTTCTGGTTTAGTTGGTCTGTTAGTCTCTTGACTCTCCGATACATCCACCATAGTCCAAGGTACATGAGTCCAACCAGAACCAGAAGCACTATCACCGGGTGAATCAATAAATTGAAAAATGACGTTGCCTTAGGACTGTATCCGAAAAGACTCTCCCACCACAAAACCTTTGAGTCCTTGTCCAATGCTGTGGCAACCGCGATAATCTTTGTTCGGTCATGGGTGAGTTGAATGGTGGCTTGCTTCTCCGTCTCCCGAAGACGTTGTATGATCTCTTCCTCTTGGTTGAAATCCATCAGGAGATGTCTAAGTTCTTTGCCGAAGCCAAGAGGAATCTTCTGAAGTCTTACAGGAACATCGGGGCGGATGTCAAGTCTTTTCTCTGGGGTAATCGGGGTTCTTCCCTGCTGCTCTGCGACGTTCAAACCTAAAACGGGACTAAGGGTGCAGTATGCTCCGGGGCGGAGTGTTCCTCGTTTGGTACAGTTAAGCCCAAAAATTGCATAAGATGGATCACTCCCTTGGTACCAACACCAATACCCCTGCCCCAAATATTTCAAAGAGGATGAGGGCATTGGGTTGGCCTTCATCTCACAGGACCCCATCTCACAGCATCCGCTCCCGACTACCCTGACAGAGGATGGAATTCTCCCTTATCCGACATCCCTTTGTATCAAACAAAGAGGGATGGCCCTCCTCATAGGTTAGAACGCCCGAGGGGAGCTGGGGATGAAGCACCGTCTGGTTGTTAATCATCGTTCCTAGATTGATGACACTGTATCCTTGTCTGATGCGACCGGATACAGGTGCCAGGGACGAAGCAGTGCAGGTTAAATTTTGACATCCATGCCACTGAACCACCCACCAGTTGGTGTGATTAATGGCAAAAGGAGAAATTAGTGGACTTATTCGCTGACGGAGGTTGAATGGGAAGTGGCCGTTGTGAAGTGCCGTGACAATATGTTTAAGGTTGTCCGAGAGTTCACTTTGGACCTGCGTACACGCCAGAGCAAGCTGAGCCCGATCCTGCTCCTCCAAAATACCCACAACTAACCTCCTAAACTTCTCACGTATAGCAGAAGATAGAGAGGTAGTGGCATCAATGTGCGAGTGTTGTAAACCCTCTAAGACGTGGTCTACATCAATCTGGGTCTTGAATCCTTCCCCGGCGTGTCGCGCAACCTCCCCAAGCTTACTTCTCAGGACTTCCATGTCCATAGTGTTCAGGGCACCCACTCCCAAAGCACCTCCGCCAAGTCCCATAGCCACCAGGTCTCTCCTCCCCCTGTTCTTCCTGAGTCGAGAGTCGTCTTTCCTGACCTCTTGCCCCGCCTCTATCCAACCTCTTACCATGTCAATTTGGTTCCTAACGAACGCCTCACACCTGTGATCCCAGTGATCAACTCGGAAGTCATCTACGGAAATTCTCCAGGTAAACAGGATGAATTTTTCATCCGTGATGATCTTCCAGGGGGATGACATTTGAGGAGCTACAGGGTCTGCCAATTGATGGATAGGGGTGGTGCAAGAGTCCGAATGTGGTCTTACTGGTTGGAGACCTTCTGTTTCGTAGGGGACCCTTACTATAGTAACACAGACCCGTCCCCGTCCTTTGAATGGATACCATTGTTCGTCTTCTCCGGCCTGTAACACTAGTTTCCCTACGGGTTTGGTTTGAGACAGATAGACCCATTGAGTAAAGGTCCAGCACCCTTTGTCGGCTGCCTCGCAAAAAGGCCACTTGAATGAACCATCTATATTGATGTCAAAGTTAATGTCCCCGCCCTTGGGGTCTGTCCAATCGGAAGACACATACCTACCCCGGTATTCCTCAGTCATAGGGGTACCATCCATCCATACATCCACTGTAGGGGTGTCCACCCCATTGCACACTAAATCCCGCCTCCAGGGATTAGTGTCCAACATCACCATCTGGGTATCCTGTTCCCAGTGGGCATAGGTGACGAAATAGTATCCCGTCACCTCAGGAACGCAGTTGTCTCTCATGATCGTGATCATGAAAGACCGTATGGATGGAGACCCCTTTAACTGCGCATACCTTGGGTCCTTGGCATCGGTCCGTACCTTTAAAACTGTGGCTCGATACAAACCCTCCAGTTTTACCGGACCACTCTGATCATTCCAAATGGCCTGATCAGAGTCACTGCAGTTTAACTTTAACATCATTATGCTGGTTCGCAAGTAATCTGTGGATACATGTCCCTGTACATAACTGGATTCCCTGGTGATAATCATCTGGGAATCCCTCAACATACAATAAGCCTTCAGGGTGCCTTTTATCGGAATGGGCCTATCGAAGTATGTCCTAACCCTCAACCCGTCTCTGCTATCCTTCCCTAGGAAGGTAGCTTTCAGGAAATACCAACTGCTGTACTCTGCCCCAGTGACATCTTCAGGACTCAGCAAACCCTCCTTAGTACACAACACTGTGGTAGTGTTGGCTCTCACTTGCTGGTAAGGGTGCAAGTGTGGATTCCTAGACACCCATCTTAAGGATTTGATAGGTACAGGGTCCAAGTCCTGAAAATGCCTGTATTCCTTGGGACAGAGGGCGTGCAAGTCATGTTGTATGGCAGACACATTCTCCACCGGGGTATAATGCTGAATTACACCATTGGCAAAACCCTCTCTCTGGAAACCATACAGATACCATTGACCTGGTGTAAAGGTAACGTTCTTGTATGGTTCCAGGACTTTGCCATCCAAACATTCCACCATTAAAAGGCCGGGTCCATCAAGTGATATGCTGGCCATACCAATATTAGTCCCCAGGTCCTCCCCTGAAGAGGCTGAGCCCGCCATCAACATGCTTGCCACTAGTGTCACAAGCTGGATACGTATCTCATTCAGAGGATGCCTAGCTCTTCCCTGGCAGTGTGGTCCCATGGAGTGTCTCCCTCTTGTGTTCTGCAATGAGATGGAATGTGTTAAGTGGATTGGATTCACACTCGACCCACCAAGCCCTTCCCCCCCCCCCCCTCACCCAACTCGGAACGGTATGCGTTATTGAGTTGGGGAGGCTCGGGTGGCTTTGGCCTGGTCGATGTGAATCCAAAAAACTTCCTGGCGTCTACGGGATTTCTTCTTGCTCGTGATAGGCCTTTGTACCTTCAGCATGGTGTCCCCCATCACTTCAAGGACCTTGTACGGTCCCTCCCAGTTTGCGTCCCATGGGCCGACCCGACGAAAGACTTTCACCATTACCATTTCTCCTACAGAGGGCATAGGCGTTTCCCCCTGTAGATATGGTTTGTGTAACCGTATAGCTGCATGAGGCAGTAACTCCTTCAGGTTCTGCTGAACCTGTTGAAGAAACAAGTCTCTGGCGATGGCGTTCTTCGTGGGCTCCGACACTTGGGGTTCGTTTGGTAGACATAGGGGCATCTTACGTCCGGTCATGAGTTCAAATGGGGAGATACCGGTACTAGAGGCCTCTGTGGCTCGGATACCCATTAGCACAGCTGGAAGGGAGATTACCCAAGAGGAACCTTTCTCCAGCAGTGCCTTGGAAAGCCGGGTTTTGATGGTCCGGTTCATCCGCTCCACGATGCCCGCTGACTGAGGGTGGTAAGGGACATGAAACCTTTGCTTTATGTCTAGGAGACCACAAAGCGCTTTCATGACCTTACCCGTGAAATGAGTCCCTCTGTCGGATTCTATCAATCTGGGGATCCCCCATCGTGACAGAACTTGTTCCCAGAGAACACGGGCAGTGGTGGAGGCCGAATCATTGACCGTAGGGATTGCTTCTACCCACTTCGAGAAGACATCCACTACCACCAGGGCGTAACGACAGTTACGACTCCCAGTTGGCAAAGGTCCGATGAAATCAATTTCCAATGCCTGATGGAAATACGTGGGGCTGCTATGGAACCCCTGGGGCAGTACAGCAAACATGTACTATTTGTCCCCCACCGTAAAAGCAAATTTGTACCGACACGACTCCGTGAGTTCGATGGAGAAGAACCCGTTGGCAACATCGATGGTCGAGAATACGCGGCTTTCGCCACTTATTCTGGCCATGATGTCGGGAGTTTGGGCCACCATTGGGGCTGACATTGGGGTGTATTTGTTAAGGACACGGAGGTCTATGGTCAGCCTCCATGCGTTTGTGTCCTTTTTCTTAACTGGCCAGAGGGCATTGTTGCACTTCGAGTTGCCCTCAATCACCACACCCCTAGTCTTCAATTCAAGGACAGTGTCCATAATTGAATGGGTGGCCTCTGGTGGAAATCGATATTGGCGTTGAGGTGGAGGGTCAGGACCCTGTATGTCCACCAAAACACCAATCAATCTGCCACAGTCATTCTTATTTTGGGCCCACAGATCAGGGTGCTTGTACACAATAGGCTCAAGGTCTGGATTGTGTGAGACCTCAGGCCACTTGTGTTCCAGCACATCAGTAGAGTTATCTGCTGCTGGCAAAGGTGGTCCCAGACACTGGCGTTGAATGACAAACACCTTGGACCCTTCCACACAATGCAATTTGCCAGATCCAAGATCCACCCATTTTGTGTCATTACATTGGTTCCGATAATGTTATCAGAACCGGGGTAATACCACATGGGTATCCTGAGGGTAGTGCACCTGGTAATCTGAACGATTACCTCATCAATTCTGTGGGCCTTCACCCCCCCTCAAATCCGATCACCACACACTGAGGGCTGTTGGGGAGTAGATCATGTTTGATATTGGTAATGGAAATTTCCGCCCCAGTATCAAGCATGATTTCCGTTTCTTTATCTTTTATCGTGGCTTTTATATGGGGTCTCCCTGAAGGATCCAGTATGATTGGACATACTGGTGCCAATTCTTCAGGGACCCCTAATCTTCAATCGATATCCACCAGACTCCCAGTAGGTATTTGTGTGGTACATACTGCCACTCTTGCGCTCTGTTCCTGATCCTTAGGTGTGGAATCTCTTGATTCCACGCCCCCTGGGACATTCATGACCGCCAAGCATTTTGGTGCTTGACCTGATGAATGTCTCAGATTCATATCAACCTGTTCCCCCACAGGCCTGGCAAAATTAGGTTTCATCCTGAAACCGTTATTATTGCCATTTTTCTCCGAATTTGTCCGGTTAATCTTTAACCACTGTGGACAATTTCTGTGCCCCTCTTGTAAGCACAGGAAACAACGAAAGTTTCCTGCCCTTTCCAACGGTGGGGCCGTGGGGCGAACAGTTGATGCATACCTCGTGTGTTGTACCCGTTCGTCTTGCGACCTACCGTATACAGGCACACGCTCCCTCACTTTCACAGACTTCTTACTGAGCAATATGTCTTGTCTACACTGCTCAATAATCATGGCTGCGTCCGTGAGGGATGGCTCCCTAGCTGCACTCAGCCGGATTGCAGTATCAAGATATGGGAATTTTTCCACAAACATGCGCACCATGCCCTGTGGAATCCCAATACCCTGATCTTTGGTAACCCTCCTGTACATCGCTTCAAACCGACCACACAATGACAAGGGTTCATCATGTATAGTAGGCTTGAACTTTGACAGGACCTCTGGAGTGACATCCCAATGACCCGTGGCCAGTCTCGTGAGTATGGAGAGGCGCTCCTCCTTATCATGAAACTGGCCATTTGTGGGTCGCATCCTCCCCGTTACCTCATACCTTTGATTAAGGTGTGTTGGTAACCATAATCTGAACAGCTCCATGCGATATTCCGGAGCCACTGAATATTTGTTACAGTGACCTTCAAAAATATCGCATGAAGCAAACGGATCTACATGGGGATCATATTTCGGGATCTCCTTGCAGATCCGTAACAGGAAGTTTATCCTTTCCATACTGGAATGGTTATGATACACCTCTTCCTGTTTCTCCGGACGTGTTGGCGGATTGGAAGCGGAATATACCCCTCCACTTTCCTCTCTCCAACCGTTGTCCTGTTCCTGGTAACGGTTGCTACCCCTATTCTCCCCGGGTGACGGGGTGAATTGTAGAGACCGCTCCACCTGTCCCCTAGTGTCTACCACTGCGGATGTATTATACGTCGAAGACTTTGGCGCTGTCGCCGCTGTCTCCCCCTGTGCCGTTTCTGAAACACAAACTTGTTTCGTGGGAACCATGCCGTTGGTACTAGGCCTGGACAAATTAGAGATTGCCCGTTGCAAGTCTGCAATGGTTTGCGTCTTTGCAGCTAGGTCCTCCCTCATCTGAACAATCAGGGAATCCGTAGATACCGTATTGTTCCTGTACTGATTAATCTCAGTGTACAGCCGGAGTAGCTCTCTGTCCATGTCAGAGTAGAGACTGCCCTTATCCGAGAGTCTCGACTCTAACACACAGATTTCTCTGCCCCTTTCGACTGTACACTGGGCTTCCTCTTGTAATTGAACCTCTAGTGTGTGAATTCTTCTATAGTTATCAACACAACAATTGCAGTGGAAGTTTGCTTTGTCTGCAACCTCCCCTGCCTTTCTTGTGCTGGCAAATGTCTCTGTGTGTTCCGCCCTCCAAATGGTATCCTCATAGGAAAGAACCAATTTGGCTAGCATTTGGAGGCGTTTGGTGGTCTTGTTAAAGACACTCCTACTAATACAAACCTGGTCATGAGCGTACACCTGGTCCAGTAAAGCGGACCACAGCAGCTCAGCGGATTTGTATGTAGTAGGAACAATGGGATTAAAAGTGCTGTTTTTGGCTAAGTGTTGGAGTGTGGAGAAGTTCATACTCACATTTTTCTGAGCCTCCATCTTCTTGTTGGTGCTGTACTTTCCAGTCCCTTGCAGCTGCTTGAAAGAAGTCCTTTTCTTCCGGATCGCTTCTTCCCGTCCAGCTGGACTTTTATGTACCTCCAACGAAGATGGATCTCTTTCCGTGACGTATCCTTCTTCTCTTACCCCAGCGACGGTGACCGTGTAAAGCAAATACAAAAATATTAATACACAGATAGATTATAGATTCTCTGCAAAATATTTTGTTTTATTTCTGGTACTCTAAGGGAAGTATCGCTTCTCCTGTACGAATTATCGGGTCCTAGACGCTCAGACACTCCGCTGACCGCGTCTCTCCTGCCCGCTAATTCACAGTACCAGCGACCCTCAGCCTTAAGACCAAAAATAAACGCAAAATCCACGCAGTGGGCCGGGCTCGCCAATGTAAAGGGGGAATATTAATCACCAATATTATGCAAATATTGCTAATTAATATTCATAAATGGGAGGAGCCGTCTATTGATAACTCCGCCTATTTATGCCTTTATATAACAATACTTTCGCTATGCTTTACACTGATCGCTACACTAGCTGCATGCGCCTTACTAGACTAACTATCGCCAATAACTACACGCCACACAGATAGTTATAAACCAAACACAGTATTTATTAATACTAAACAATACACTATGCACGCAGCGCACTAACAATACAGCACTAAATATACAGTACTAAACTACACTACACGTTCCCAAATTCCACCAACAAACTATCTATACAATACACACATTCAATATTAACAGCCCACCCACCTAGTACTATATACTATCCCTATGGGGTAGACGAAGGTTGACGGTGGTCTTACAAGGGTGTAAGCCGACCACAAAGCATTAAAGGGTTACCAGGGGTGTAGGATTATCAGGGGTAATAGGGGTAAATGGGTAGGGATACAGAGGGTTACCAGGGGTATGTAGGGTAGGGTTACCAGGGGTGTGTAGGGTTACCAGGGGTGACCAGGGGTGTGTAGGGTTACCAGGGGTGTATAGGGTTACCAGGGATGTATAGGGTTACCAGGGGTGTATAGGGTTACCAGGGCAGGGGAGTAACAGGGGGGTATATAGCAGGGACCAAGAGCAGGGGGGTATATAGATCAAGCAAGAGCAGGGGGGTATATAGCAAGCAAGAGCAGGGGGGTATATAGATAGAGCAGGGGGTATATAGCAGGGGGGGTATATAGATAAACTTAGGATAGCAGGGGGGTATATAGCAGGGGGGTATATATACTTAGGGTAGCAGGGGGTATATATACTTAGGGTAGCAGGGGGGGTATATAGAGGATACTTAGGGTATAATGCTCGTTGCAGCTAGGTCCTCCCTCATCTGAACAATCAGGGAATCCGTAGATACCGTATTGTTCCTGTACTGATTAATCTCAGTGTACAGCCGGAGTAGCTCTCTGTCCATGTCAGAGTAGAGACTGCCCTTATCCGAGAGTCTCGACTCTAACACACAGATTTCTCTGCCCCTTTCGACTGTACACTGGGCTTCCTCTTGTAATTGAACCTCTAGTGTGTGAATTCTTCTATAGTTATCAACACAACAATTGCAGTGGAAGTTTGCTTTGTCTGCAACCTCCCCTGCCTTTCTTGTGCTGGCAAATGTCTCTGTGTGTTCCGCCCTCCAAATGGTATCCTCATAGGAAAGAACCAATTTGGCTAGCATTTGGAGGCGTTTGGTGGTCTTGTTAAAGACACTCCTACTAATACAAACCTGGTCATGAGCGTACACCTGGTCCAGTAAAGCGGACCACAGCAGCTCAGCGGATTTGTATGTAGTAGGAACAATGGGATTAAAAGTGCTGTTTTTGGCTAAGTGTTGGAGTGTGGAGAAGTTCATACTCACATTTTTCTGAGCCTCCATCTTCTTGTTGGTGCTGTACTTTCCAGTCCCTTGCAGCTGCTTGAAAGAAGTCCTTTTCTTCCGGATCGCTTCTTCCCGTCCAGCTGGACTTTTATGTACCTCCAACGAAGATGGATCTCTTTCCGTGACGTATCCTTCTTCTCTTACCCCAGCGACGGTGACCGTGTAAAGCAAATACAAAAATATTAATACACAGATAGATTATAGATTCTCTGCAAAATATTTTGTTTTATTTCTGGTACTCTAAGGGAAGTATCGCTTCTCCTGTACGAATTATCGGGTCCTAGACGCTCAGACACTCCGCTGACCGCGTCTCTCCTGCCCGCTAATTCACAGTACCAGCGACCCTCAGCCTTAAGACCAAAAATAAACGCAAAATCCACGCAGTGGGCCGGGCTCGCCAATGTAAAGGGGGAATATTAATCACCAATATTATGCAAATATTGCTAATTAATATTCATAAATGGGAGGAGCCGTCTATTGATAACTCCGCCTATTTATGCCTTTATATAACAATACTTTCGCTATGCTTTACACTGATCGCTACACTAGCTGCATGCGCCTTACTAGACTAACTATCGCCAATAACTACACGCCACACAGATAGTTATAAACCAAACACAGTATTTATTAATACTAAACAATACACTATGCACGCAGCGCACTAACAATACAGCACTAAATATACAGTACTAAACTACACTACACGTTCCCAAATTCCACCAACAAACTATCTATACAATACACACATTCAATATTAACAGCCCACCCACCTAGTACTATATACTATCCCTATGGGGTAGACGAAGGTTGACGGTGGTCTTACAAGGGTGTAAGCCGACCACAAAGCATTAAAGGGTTACCAGGGGTGTAGGATTATCAGGGGTAATAGGGGTAAATGGGTAGGGATACAGAGGGTTACCAGGGGTATGTAGGGTAGGGTTACCAGGGGTGTGTAGGGTTACCAGGGGTGACCAGGGGTGTGTAGGGTTACCAGGGGTGTATAGGGTTACCAGGGATGTATAGGGTTACCAGGGGTGTATAGGGTTACCAGGGCAGGGGAGTAACAGGGGGGTATATAGCAGGGACCAAGAGCAGGGGGGTATATAGATCAAGCAAGAGCAGGGGGGTATATAGCAAGCAAGAGCAGGGGGGTATATAGATAGAGCAGGGGGTATATAGCAGGGGGGGTATATAGATAAACTTAGGATAGCAGGGGGGTATATAGCAGGGGGGTATATATACTTAGGGTAGCAGGGGGTATATATACTTAGGGTAGCAGGGGGGGTATATAGAGGATACTTAGGGTATAATGCTCGTTGTCCAGGGGGCTCGTTGGTCCAGGGGATGATTCTTCCGGCCGGTGGTCTGCTGGACTCCTGAGCGGAGCGCCGCCAGCCTATTTAAGCTTGGCAGCGCCCGCTCGCAGTCCCTCCATTGCCGCCGTGCGCATGCGCACCGCCGGCCTGAACTCGTTGGCCGGTGCGGTGATATGACGTCACCGCGCCGCCCCGAGGATCTTAGAGCGCGCTTCCAGGAGGGGGGATCCTTTGATCCTCCCGCCTGTGAAGCGGACGCCTACCTCCGGCGCTGTAATTACAGCGCCGGAGGTCAGCCACTAACAGGGGCATGGGAACTCTTTGTTCCCATGTCTCTGCTAGGAGCATCATCTCCGGCGCGGCCGGAGATGGTGACAAAGGGCAGAGGATCTTATTGATCCTCTGTCCTTTGTAGAGGCCGACGCTGGACATAATTGTCCAACTGTCGGTCTCCTCCACCACCCCCAGCAGACACATCTGAGCGGGGGCACCCGAGCAACTGCCATATATGTTTATGGATGCTTGAGGCACATCCATAAACATATATGTGAAGGGTTTTGGAACCGCGCTGCTCTGAACCGAGTCTCCCGATAAACGTGGATAGCAGAGGATGAGCCCCTTTTTCCCAACACCCAAAGGATCCAATCTTCAAAAGATCTCCTCCTCTAAGGGTTCAAATGGGATAGGCAGAATAGTGAAGCGAGGCAGCGAAACCCGGGTCGGGCAGGAACCTGACGTTCTGACATTTGTATTATATGCTTTTTCTCTACCTACTCTTGTGAGTATAATAAAACCTTTTAAGAAAAAACTGCAAAGGGTGCTTCACTATTCTGCCTATCCCATTTGAACCCTTAGAGGAGGAGATCTTTTGAAGATTGGATCCTTTGGGTGTTGGGAAAAAGGGGCTCATCCTCTGCTATCCACGTTTATCGGGAGACTCGGTTCAGAGCAGCGCGGTTCCAAAACCCTTCATATTGTATTCATCAGTGTGCACGACCTACCACACTACTCCGGGACCAGCAGCAGCGCAAGTAATCTGTCCGTGTTGGGATACAGGACTGACTTTTCATTTTGCTATTTCATAAACATATATAAATGGATACACATAGGGGGCATATATATATAAGGGGGCATATATTAAGGGGGCAATATATCTATATCATATATTAAGGGGGCACATACATATATGATAAGGGGGCATATATTAAGGGGGCACATACATATGAATTCCCACAGGGGCATGAATGAGCCCCTGGGGAATATCAGAGGCGGATGGGCGCAGGTGCTGGGCACATCTGCGCACATCGCCCTCTGAGGTGAACATTATGCACCGCTAATATATACCGTATTTTTCGTTTTATAAGACGCACCTTTTTCCCCTCCAAAGTGGAGGGAAAAAGTTAGTGCGTCTTATAAAACGAATGTGGCCCAAATGTGTAACTTAATGCAGCTCAGGAGCTCTCACTAACTGCTCCTGAGCTGCCATAAAACAACGGGAGAACAGGCGGGAGGACGGACAGGAGAAAGGGCGGGCAGCACTCACGGTACCCTTCAGTGAAGCCGCCAGCCCGTGCATACATTGCGGCACTAAGCAGCGGGCTGGCGGTTTCACTGATGACAAAGTGCTGCGCCCGATCTCCTCCATGTACCGTAAGCTAGTCCTGGAGCGTCCGGACCGGCACCGTAACTGTCTGCAGGCTGGCGGCATCTCTGTATTCCATATACCGTAGTGCCGCCAGCCTGTGGTAAAGCGCCGCCCCTCAAGCCAGCCAGCCACCCCCCCCCTTCCCCCGGCAGTTTCTCCTCACCTCCTCCTTCCTCGATGTCTGCAGGCTGGCGGCATCTCTATATTCCATATACCGTAGTGCCGCCAGCCTGTGGTAAAGCGCCGCCCCTCAAGCCACCCCCCCCTTCCCCCGGCAGTTTCTCATTACCGTACCTCCTCCTTCCTCGATGTCTGCAGGCTGGCGGCATCTCTGTATTCCATATAGTGCCGCCAGCCTGTGGTAAAGCACCGCCCCTCAAGCCACCCCCCCTTTCCCTTTCCCGCCAGCTTGCTGTATCCAATCGGGATCCAGAACCCCCCTTGCCCCCAGGCAGCCAGTTTCTACTCACCCCAACTCTACTTGTCCGGTGCTGATTGGTGGTGAATCCTGCTCCCCCTTCCTCCACCAATCAGCTACCGGTACACTGTTCAGTGTCACATGACACCCCCCCACCCCCCTCTGGGTACCATAGATTGCATCCTAAGTCCCAAGGTGAGGACATCTTAAGGCAATTTATGGTACCCTAATTAAAGTGCCAAATATGACTATAACCCCCATCATCCATAGAAATCCACCCATATACTGCAGTATATGGGTGAATTCCTATGGATGTGGGAGGTTATAGTCATATTTAAAATAAACACTGTTCTGCAATAGTCATGTGTCTATATTAAATATGACTATAACCCCCCTCATCCATAGAAATCCACCCATGTACTGCAAAATATGGTTGGATTCCTATGGATGAGGGGGGTTATAGTCATATTTACCATAATATAAACAGTGTCCAGGTACTGTTCTGTAATTGGCATCTGTCTACGGTATATTAAAAATGACTATAACCCCCCTCATCCATAGGAATCCACCCATATACTGCAGTTCACTGGTGGATTCCTATGGATGAGGTGGGTTACGGTATATGGTAGCCATATCAGTTACTGTAAGCTATTGTAATACAGTCCAGGGTACAGTCCCTGGACAGTGTTCATATTTAATGTGACTATAACTCCCCTCATCAGTGCATTCTTTATGATGGGGGTTATAATCACATAACAGTGGCATCCACAGATCCCCCATAATAGTGTATCATCCACAGATTCCCGTGTGTCATCCAGAGATGATCCCCCATAACAGTGTGACATCCAGAGATCCCCCATAACAGCGTGACATCCAGAGATCCCCCATAACAGTGTGACATCCACTGGTCCCCCATAACAGTGTGACATCCACTGGTCCCCCATAACAGTGTGACATGCACTGGTCCCCCATAACAGTGTGACATCCACTGGTCCCCCATAACAGTGTGACATCCACTGGTCCCCCATAAGAGTGTGACATCCACAGGTCCCCCATAACAGTGTGACATCCACAGATCCCCCATAACTGTGTGACGTCCAGAGATCCCCCATAACAGCGTGACATCCAGAGATCCCCCATAACAGCGTGACATCCACCAGTCCCCAATAACAGTGTGACATCCAGAGATCCCCAATAACAGTGTGACATCCACAGGTCCCCCATAACAGTGTGATGTCCACAGATCCCCCATAACCGTGTGACGTCCACAGATCCCCCATAACTGTGTGACGTCCAGAGATCCCCCATAACAGCGTGACATCCAGAGATCCCCCATAACAGCGTGACATCCACCAGTCCCCAATAACAGTGTGACATCCAGAGATCCCCAATAACAGTGTGACATCCACAGGTCCCCCATAACAGTGTGATGTCCACAGATCCCCCATAACCGTGTGACGTCCACAGATCCCCCATAACTGTGTGACGTCCACAGATCACCCATAACCGTGTGACGTCCACAGATCCCCCCCATAACCGTGTGACGTCCACAGATGCCATATAACAGTGTCCTCCCCAGATCCCCCATAACAGTGTCATCCACTGTGATATTCTTAGCTAGTATCCCCATGACACTGACATGCTTTTATTACTGTATTTTGTTGTAGAATACTACCGTACTGTAGTCTCCTGCTGCATCCATACTGTAGAAAGATGTCAAAGCAGAAAAGGCTTTCATATAAGATTCCTTTTAAACTGGAGGTGATAAAATACGCCAAAGAACATGGAAACAGGGCAGCTGAGAGACATTTTGGGCCGCCTCCAACAGAAAAAATGATACGGGAGTGGAGGAAACAGGAGGATCAGCTGCAGAAAGCAGATAAAAGCAAACGCACTTTTCGTGGGCGTACTGCAAAATGGCCACAGATTGACGTGGAAATGAAAGAGTGGATCACGCGTCATAGGAACAATGGCTTCTGCGTATCTACCAAAATGATCATATATGAAGCCAAGCGTCTAGCTGCAGAAAAAGGCATCGATGAGTTTACTGGATCCCCATCATGGTGCTTCAGATTTATGAGGAGGTGTGGCCTTGCTATGCGCACCAAAACTAGAATAGCACAAAAAATGCCAAAGGAATACGAGTCCAAGATTCTTTCTTTTCACAAATTTGTGCTGGATTCAAGAAAGAAAAATGACTATCAAATAAGCCAGATTGGGAATATGGATGAAGTCCCATTAACCTTCGATGTTCCATCGAACAGGACTGTTGATATGAGAGGCACAAAAACCGTAACAGTGAAGACGTCAGGGCACGAAAAAACCCATTACACGGTTGTATTGTCCTGCTGCGCAGATGGGACCAAACTGCCACCAATGATCATTTTCAAAAGGAAGAACATGCCAAAAGAGGTGATTCCAAGAGGAGTGATTGTCCATGTTCATGAGAAAGGGTGGATGGACGAGAATGGCATGGGAATATGGGTCGACAAAGTGTGGTCCAAACGACCTGGAGGGCTTCTGAAGAAACTGGCCTTACTTGTGCTTGACCAGTTTAGGGCACATATCACCGAAAACACAAAAAAGAGGTTCAAAGACGTGAACACTCATCTAGCGGTCATTCCTGGGGGGCTTACCAGCCAGCTGCAGCCTCTTGATGTATCATTAAACAAGCCATTTAAGGTTTGCATGCGGGAGGAGTGGAATAAGTGGATGGCTGCTGGGAATCATGACCTTACACCCAGTGGACGGATGAAGAGGCCCACTATCACCCAAGTCTGCGAGTGGGTGAAGTCATCATGGCAATCAGTAAAGGAAGAAACGGTTGTCAAATCCTTCAAAAAATGCGGCATCAGTAATGCCCTGGACGGTTCGGAGGATGGTGTCCTATATGAAGACACCAGTGACAGTGATACCACTGACATTGAGCCACTGAGTTCGGACAGCAGTGAAGAGTTTTTGGGGTTTTCAGATGACTAGAGGTCATGTCGTACTGAAAATCTCTCTCTTCTGTTATTGTTAATGCTTCATAATGCTGCTGATGGCTGTTGGTAATGTTTGCACATATGTTATTTTATTAAAATGTTTTAGTCCACCTTTTAGTTAAAATTATTTTTTTCTACATTTTCCTCCTCTGAAAACTGGGTGCGTCTTATCATCAGGTGCGTCTTATAAAGCGAAAAATACGGTACATATATGCATGCCCCAGTAGGCATGCATATATATCTATGTATACCTGCCACCCTTCCTCAACAAGCGTCATCAGTGGCACGCACCCGATTTCATGCAGTCAAGGCTCCACTACCTCAGCCGAAGGGAGCTGTCTGTCCTTCCCATCATTTACTGGTTTTAATGCTCCTGCTCCTCGTCCTCCTACTTCTCGTCAGTCATTTCATCAGCAATAGATCATTGAATCGATTGCCAAGAGACAACAGTATGCGTGCACTCATCCAACGTCACAGAAGCTGAACATGCTCCTGGGCAAGTTGCTGGTGCTGCTTTCCCTCCCTTTTCAAGTGGTGGACTCTGCACCTTTCAGAGTACTGCTGGCTTGTGCCGAGCCGAGGTGGAGAATCCCAAGCCATTATTTATTTGCGAAAAAGGAAGTACCAGCCCTATACACATATGTAGAACAGAAGGTGGACCAGTCCTTGAGCCTGTTGGTGTCTGCCAAAGTGCATGGCAGCGCCGACATATGTCCTTTACAGCCCACTGGGTAAATGTGGTTCCTACCCAGCCACACCAGCAACTTGGCCAGGTGACGCCGCTTCCTCCTCCACGTTCTCACGCCATTGATCCTGCAACAATGTCCGCCTCTGTCTCCTCATCCTGCACTGTGTCCTCAGCCTCCACTGCAGGGACAATTCACAGTGCTCCTTCAGCATACCACATGTGCAGGGCACGGTGGTGTGACTCTGTTCTGCACCTAGTTTCCCTGGGCCAATGGATTCACACAGGGGAGTAACTGCTCTGCGCCCTTCATCAAGAAATCGAATCCTGGCTTTCTTCCTCGACAACTCGAAATCGGAACTATGGTGACCAACAATGGGAAGAACATGGTGTCGGCACTGCATCGAGAAGGGCTGAGCCATGCACCCTGCATGGTGCACGAGTTCAATCTGGTTGTAAAGCGGTTTCTGAAGTCTTCACCCCATCTGCAAGACATCCTGAAAATTGCCAGGAAACTTTGCATGCACTTCAGTCACTCGTATACCGCAAAGCACACCCTCCTTGAGCTGCAGCGGCAGAACGGCGTCCCCCAACATAGGCTGATATGCCATACTTGGAATTCCACCCTCCATATGTTGTACCGATTATACGAACAGAAAAAGGCCATAAACTATTTCTTGATGATGCAGGTGGACAGAGGTACTCCCATGTGTATAGTCGATGTTAACCAGTGGCAGCTCATGCGTGACACCTGCCGTTTGCTCAGGCCCTTTGAGGAGGCCACTTTAATTGTCGATCACCAGGACTACGGGATTAACAACGTCATTCCACTGATTCATGTCCTGGAACAGATGCTGCTAAATCTGGCTGCCCAGGGGACAGGATATGTGGCGAATACATCTGACGACCACATGAGCCCTGTGGGCGCTGAACTAGAGGAGGAGGAGGACATTCGAGGACAAACAATGCATAACTTTAGTCTTCAGTCACCGATGAGCAGTTTTCTTCACCGGCCTACTGAAGAAACTACTCACCAGCAGCAGCAGGTAGACATAGAGCAGAACCTGAACCAGCAGGCTGTGGCATACTTGAGGTGCACCCTGCCACCCCACATTAAAATCCCCTGGACTACTGGGCAGCTAAACTTGATTTGTGGCTGCAACTGGCAGAGTTTGCCCTGAACAAGCTTTCCTGTCCGGCCAGCAGTGTAGCATCAGATCGGATGTTTAGTGTAGCGGGGCCATAGTTACCTCAAGTAGAACTCGCCTGTCCACCCAAAATGTGGAGTAACTGACCTTTGTGAAGATGAATTAGGCGTGGATCAGCCAGGATTTCCACACACCAGTGCCTGAAGCATCAGACTAGATCATCCATGGATGCCACATCTAAACTTTGTCACCACTATGTCACTGGGCCACTCTGTGGTCTCCTAATGCTGCTGCCACCTCACTACTTTTGCATTGACGTGTCATCTCTGTTTTGGATCCACTTATTTTTTGGCTTCAGAAATACTGATAGATTACTGACCAAATGTGAAGGTGGATGCTCAACAGACAGGATCTGTTTTTTTGGGTGTTATTGTTCTTAAGGATCAGAGGAAGTGCAAAATAATCAGTGACGTCAACACAAACTGACTGCTGACACCCTCTCCACTCTGTCAGGGGGGCTCTACTTGTATAAGCGTTTAATAGAACAGGTTCTGTAGAAATATATGTGAAATAGGCTGACAAAGGTGTAAAAGGAGTGCGCTCTTTCACACTGTAGTAGGATCTTGGGCCTCTGAACGGTTCTCTATACTTGGCGCTAATATTGACCTGTAAGGCTGAGTTCACGCTTGAGTTATTTGGTCAGTTTTGGCCCCATGAAGTGTGCAGTAATTCTAAGAGCGACGCCTGTCATTTGTGTGTCATACTGACTCACAGTATTGTTTCACTACCACAACAGACTCCCTATGCGTGTTTCTGCAAGGCACAGTGTTCTACACCGCTATACAGGCTCTCTGCAGCCAGGAAATAGCTGTTTTTCAATGAGATTCACCACAAATAAATTTGGATCAAATCAAATCTTTTTGGAGAATTTGGCAAAACAACCGATTTTTGAGAAATTTGCTCATCTCTAATCTTTTTATTATAATGTGCCAGTGCATACCTTGGAAAATACTCTGTACTGGCTTGCTCAATGCATTGAATTACACTGTGTTTGACACATATGGACAGTAAACCATCTCATCAATGCCTGTACTTCAGACTTTTCAAGCAGATGGTGCATTACATCACTATTATTAGCAGCCGAATTGGTGTAACCAGCTTTTTAACAATCTCAAGCTACAGTAAGATCTTGTTATTGAGTTGCGGAAAGCTTTATGATTAACCTCTTCCCGCTCAGCTCCGTAAGTCATCGTAGCTGCCTTCCATGTAACCCTGTGAGATCCAGCCCCCTGCACTTACAGCCAATGCATCACAGTACAGAAGTATTGTAATGCATTGTAAAGTGGATCAGACCCCCAAAAGTTGAAGTCCCAGAGTGGGACAAAAAATAAAGTGAAAATAAAAGTAAAAAAAATATAAAGTTTTACAAAAAAATGTAAAAGTTTCAAGTAAAAAAATTTAAGCGTCCTTTTCCCAAAATAAAGTAAAAAAAAAAAATTTAAATATGGGAAAAATGAAAAGTAGACATATTAGGTATCACAACGTCTATAAAAATATCACATGGCCTAACCCCTCAGATGAACACCGTAAAAAAAAAAAAAAAAAAAAACATTTTTTTGTCACCTTACATCACTAAAAGTGCAACACCAAGCAATCAAAAGGCGTATGCCCCCCAAAATAGTACCAATCTGATCGTCACCTCATCCAGCAAACAATTTGCCCCTACCTAAGACAATCGCCCAAAAAATAAAAAACATTATGGGTCTCAGACTATGGAAACACTAAAACATGATTTTTTTGTTTCAAAAATGCTATTATTGTGTGAAAAAAAAGTATTCATATTAGGTATCGCCGCGTCCGTAAGAACCTGCTGTATAAAAATATCACATGACCTAACCCCTCAGGTGAACACCGTCCAAAATATAAAATAAAAACCATTTTTTTCACCTTACATCACTAAAAGTGCAACACTAAGCAATCAAAAGGCGTATGCCCCCCAAAATAGTACCAATCTAACCGTCACCTCATCCAGCAAAAAATTTGCCCCTACCTAAGACAATCGCCCAAAAAAATAAAATATATGTCTCTCAGACTATGGAGACACTAAGACATGATTTTTTTGTTTAAAAAATGCTATTATTGTGTAAAAAAAAAAGCATACATATTAGGTATCACCACGTCCATCAGAACCTGCTGTATAAAAATATCACATGAAATAACCCCTCAGATGAACACTGTAAAAAAAAAAAAATGTGTAAAAAAAGCCATTTTTGGTCACCTTACATCACAAACAGTGTAATACCAAGCAATAAAAAAGTCATACGCACCCCAAAATTATACCAATCAAACTGTCATCTCATCCCACAAAAAACGAGACCCTACCTAGGACAATCACCACAAAAAAAAAATTGCAGCAGCAAGCGATCGAAAAAGCATATACCCCCGAAAATAGTACCAATCAAACTGTCACCTCATCCTGCAAAAATTAGATCCTACCGAAGACAATCTGTCAAAAAATAAAAAAGCTATGGCTCTCAGACTATGGAGACACTAAAATATGATATTTTTTTTGCTTAAAAACTGCTATTATTGTGCTAAAGTGAAATTTTAAAAAAATGGTATTCCCGCATCCGTAACAACCTGCTCTATAAAAATATTACATGATTTAACCCCTCAGATGAACACCGTAAAAAATGAAAAAGTGTGTCAAAAAAGGCATTTTTTGCCACTTTACATCACAAAAAGTGTAATACCAAGAGATCAAAAAGTTATATCCACCCTAAAATAGTACCAATCAAACCATAAAAAAATCGAATCGAAAATAATTAGCCACTACATGAGACAGTCGCCCAAATTTTTTTTAAATATGGCTTTCATAATATGGAGACACTAAAAAATAATTAAAAAAAAAATGCTTTATTATGTAAAACTGAAACAAACAACCAAAAAAAGTCATATTTGGTATTGTCCCGTCCATAACAACCTGCTCTATAAAAACCACATGATCTAACCTGTCAGATGAACACTGTAAATAACAAGAAATAAAAATGGTGCCAAAACAGCTATTTTTCGTTTCTTTGCCTTACAAAAAGTGTAATATAGAGCATCCAAAAAACATATGTACCCTAAAATAGTACCAACAAAACTGCCACCTTATCCCATAGTTTCAAAAATTGGGTCTTTTTGGGGGATTTTCTACTCTAGGGGTGCACCAGTGGGTCTTCAAATGTGACATGGCAGTTTAAAATTATCCCAGTGAAATCTGCCTTCCAAAAACCATATGGAGTTCCTTTCCTTCTGCGCCCTGCCGCATGCCCGTACAGCAGTATATGACCACATATGGGATGCTTCTGTAAACTACAGAATCAGGGTAATAAATATTGAGTTTTGTTTGGTTGTTAACCCTTGCTTTGTTAGCGGGGAAAAAATGGATTAAAATGGAAAATCTGCCACAAAAGTGAAATTCTGAAATTTCATATCCATTTTCCATTAATTCTTGTGGAACACCTAAAGGGTTAACAAAGTTTGTAAAATCAGTTTTCAATACCTTGAGGGGTATAGTTTTTAAAATGGGGTCATTTTGGGGTGGTTTCTATTATGTAAGCCTCACAAAGTTACTTCAGACCTGAACTGGTCCTTAAAAAGTGGGTTTTGGAAATTTTCTGAAAAACTTTAAGATTTGCTTCCAAACTTCTAAGCCTTCTAACGACCCCAAAGAATAAAATAGCATTCGCAAAATGATCCAAGCATGAAGTAGACATAAGGGGAATGTAAAGTAATAACTATTTTTGGAGTTATTACTATCTATTATAAAAGTAGAGAAATTGAAATTTGGAAATTTGCACAATTTTCAATTTTTTTTGTACATTTTGTATTTTTTTATAAATATATATATATTTTTTTTTACTCAATATTACCACTGTTATGAATTTCAAAATGTGACATAAAAACAATCTCAGAATGGCCTGGATAAGTAAAAACGTTTATTACCACATAAAGTGACACATGTCGGATTTGCAAAAAATGGACTGGGTAGGAAGGTAAAAACTGGCCCGGGGTAGGAAGGGTTAATTATTGTTTTTCAGTTTTGTTTTGCGATAAGATGCACAGGCTAAAATGTATTTTCCCTAGTTGCTTATTTCTACTTATTTGTGTCACTGCTCTCTACCTAGCTACTAATAGCATTACTGGTAATTTCATATGGGACCAGAATGTTTCAGCATAATACTCAGTTTTTTACAATCTTTTAGTCTTGATTGGCTGTCTGACACTGGTCACACTTAGAGTCCAGATATTGTTTTATTGTAGATCTCAACAAGTGAGGGGTAGACATTGCCACACAGAAAAAGTGTAGTGTGATCAATACAGCAACATCTGAGGTTAGACAAAGGAAGGGAGCTCCTTCTGTCCTCCAAAACTCAGTTGTTGAGATCCAAGTACCTGAAGTAGTAATAAAGGCACCCAGGCCTGCCATGTTGTGGCCACCATTACATCCTGCCCCTGAATCACTATACACTAAAGCAGTCGCAAGTTCAATTACCCTAGGGCAGAGGTCCCCAAACAGTAGCTCGGGAGCTACATGTTATAACCCCCTGCTGTGTGGCTCCTCATGGGAGTCCTGATTTATGACCATATGTAATGGCAATTGACTTTATTGCAATGACCCTGCAATTTAAGGCAAGTCCCAAACTAGGGGACTAAACGTTGCCAGTCTGTGGGATTCAAATTGGTTAATGGTCTCTCCTGTGCTAAGAATCAAAGACTCAGACAAGGTTGATGTGTAATGGATTCTCTGCCAGGCATAGCCTGTGCAACACTTTTATTAATTTTAGCCTGGGTGGGTCTTTGTTTAACCCCCCCCCCCCTTCCCTTACAAACTAATTTTAATATAACCAATTAAAAGCATTTATCAAAGCAACCAATAAGAAGCATAATGATTTAATGGAAAAATACATCTAGACATTATGTACACACACGATTCAAAACACTGAAGAAGTCCCTTTCCTATATTTCATAATGTCTCAGTGTTTGAGTGGCTCCCAATTTGCAGTGTCACAGTTCCTTATAATAGTTGCAAAACAGATTTAAAAGAAACAGACTATATTACTTTACTTAAAGGCTCTTCTTACAGCCTATAAAAATCATGCTATTCATGACTCATAGAAGTTATATTAACCAAAAATATTTTAGCATAAAGACTTAAAAATTGAGAATACTTGACAAATAAGTACAATTAGCACACTTCATGTTCATTAACCGCTTTCAATTTCTTTCACATTTTACTCCTCTTGAACATAATTTGCTAATTGTCCCAAGAGAGTTTCCTCAGTGACTACATTCAGGTTAAACTAGGGCCTATGAGCCATTTATCAACTGAGGTGTACCATTCAGGACCGTATATCCCTAATGCAGCTCTTGTATATGTTCTCCCTACAAGAGCTGCATTAGGGATAAGTAAGCAAGTTTTGCAGTTCTCATGACTTGGGGTGGTTATGTCCTCTGTGCTCAAGATAATTTCCTCCTCTCGAACATAGCATGTATAGGTATCCAGAGTCGTCGTCGTCCCCCAATGAATACATTCTGTAGTATCCCTGCCCTTCTTCCATGACATTCCTTTGGGAAGGCATGGGGTTATTGTCCCATAGTCATTAAAATTTGAAGTTGTCATGTCTGGGTCTGAATAATCAGGCTCAGTGCTCGCAGAATGCATATATTACTGATTTGGATAATTTGGTTGGACTTTGCGCACAAATCTCCGGTGCACTAAAAGATACACTTCAGTATTAAAGTGCGCCCAGCACAAACAATTCCGTAGCTATTATTCAGTTCTTTCTGTATAAGGGATGAAGTTCTTCTTTAGCCCAAGAAGAGTCAGACACAATGCTGATTCAAGCTGATGTCCGTGTAAAAAGCTCCCCAATAGACCCCAGGCTCCTCTTTTATTAAAGGGAACCTGTCATCGGGATTTTGGGTATAGAGCTGAGGACATGGGTTGCTAGATGGCCACTAGAACATCCACAATACCCAGTCCCCATAGCTCTGTGTGCTTTTATTGTGTAAAAAAAACGATTTGATACATATGCAAATGAACATAAAAGAGTCATATCTTACTTGTGTGACCAGAGAAGAGTCATATTTTCAAGCTCTGACCCATCTCAGGTTAATTTGCATATGTATCAAATAGTTTTTTTTACACAATAAAAGCGCACCGAGCTATGGGGACTCGGTATTGCGGATGTGCTAGCGGCCATCTAGCAACCCATGTCCTCAGCTCTATACCCAAAATCCCGGTGACAGGTTCCCTTTAAGGCAATAGAATGACGCCCAGTGGGAGATGGCTTTACAACTTCATCCACTCAGCCCAGAAAGTACAGGTACATATCAAAAGGACAGGAGTAGAGTTGAGCGAACCTGAACTGTAAAGTTCGGGTTCGTACCGAACTTTAGCTTTTTCAGGACCGGACCCGAAGCCGAACATTTACTTAAAAGTTCGGGTTCGGTGTTCGGCGCTTTCTTTGCGCTTTTTGAAAGGCTGCACAGCAGCCAATCAACAAGCGTTTAACTGTGTGCCCTTAGAAGCCATCACAGCCATGCCTACTATTGGCATGGCTGTGATTGGCCAACTGCAGCATGAGACCCAGCCTCTATTTAAGCTGGAGTCACGTAGCGCCGCCCGTCACTCTGCTCTGATTAGTGTATGGAGAGGCTGCAGCTGCTGTCAGGAAGAGATCAGGGAGAAATATTAAGAAGAACTGCCTTTTTACTCAGCGATCTCAATCCAATGTGTTTTGTGGGTGCAGTGCACAATTTTTTTAAGCCTGCACTGAGCCAACTTCTGCTGAAAACGAACTTTTTTTTAATTCAGTTTGTCACTATCAATAACTAATCTGCAGCCATTTTATGCAACGATAGTGCACCAGTACTATCTATCTGCATGTCTGCTAGTCCAGAAATACAGCTTTTTTGCTGACTGTGCTTAAAAAAACTTTTTGTTCATATACTAGGTATCTTTGATTACACGTGCATAGGTGACAGTCACATTTAGGCCACAAATACGGCCATTTGGTTACTGCGGTTTAAAAAAAACTTTGTTCAAATACTGGTCATATTTGATTACACGTGCATAGGTGACAGTCACATTTAGGCCACAAATGCGGCCATTTGGTTACTGCGGTTTAAAAAAAACGTTTGTTCATATACTGGTGATTTTTGATTAAACGTGCATTGATTACAGTGACATTTAGGCCACAAATACGGCCATTTGGTTACTGCGGTTTAAAAAAAAACGTTTGTTCATATACTGGTCATCTTTGATTAAATGTACATTGATTACAGTCACATTTAGGCTACAAATACGGCCATTAGGTTACTGCGGTTAAAAAAAAACTTTTGTTCATATACTGGTCATCTTTGATTAAACATGCATCGGTGATTGTCACATTTAGGTCACAAATACCGCTGTCATATAGAGTTAAAAAAAAAAATTCAGTGCAATGCCCTACATCATGGTTTATATTGGCGGTTAATTATTTTTAATAAACTTAACCAATTTTTACTTTGCTTTGTGAACGTTAACTATGAGGCAAACATCTAATAAGGGACGCGGTCATGGTCGCGGTGGTGGTGTTGGTGGAGCCTCTGGTGCAGGGAGAGGACGTGGCTGTTCTGCCACAGCTACACGTCCTACTGAACCTACTACCTCAGGTCCCAGTAGCCACCAGAATCTACAGCGATATTTGGTCGGGCCTAATGCCGTTCTAAGGATGGTAAGGACTGAGCAAGTACAGGCGCTAGTCAATTGGGTGGCCGACAGTGGATCCAGCACGTTCACATTATCTCTCACCCAGTCTTCTGCAGAAAGCGCACAGGTGGCGCCTGAAACCCATGCCCATCAGTCTGTCGCATCACCCCCGTGCATATCGGGGAACCTGTCTGAACCTCAAGTCATGCAGCAGTCTCTTATGCTGTTTGAAGACTCTGCTGCCAGGGTTTCCCAAGGGCATCCACCTAGCCCTTCCCCAGGGGTGGAAGACATAGAATGCACTGACGCACAACCACTTATGTTTCCTGATGAGGACATGGGAATACCACCTCATCACGTCTCTGATGATGATGAAACACAGGTGCCAACTGCTGCGTCTTTCTACAGTGTGCAGACCGAAAAAGGAGGTCAGGGAGGAAGACTGGGTGGAAGACGATGCAGGGGATGATGAGGTCCTAGACCCCACATGGAATGAAGGTCGTGCCACTGACTTTCAGAGTTCGGAGGAAGAGGTAGTGGTGAGATCGAGCCAACAGCGTAGCAAAAGCGGGAGCAGGGTGCAAAAGGAGAGCAGCCATCGCCAAAACAGTTTGTCTGCTACTGGCAACCGTCAACAGGGACCGAGCACACCAAAGGCAGCTTCAAGGAGTTCCCTCGCATGGCACTTCTTCACACAATGTGCTGACGACAAGACCCGAGTGGTTTGCACGCTTTGCCATCAGAGTCTGAAGCGAGGAATTAACGTTCTGAACCTTAGCACAACCTGCATGACCAGGCATCTACATGTGAGACACGGGCTGCAGTGGAGTAAGCACCTTCAAAACCAAGAAAGGGCTCAGGCCCTTCCTGCTCCCTCTTCTGCTGCTGCCTCGGCCTCTTCCTCCGCCTCTGGAGGAACGTTGGCACCTGACGCCCAGCAAACAGAGGATGTGCCACCAACAACACCACCTCCGTCACCAAGCATCTCCACCATGTCACACGGAAGCGTTCAGCTCTCCATCTCACAAACCTTTGAGAGAAAGCGTAAATTCCCACCTAGCCACCCTTGATCCCTTGCCCTGAATGCCAGCATTTCTAAACTGCTGGCCTTTGAAATGCTGTCATTCAGGCTGGTGGAGATGGACAGCTTCAAACAGCTCATGTCGCTTGCTGTCCCACAGTACGTCGTTCCCAGCCTCCACTACTTCTCTAGGAGAGCCGTGCCCTCCCTGCACAACCAAGTATCGGTTAAAATCAAGTGTGCACTGCACAACACCATCTGTGGCAAAGTCCACCTAACCACAGATACGTGGACCAGTAAGCACGGCCAGGGACGCTATATCTCCCTAACTGCACACTGGGTAAATGTAGTGGCGGCTGGGCCCCAGGCGGAGAGCTGTTTGGCGCACGTCCTTCCGGGCCAAGGATCGCAGGGCATCATTCTTTGCCTCCTGTTGCCTCCTCTTCCTACTCGGCTACCACCTCCTCATCCGGTCAGCGACAGACCTTCACCACCAACTTCAGCACAGCCAGGGGTAAACGTCAGCAGGCCATTCTGAAACTGATGTGTTTGGGCGACAGGCCCCACACCGCGCAGGAGTTGTGGTGGGGTATAGAACAACAGACCGACGAGTGGTTGCTGCCAGTGGGCCTCAAGCCCGGCCTGGTGGTGTGCGATAATGGGAGAAATCTCGTTGCAGCTCTGGGACTAGCCGGTTTGACGCACATCCCTTGCCTGGCGCATGTGCTGAATTTGGTGGTGCAGAAATTCATTCACAACTACCCCGACATGTCTGAGCTGCTGCATAAAGTGCGGGCCATCTGGGGACAAGTGGAAGCACAAGGCGAAGGCAGGGGAGGAGGAAGAGGTCGTCAACGCAGCTGTGTCAGCGCCAGCACCTCAGAAGGCAGTTTTAGCATGGCCGACATGTGGAAAAGCTTTGTCACCTTGCCGCAACAACCGGCCCCAACTGCTGATATGGAGCGTGTTAGCAGGAGGCAGCATTTGAACAACATGGTGGAACAGTACCTGTGCACACGACTACACGTACTGACTGATGGTTCTGTCCCATTCAACTTCTGGGTCTCCAAATTGTCCACATGGCCAGAGCTTGCCCTGTATGCCTTGGAGGTGCTGGCCTGCCCTGCAGCCAGTGTACTCTCTGAACATGTATTTAGCACGGCAGGAGGCGTCATTACTGACATTTTACCATTTTTGGCGTAACCAAACCCCTGCTGTGCCTGGGTGACAGGGACCTAAATCTGTCAAAATCCTCTGTTGTATTGCTGGGTGACATGAACCCCCTTTTGCCGTGAATGAACCCCTGCTCTGCATTGCTGACAGGGGCCTAAATCTCTCAAAATCCTCTGTTCTATTGCTGGGTGACATGAACCCCCCTTTTGCCGTAAATGAACCCCTGCTCTTCTTTGCTGATAGGGGCCCAAATCTCTCAAAATCCTCTGTTCTATTGCTGGGTGACATGAACCCGCTTTTGCCGTGAATGAACCCCTGCTCTGCATTGCTGACAGGGGCCTAAATCTCTCAAAATCCTCTGTTCTATTGCTGGGTGACATGAACCCCATTTTGCCAAGAATGAACCCCTGCTCTGCATTGCTGACAGGGGCCTAAATCTCTCAATATCCTCTGTTCTATTGCTGGGTGACATGAACCCCCTTTTGCCGTGAATGAACCCCTGCTCTGCGTTGCTGACAGGGGCCTAAATCTCTTAAAATCCTCTGTTCTATTGCTGGGTGACATAAACCCCCTTTTGCCGTGAATGAACCCCTACTGTGCCTGGGTGACTGCGGCCTAAATCTCTCAAAATCCTCTGTTGTATTGCTGGGTGACATGAGCCCCCTTTTGCCGTGAATGAACCCCTGCTCTGCATTGCTGACAGGGGCCTAAATCTCTCAAAATACTCTGTTGTATTGCTGGGTTACATGATCCCCCTTTTGCCGTGAATGAACCCCTGCTCTGTATTGCTGACAGGGGCCTAAATCTCTCAAAATCCTCTGTTCTATTGCTGGGTGACATGAACCCCCTTTTGCCGTGAATAAAACCCTGCTGTGCCTGGATGACTGGGGCCTAAATCTCTCAAAATCCTCTGTTGTATTGCTGGGTGACATGAACCCCCTTTTGCCGTGAATGAACCCCTGCTCTGCATTGCTGACAGGGGCCTAAATCTCTCAAAATCCTCTGTTGTATTGCTGGGTGACATGAATCCCCTTTTGCCGTGAATGAACCCCTGCTCTGCATTGCTGACAGGGGCCTAAATCTCTCAAAATCCTCTGTTGTATTGCTGGGTGACATGAACCCCCTTTTGCCATGAATGAACCCCTGCTCTGCATTGCTGACAGGGGCCTAAATCTCTCAAAATCCTCTGTTCTATTGCTGGGTGACATGAACCCCCTTTTGCCGTGAATGAACCCCTGCTCTGCGTTGCTGACAGGGGCCTAAATCTCTTAAAATCCTCTGTTCTATTGCTGGGTGACATAAACCCCCTTTTGCCGTGAATGAACCCCTGCTGTGCATTGCTGACAGGGGCCTAAATCTCTCAAAATCCTCTCTGTTCTATTGCTGGGTGACATGAACCCCCTTTTGCCGTGAATAAACCCCTGCTGTGCCTGGGTGACTGGGGCCTAAATCTCTCAAAATCCTCTGTTCTATTGCTGGGTGACAAGAACCCACTTTTGCCGTGAATAAACCCCTGCTGTGCCTGGGTGACAGGGGCCTAAATCTCTCAAAAACCTCTGTTCTATTGCTGGGTGACATGAACCCCCTTTTGCCGTGAATGAACCCCTGCTGTGCCTGGGTGACTGGGGCCTAAATCTCTCAAAATCCTCTGTTGTACTGCTGGGTGACATGAACCCCCTTTTGCCGTGAATGAACCCCTGCTGTGCCTGGGTGACAGTGGCCTAAATCTCTCAAAATCCTCTGTTGTATTGCTGGGTGACATGATCCCCCTTTTGCCGTGAATGAACCCCTGATCTGCATTGCTGACAGGGGCCTAAATCTCTCAAAATCCTGTGTTGTATTGCTGGAAGACATGAACCCCCTTTTGCCGTGAATAAAACCCTTCTGTGCCTGGGTGACTGGGGCCTAAATCTCTCAAAATCCTCTGTTGTATTGCTGGGTGACATGAACCCCCTTTTGCCGTGAATGAACCCCTGCTGTGCCTGGGTGACTGGGTCCTAAATCTCTCAAAATCCTCTGTTGTATTGCTGGGTGACATGATCCTCCTTTTGCCGTGAATAAACCCCTGCTCTGCATTGCTGACAGGGGCCTAAATCTCTCAAAATCCTCTGTTGTATTGCTGGGTGACATGAACCCCCTTTTGCCGTGAATGAACCTCTGCTCTGCATTGCTGACAGGGGCCTAAATCTCTCAAAATCCTCTGTTCTATTGCTGGGTGACATGAACCCTCTTTTGCCGTGAATGAACCCCTGCTCTGCATTGCTGACAGGGGCCTAAATCTCTCAAAATCCTCTGTTCTATTGCTGGGAGACATGAACCCCCTTTTGCCATGAATGAACCCCTGCTGTGCCTGGGTGACAGGGGCCTAAATCTCTCAAAATCCTCTGTTCTATTGCTGGGTGACAAGAAACCACTTTTGCCATGAATGAACCCCTGCTGTGCCTGGGTGACAGGGGCCTAAATCTCTCAAAATCCTCTGTTCTATTGCTGGGTGACATGATCCCCCTTTTGCCGTGAATGAACCCCTGCTCTGCATTGCTGACAGGGAACTAAATTTAGTGAAAACATCTGTTACTGATCGGAAGATGCGGGACTACAAGCGCACGCTGTTTATAGCATTCCCACCTGACAGCGAGGGCACAGTGGAAGCACAAGGCGAAGGCAGAGGAGGAGGAAGAGGTTGCCAATGCAGCTGGGGCACCACCAGCACCTGAGAAGGCAGGGTTAGCATGGCCGAAATGTGGAAAAGCTTTGTTAGTCTTGGAGGTGCTGACCTGCCCTGCAGCCAGTGTATAGTGTGAACGTGTGTTTAGTACGGCAGAGAGCATTATCACAGGCCGCAGCCAATGTGGACAAGCATACGTTTATTAAAATGAACCAGGCATGGATCCCACAGGACTTGTCCGTACCTTGTGCAGAATAGACATTTATACCAGCCTCAACCATCCATTCTTGTACTCAAGTGCACTTATTCTTTGTTTTATTTTGTTATATGTCCCAATATTTTGGGGGATACCCCAATTTAAAAATTAAAAATAACACAAATCAGTGTTCGCTACCTATTCCTCCTTCACCGCCGCTTCCACCTACACCGCCACGTCAACCTACACCGCCACATCCACCCAACCTCCGCCTCCTCAACCTCCTACTCCTAGATCCAGATTGTTATTTTTAATTTTTCTGTATTTTATGTTATTTTAAGTAAGTTCCCTATCCACATTTGTTTGCAGAACAGTTGTCATGCTCTTAAGCACATTTTGATGCTATTTGCAGCCCTCTAGCCCTTTCCAGGACTAAAGTTCAGGTCCCCATTGACTTCAATGGGGTTCGGGGTCAAGCTCGGGTCAAGTTCGGGTCCCGAACCCAAACTTTTTTTTCAAGTTCGGCCGAACCTGCCGAACCCGAACATCCAGGTGTCCGCTCAACTCTAGACAGGAGAGGTCACTAACATGGCCGAACAGTGCAATGCACACACCTCATCCCTGTATACAAGGAAGGATGAGTCATGTCCATTGTCCGATCAGCCAGGTGGCTGCCCATCCCCCATCACTGTCAGCATGGACTCCATTCAATACTGCTCAGAGTGACCAGTATCTAGTGAAGATCATTCTACTGGTCCTTATAGATTAGAGACTATCTGTGGGACATTGCTACGGTTATTGTCAGTATATGGTACAAGTATACCGACAAAGTAGATATGCATGTCTTAAAAGCAGATATGTATCCAGAAAGGGATAGTGAAGCCGCAACAGAGGTATAATATGTATCTTTCGTTATGCAGACTTCACTTCTCTAATGTGTATAGACATTTGAAGGCAAGAAGACCAGCGCATTGCACTTAGTGCTCACAAACCGGCAACCCCGCCCACACACACACACACACTGAGAACACGTCTCCAAGCCCATGAGCAAAACAGATGATGGAAAACAACAGAGCTTGAAAACAAATCTTGACTCTGAGATTCTGCTCTTCGGGCGGTGACTCAGAGGAGGTGGCGGGTCGCGTTGGTCGCCGGTCGGTTTTGAATCCTCTGTATCTGGTCCATGGGTTGGTCTTCAGGGCGTCTCGTCTCGGCAACGAAAATTTAGTCATCTGTTTGGGCTTTGGTGACTCGGTCGATTAGACAACAGGAACATCTCACTCCGGCGTATAGAAGGAATAGAAACAGAAACACCATAAGTATACATACTCCTATTTCCTTTAGCCAGGATCCAATGGAAAACCAAAAATCCCAGAAGCTTCCCAAACCTTTAGAAGGATTCCAACTTTCACTAGCTATAGCTCTTGCTCTGCCTTGTAGGGTACTAACCTTATCCATATGTGCTTTGACCATGTCACTGGTGTCCATTATCCAGGTCCTCATCTATGAATTCACAGAAACCCCCCTTGGATGCTAAAAGATAAAGAGCCATTTTTTCCTGCGATCGCCCCCCATCCTCCATACAGCTCACTCCTGCTGTATGGTGGGCAGCCTCATGAGTTAAACACCAGCTCAGACAGGTCTGTGCTGAGCCAATTCACTGTGTCGTAGCTCCGCCTCCCATCTGGTAATGTAAGTAGCTCTGCCCCTGGTGGTATCCTCGCCCACATGCGGTCCTCTCCTAGCGCTTCTGGTGCTAAATGTGTGAGGCCTACAGCAGCTTAGGAGGAAGTGAGTGAGGACCGGAGGCTGCCTCAATGACCACTGTCTCTGCCGGACACTAAACTTGACTTGGTATGTTGTTGTTTTTTCACCCCACCCATCCCACCTGTCCCCCTCTGGCCCTCCTGTAACTGTCCCTTACCCACATACTGTGAGGCTACATTAACAATGTATTTTGCGGTCCGCAGATCGGCAAGATATGTATGCCGTCCACATGCGATCTGTATATTTTTGCAAAACCATTAACTTAAATGGGGCTGCAGTCCGCATTTTGTAGAGAAATATAGGACATGTCACATTTTCCATCTTGTGCAGAACGGACATACAGATGCAGAAAGCACATGGAAGTCATTTGCTTTCCGCATCCATATGTCTGTTCCGCAAAGGATAGAAAATGTGACATGTCCTATACTGGTCCGCAACATGCAGGTTAGTTAATGGATCTGCAAAAAAATGCAGATGGCACATGGGCGTCATCTGTAATTTGCAGATCATAAAATACATATGGTCCGTGTCCTGTAAATGGGTTAAAAGTGTTGCCCAGACATGTAGGGGGTCATTTATTAAGACCGGCGTTTTAGACACATAATTTGTCACAATTACTTTGAGGGGGAACATAATCTGGCATAACTACTGTGAAGGGGCATATATCTGGTATCATAACTACTGTGAAGGACACATAATCTAGCATAACTACTGTGAGGGGCAAATAATCTCGCATAACTACTGTGGTGGGAACGTATCTGGGCATAACTACTGTGAGGGGCACATATCTGGGCATAATTACTGTGAGGGGGCAGATATCTGGCATAACTACTGCGAGGGGGTACATACCTGTCCATAGCTACTGTGAAGGGGGCACAATGTGGATATTACTACTGTGTGCTGGCACAAAGGGGCAAAAATTACTATGTAGGAGCATTAAGGGGACATTAATATGCACCACAGTATCTGAAGGGTCTCCACTATCTTTGATGCCCCTGATCACCTCTTCCTCTCCCTGTAGGATTGGGGGAAGATGACAAATTGGGGTGCCTTCTACTGCCACACCTCATTGTATTAATCTTTACCTATGGCCTATGTTTATTTCTATATGTGTGGTTGGGGGGGCCCAGGCACATTATTTGCACAGGGGCCCTCTGCTGCCTGTGTCCTCCCCTGTGCACGTCATATACCCATTTATTGTGTGAAGTACACCTGCACTGCATACATGACAGGGAAATTGATATAGTTAATCCGTCTGTTAGTTAGGTGCACGTCATATACACATTTATTGCGTGAAGTACACCTGCACTGCATACGTGACAGGGAAATTGATATAGTTAATCTGTCTCTTAGGTGCACGTCATATACCCATTTATTGTGTGACGTACACCTGTACTGCATATGTGACAGGGAAATTTATATAGTTAATTCGTCTGTTAGTTAGGTGCACGTCATATACCCATTTATTGTGTGAAGTACACCTGCACTGCATACGCGACAGGGAAATTGATATATTTAATCCATCTGTTAGTTAGGTGAACAACATTTACCCATTTATTGCGTGAAGTACACCTGCACTGCATACATGACAGGGAAATTCTTATAGTTAATCCGTCTGTTAGTTAGGTGCACATCATATACCCATTTATTGTGTTAAGTACACCTGCACTGCATACGTGACAGGGAAAATAATATAGTTAATCTGTCTGTTAGTTCAGTGGGTGACCTCAAAGAATGAGGAGAGCATCAAATAAGGGACTTGGCCCTGGTCGTGGTGCTGCTGGGGTTGGTGGAGCTCCTGTTACAGGGAGAGGAAGTGGTCGATCTGTGCCAGCTGCACGCCCAAATTAAACACCTTCCTCAGGTGAGAGTAGGCGACAGAACATTCAGCGTTATTTTGTAGGCCCGAATACCGGTGTACGAATGGTGAGACCAGAACAAGTAGAGGCGGTAGTCGATTGGGTGGCTGACAGTGCCTCCAGTTCCTTCACATTGTCTCCCACTTGGTCCCCTGCTGAAAGCGCAGAATTGGCACCAGCAACCCATGGGCATCTGTCTATCACCTCACCCCCTTGCAAATCAGCCAAGCAGTCTGAGCCCCAAGTCATGCAGCAGTCTCTTGTGCTTTTTGACAACTCTGCTGGCAGGGTTTCCGAGGGCCGTCCACATAGCCCTGCTCCAGAAGAGATTGAGTGCACTGATGCTCAACCACTTATGTTTCAGGATGTGGACATGGGAGGACCACCGCAGCACATCTCTGATGATGACGAAATACAGGTGCCAACTACTTTGGCTTTCTGCAGTGTGCAGACAATGCAAGGAGGGCAGGGGTGAAGAGTGGGTGGACAATGATGTGGAGGATGATGAGGTCCTAGACCCCACATGGAATCAAGGTCATGCGAGTGACATGTGCAGTTCAGAGGAAGAGGTGGTGGTCACACAGCACCAGCCGCACAGCAAAAAAGCAGGGTGCTAAAGCAGAGTAGCCGTCCCGTAGCCAGTACACCTGCTACTGCCCACTGCACCCAGAGACTGAGCACACCAAAGCCAGCTCCAAGGAGTTGCTTGGTGTGGCAGTTATTCAGACAATGTGCTGACGACAAAACGCGAGTGGTTCGCACACTGTGCAACCAGATCCTGAAGCGAGGCATAAATGTTCTAAACCAGAGCACCATCTGCATGACCAGGCATCTAAATGCAATGCACGAGCTGCAGTGGAGTAAACACCTCAAAAACCACAAAAGATCTCAGGCTCCTCCTAGTCCTTCTTCTGCTGCTGTCTCGGCCTCTTCCTCTCCCTCTTCCTCTCCCTCTGGAGTGACAGTGGCCCCTGCCACCCCGCAAACAGAGGATGAGGCAGCAACTCCACCACGTCCGTCACCAAGCATCTCCATAATGTCCCATGTAAGTGTTCAGCTGTCCATCTCCCAAACACTTGAGAAAAAGAGGACGTACCCCCCTACCCACCCACGATCCTTGGCCCTGAATGCCAGCATTTCAAAATTCCTGGCCTTTGAAATTCTGTCATTCCGTCCTGTGGAGACGGAGACTTTTAAAAAACTTACAGCGGTTGCTGTCCCACAGTACATGGTTCCCAGCCGCCACTACTTTTCCAGGCGAGCCATCCCCGCCCTGCAAAATTAGGTGTGCACTGCGTAACACCATCTGTGGCAAGGTCCACATAACCACCGATACGTGGACTAGTAAGCACGGTCAGGGAGGTTATATCTCCCTAACTGCACACTGGGTAAATGTGTTGGCTGGGCCTGAGGCAGATAGCAGTTTGGCGCATGTCATTCCGCCACCGAGGATTGCAGGCCGTTTCTTTTTGCCTCCTGTTGCCTCTTGTTGCCTCCTGTTGCTTCCTACTCCTACTCCGCTTCCTCCTCTACTGCCTCCTCATCTGGTCAGCGTAACACCTTCACCACCAACTTCAGCACAGCCAGGGGGAAACAACAGCAGTCTGTTTTGAAACTCATCTGTTTGGGGGGGGGGGGGACAGACTGAGCAGGAGCTGTGGACGGGCATGGAACAACAGACCGATGAGTGGTTGGTGCCACTGAGCATTAAGCCCGGCCTGGTGGTGTGCGATAATGGGCAAAATCTCGTAGCAGCTCTGGGCCTAGCCGGTTTAACGCACATCGCTTGCCTGGCGCATGTGCTGAATTTGGTGGGGCAGAGGTTCCTGAAAAATTACCCCGATATGTAGGAGCTGCTGCAGAAAGTGCGGCCCGTCTGTGCGCGCTTTCGGCGTTTTCACCCTGCTGCTGCTCGCCTGTCTGCGCTGCAGCGTAACTTCAGCCTTCCCGCTCACCGCCTCATATGCGACATGCCCACAAGGTGGAACTCCACCTTGCACATGCTGGAGAGACTGTGCGAGCAGCATCAGGCGATGGTGGAGTTTCAGCTGCAGCACTGGCTGGACAATTGTGTACCTGTTGCTCTGCGGAACAGCATCACTTAAACACCAACGAGTGGGCCTCCATGCAGGACGTGTGTGCCGTGTTGAGCTGTTTCAAGTACTCCACCAACATGGCCAGTGCAGATGACGCAGTCCTCAGCGTTACTATCCTAATTCTATGTCTCCTTGAAAAAACGCTTTGGGCGATGATGGAAGAGGATGTGGCACAGGAGGAAGAGGGGGAGGAAGAGGAAGAGGGATCATTTCCATGGTTATCAGGCCAGTCATTAACAAGTGGCTCGAAGGGTGGATTCCTGCACCAACAAAAGGCCAGGTACACAATTGTCCAGCCACGGCACAGTTCTGGAGGATGAGGAGGAGGAGGAGGAACCAAATTCACAGCAGGGTGGCACCCAAAGCAGCTCATGGGCATCACAGGAGCGTAGCTGGGGGGATACAGAGGACACAGACAATACACCTCCCACAGAGGACAGCTTGTTGTTGCCTCTGGGCAGCCTGGCACACATGAGTGACTACATGCTGCAGTGCCTGCGGAACGACCGCCAATTTGCCCACATTCTAACTAGTGCTGATTACTGGGTGGCCACCCTGCTGGATTCCCGCTACAAGGACAACGTGCCGCCCTTAATTCCGTCACTGAAGCGTGATTGGAAAATGCGCGAGTACAAGCGCACCCTGACAGACACGCTGCTCATGGCATTCCCACCTGACACTGGGGGCTCAGTGGAAGCACAAGGCGAAGGCAGAGGAGGAGGAGGAGGAAGAAGTCGCCAATGCAGCTGGGGCACCACCAGAAGGGAGGGTTAGCATGGCCGAAATGTGGAAAAGCTATGTCAGCACGCCATAACAACCAGCACCACCAGCTGATATGGAACGCCTTAGCAGGAGGCAGCATTTCAGCAACATGGTGGAGCAGTATGTGTGCACACGCCTACATGTACTGACTGATGGGTCTGCCCCATTCAACTTCTGGTCTCCAAATTGGGCACATGGCCTGAGCTTGCCCTTTACGCCTTGGAGGTTCTGGCCTGCCCTGCAGCCAGTGTATTGTCCGAACGTGTGTTCAGCACGGCAAGGGGGGTGATCACAGACAAGCGCAGTTGCCTGTCCACAGCCAATGTGGACAAGCTCACATTCATTAAAATGAACCAGGCATGGATCCCACAGGACTTGTCCATACCTTGTGCAGAATAGACAAGTATACTGGCCGCACCCAGCCATTGTTATACTCCAGCGCACTTTCTCTTTGCTTTCTTTTTCATATTTCCCAATGTTTTGGGGTCTTCCCAAATTAATAAAAAATAAAAAACGACAAAAATAGTGTTGGTTACCTCCTCCACCACCGCTTCCACCTACACCGCGACGTCCACCACCTCCTCAACCTCCTACTCCACTTTGACCTCCGCCTCCTAGTTCAAGATCATTATTTTTAACATTTTTTTTTTATTCTATGTTATTTTAATTTATTTCCCTATCCACATTTGTTTGCAGAGAAATTGTCCTGCTCTTATCCCTATTTTTCTTCTTTTTGCAGCCCTCTAGACATTTCTATAACTTTTTTAGAGCCATTTTAGTGCCCCAAAGCTCGGGTCCTCATTGACTTCAATGGGGTTCGGGTTCGGGTTCGGAGTCAAGTTCGCTTCCCGAACCAGAACTGTGCGGCTAAGTCCGTCCGAACCCAGTGAACCCGAACTTCCAGGTGTTTGCTCAACCCTGTAGATAGATAAATAAATTTGTCTATCTATATATCTATCTATCGATCTACAGTGCCTTGAAAAAGTATTCATACCCCTTGAACTTTTCCAAATTTTTTCCTGTTACGTCCACAAACTTAAATGTATTTTATTAGGCTTTTATGTGATAGACTAATACAAAGTAGCAAGTACGTGTGAAGTGAGTAAGCTCTTTGTAGGGCCACCTTTTGCTGTCATTACAGCTGCAAGTCTTTTGGGGTATGTCTCGACCAGCTTGTACATCTAGGCTGAAATTTTTGCCCTATTTTTGCAAAATAGGTTGAGCTCAGTCAGATTGGATGAAGAGTGACTGTGAACAGCAATTTTCAAGTTTTACCACAGATTCTCAATGGAATTTAGGTCTGGACTTTGACTGGGCCATTCTAACACATGAATATGCTTTGATCTAGCCCATTTCATTAAAGCTCTAGCTGTATGTTTAGGGTTGTTGTTCTGCCAGGAAGGTGAACCTCCCCCCCAGTCTCAAGTATTTTGCAGCTTCTAACAGGTTTTCCTCCTGGATTGTCCTGTATTTAGCTCTGACCAGAACACTTTTTTCCACGTTTGCTGTGTCCCCTACATAGCTTGTGGCAAACTGCAAACAAGACTTCATATGGCTTGCTTTCAAAAATGGCTTTCTTCTTGACACTCTTCCATAAAGGCCAGATTTGCGGAGTAACCAACTAATAGTCGTCCTGTGGACAGATTCTCCCACCTGAGCTGTAAATTTCTGCAGCTACTCCAGAGTGACCATGTTGACAGCCATGTCTTGGTAGGTTTGCAGTTGTGCCATACTCCTTCCATTTTTGGATGATAGATTAATCAGTGCTCCATGAGATAGTCAGAGCATGGCATATGTTTTATAACCTAACCCTGCTTTACACTTATCTACAACTTTATCCCTGACCTGTCTGGTGTGTTCCATGGTTTTCATGATGTTCACTAACAAACATCGGAGGCCTTCATTATGAAGTTGTTACTGCTCATAAGTACAAATAAGGGTTCTGGTAGGATGTTTGAGATGCTCTGTTTACTGCCTTGAAAAGGTCCAATAAAAAGGTAGCCATTGATGGCACTAGCAAGCAGCTTTTTTCTTTTTGGAGAAGAGCTATTTGCATTTACTGCCTGCAAAAAGAACTTAAAAATTGTGAAGCATTGAAACACAAAGGGGGGGTTTTAATAAGACTGGCATTTCATACGCCATTCGTAACCTAAAGAGCACTGGAGTACAATGTGGATTGTTTTCTAATAATTGTGGTGAATCTTTGGCATCTTAGGGCAGAAATTTAAATCTATGTTTGCTATAAGCAGGCATAGAGTTGCACTATACTTTTCACCAATGTATTGCATTAGCAATTGCAACACTTTTTATTAAATAATTATTCAATTGTATTAAAAGAAAACCAGAAAAAAACAGTAGGGTTCTTTAGGTAGGTAAGGCTCAAAATGTTATTTTAGCAAAAATATTCTCAGACTTGTGATTCATCAGAAAACATCAAATTTTAACCAATGTCTGCATATAAATGCCATACTTCTCCGTTCCTCACATAACTTACTTTAGGTTTGACAACCCTGACAAGTTGAAAATGAGTAGGGATAATGTAATCAAGTACAGCTGTTGTTACATATTACAAGCTAGATGCATTGATCTTTAAAAAAAAGCAAGTGTTTCTTGCTGTTGGGGGGTATGACCCTAAGTATAAGTCTCGTCAAACCACATGCTTTACCAATATGTCTGCATCTTACACCAGGATTCACTGCATGCAGATGTTTCAGGCATCTACTAATGTCAGATTACTATTTGCAGTTGACCTTTTGTAAAGGAAGAAAAACAAGATTAATATACATGTGCTTTACCTCTTAACCTTTATCACCATCAATACAGCATTTCTCTATGCTCTAGACCAGACTATACACAAATGTGACTGAAACGAAATTGACTTAGTTTAACAACCGATTATTTTGCATTTAATAAACATGACAAAATTAAATTTCTTCCCATATTTCATTTTTCTAAGTATCAAAGGAACATTACACAGAACAAGATTACACAGAACATTAAACCTGAGTTGCCTAAAAGCTTCTGAAATACACAAAACTGTATACACTGTGTAAAACCTTACACTACAGAAAAAGCATTGCATAACATGACAGGTGACTAAAGGACGTATTTGAAGCGGATGGGAACCACGTGGAAGTCCACACCCTCAGTGGAGACACTTCGTCGGCGCAACTGAACGACCAGGCGGATATGGATAAAAAACTTCTATTTATTTTGAAGATGACAACGCGTTTCGGAGCGAACAGGGCTCCTTTTTCAAGGTGCTGATGACCAGCAGACGCTGGACTGCTTCCTGCGCTGATAGGCTCGAAGTGTCTCCACTGAGGGTGTGGACTTCCACGTGGGTCCCATCCGCTTCAAATCCATCACTTTTCTCCCAGGTGTTGGCAACCCCCCAAGTGAGGACCAGACGACACTGGCAGCACCGACCTCCGATATATAACAAAACCCTACGCACACTAGGGTTGTGCCTATGTTTGCACAACCACACAAGGTGAGCCTAATTATCTTAAGTAACTGCTCCCTAACTATACATATCACCCTATGAGCGCCTCTCCCCCTTTGACTAAAGAGATGGGGGACAAAAAAATAAATAAATATGTTACATTGTAATATTGGTGGGTAAAATAACAGACCATCAGTTTTTGAGATCTTTTCTAACAGAGTTTCAGGGAATGGCACATGTTGGCACATCTTTTTTTAGTGTTGATAGCGAATATTCTAAATCGCAAATTTTTAATCGTGAATATCGGCACTTCGAGAATTTGCGAAGATGTAGAATATAGTGCTATATCTTCGCAATTGTGAATATTCTAGATTTATTTTACATCAGTACCCTCCCTGCTTCTTGCTTGTGGGCCAATGAGAAGGCTGCAATATCTTTGTCTGAGCTTAGCAACATCCCTAGCAACCAATAGGAAAGTTGCCTACTCCTTACTATATAAGAACCTCCCCAGTAGCCATTTTCTGCTGTTTTTTGAAGTTCTGAGAGAAAGAGCAGTGTCATTGCTAAAAGGGCTATTCATAGTATTCAGTATATTGGGCAGACTAGATGGGCCAAACGGTTCTTATCTGCCGACACATTCTATGTTTCTATGTTTCTATTGCTGTGCTCTGTGCTTTGCTGAACCATCTAGATCCTTATTCAATTACATTAGATAGTTAGCTCATATATATATATATATATATATATATATATATATATATATTACAGATAGTTAGTGGGAGATAGTCAGTGTAGGTTAGATAGTGATATAGTGTAGCTGATGAGGTTCCAGTGCAGGGTGTTAGGTAGTGTGATAGGAATTACTGTACTGTGCATTTTCTCCAGTCTCAGGAAACTTCTAGCAGCTTGAAAAATGTAGCAAAAGTGAGCCACGCCTGTATTGTGCGTGCAATACGCGCATATTACATTGCCGATTTTCGCAATCAAGAAAATAATGACTGGAGATCACAGGATAAAAATTCACAAATATGCTCATCACTAATCTTTTTTTATCTGCACTACATTTTCCCTGAAAAATTCTATAAGTTCTATAATTATGAAGTCCTCTAAACATGTGGGTCCCCACACCTCTTTCATGGGATCTTTACATTTACTACAATAGTTAATTCATTTTGCCATTTTCTTGTCCTCGGCTAAGAGCTGACAATTTATTTTATTTTTTTAACCAGCACAAACCTTGAAAGCAAATGTGAGGGTCATGGGAGTATTTTAGCAAATGTAGTTCTGTAACCTTTAAAGAACAAGGTAAGACCTTCCATGAATATAATGTAATCTACATTATTGACACACAAAATTTAGGTGAAATGATATAGATCTTTACACTTAGACTAGTTTCACATTTGTGGCAAGAGAACTGGCAGACTGTTCCAGCTGAGAACAGCCTGCCAGAGCTCTCTGGATCCAGCATTGCTGGATGGTACCAGAATACCAGCTCGCTCATTAATTGTATTGGGGTCCCGCTGAGACTGGCCGCTACCTGGCAAATATGCTGAGAATAAGCTAGATGAAAAACGGCGTCTGCCAGATCTCTTGCCTCAAATGTGAAACTAGCCTTAGCTGGACTAAATGCCTTACAAGTTTCTCGGGAACTGATAACTATTGGTCTGTAAACAAGATGGCATGGACTCCCAGCGATAACAAAAATGGGGGGGTGTAAGTGCTGCTGAACTTCATTATGAGAATGGACCAGTGTACATCCTCCACTACAGTCAAGTCTATGGGACTGCTGCAAGCACTGTACTATGTTACCTGACCACACCCAGTTCATGCAATCAGTCCTGAACTCTATGGCTCCTTGCATACTACTACTTGGCTGAGCAACAGGTTTGAAGTGTGTGTATTCATTTGGATTGCCCTGACCTTGAACTTCTGCCTCTTACCTTTGACCTTGTCAGCTTGGATTATTGTATTGCATGAACTCTGCCAGCTTTTGTTTGATCAACGAATTCCCTCTCCTGCTTTTGCTATGATGAACCTATGTTTCTACTAATATAATCTGTTGTTCATGGATCCCACACTAGAGGCGCCGACCTCCATTTGTGGCAACTCAGAGAAGCTATTATCCCACTAGGCCTCATGCCAGATATATTATAAACAACTGAGCACATTTTCATAGAACAGGGTGTGCAGATATTGGTTATTAAAATGCATTGAAGATATGGATTGAAAATTCATGCTTTCTGTAAGCATTATATATCTTACTGGAGAATGTGTAAGACAAGTATAATAGTTCAGTCTATGCTCTAAGAAATTAAAGAGTGTTCTATAATTCACAATCTAGACAAATCAGATCAATTTTGTAAGGGAATTCCATTCATGTTATTTTTTATCAATTCATTTAATATACATATGTTAAAATATGTGCAAATTTATTTTAAAGCTTTTCTTAAATTATTACTAATTGTCTGAATAGGGGAACAGAGTTCACCATAAGTGTCTTTGGATTTTCTTCACAGCCCTCTAAAAAGTGTCAGAGCATGCAAGTACAATTTCAATATTGTACCTAAGGAGTGGGCAGCTAACTACCTTCTAAGAACTAATGGATTTGCACCTTTGGTGCAATTTGGCATAAAATGCATAAAATTTTGTGCACTTCTGATTCATAATGTCATATCAAGGTTCAGATCAGTTTGTGAAGCAAATGCACCAAAAAGTATAACCCACTGTGTATCACTTAATGAGGGGTGTGTCTTGTCAGGACAAGGGCATGGCTTAGCTGGAACAGCTACAACACCATAGGAGTACCCATAATATTCTGCCAGAAAAAAATTTAACTACTTCTACAGCAGTTTCAGAGTTATGCCAATGCCCACTGTGTCTGCCACAGCGCTATATTAACACAAGACACATCTCTCTTCCATGATCCCTCAATGCTCTCTGATCTTCTAATGGGAATTTACATGCAGCCAAACAGCAGCCACTTTAAGGTAGTAGTTTTTTAAGTTAATCACTACAGAAAGGATGAGAGAATTCAATAAGATGTTTCTAGATTCCTGAAAACCACAAAACCTCTAACACTTATTTAACTTCGAGCCATAAGAAAAAACTTTGTGAGTCAAGTTTTGCCCACCATGGTAATATTGGCAAATGGATAGTAAAGTAAAAAAAAAATATATAAGAAAAATCTTTAAAACTAAAGAATTTGAAACTAAAATCTTTGAAACTAAAGAATTTGTTTTGTTTAGGAAACTCAATTTATAATACTGTATTTGAGAAAGGGATTGTCTGTTTTTTGCTGAAATTTGTGAAATGTCATACATTGACATGCAATGAAATATGAAATGCTAAAATGATTCATTGCACACCAGAGGACTTGCCCAGAAGCACCCAATGCTCATGGACTTTAAGTATAAACAGGGTACTGGGTCCATAGCTTTCAAGATAGCTGTGATTATGTGATTTACCGATGTGGTTCCTCCACAGCTCTTTCCGTTCCTGAATGCTTTTAGTGCCTGCAGAGTATAGGACGTAGGCAGACAGACGTGGGAAAACCACATGACCATCACCATCATATAAGCTAAGGGTTGTATGGAGCGGGTTCACGCACTGAGCCCACTCCATATGCGGCCGGTGCCGGCTATATACACTGCTCAAAAAAATAAAGGGAACACTTAAACAACACAATGTAACTCCAAGTCAATCACACTTCTGTGAAATCAAACTGTCCACTTAGGAAGCAACACTGAGTGACAATCAATTTCACATGCTGTTGTGCAAATGGGATAGACAACAGCTGGAAATTATAGGCAATTAGCAAGACACCCCCAATAAAGGAGTGGTTCTGCAGGTGGTAACCACAGACCACTTCTCAGTTCCTATGCTTCCTGGCTGATGTTTTGGTCACTTTTGAATGCTGGCGGTGCTTTCACTCTAGTGGTAGCATGAGACGGAGTCTACAACCCACACAAGTGGCTCAGGTAGTGCAGCTTATCCAGGATGGCACATCAATGCGAGCTGAGGCAAGAAGGTTTGCTGTGTCTGTCAGCGTAGTGTCCAGAGCATGGAGGCGCTACCAGGAGACAGGCCAGTACATCAGGAGACGTGGAGGAGGCCGTAGGAGGGCAACAACCCAGTAGCAGGACCGCTACCTCCGCCTTTGTGCAAGGAGGAACAGGAGGAGCACTGCCAGAGCCCTGCAAAATGACCTCCAGCAGGCCACAAATGTGCATGTGTCTGCTCAAACGGTCAGAAACAGACTCCATGAGGGTGATATGAGGGCCCGACGTCCACAGGTGGGGGTTGTGCTTACAGCCCAACACCGTGCAGGACGTTTGGCATTTGCCAGAGAACACCAAGATTGGCAAATTCGCCACTGGCGCCCTGTGCTCTTCACAGATGAAAGCAGGTTCACACTGAGCACATGTGACATGTGACAGAGTCTGGAGACGCCGTGGAGAACGTTCTGCTGCCTGCAACATCCTCCAGCATGACCGGTTTGGCATTGGGTCAGTAATGGTGTGGGGTGGCATTTCTTTGGAGGGCCGCACAGCCCTCCATGTGCTCGCCAGAGGTAGCCTGACTGCCATTAGGTACCGAGATGAGATCCTCAGACCCCTTGTGAGACCATATGCTGGTGCGGTTGGCCCTGGGTTCCTCCTAATGCAAGACAATGCTAGACCTCATGTGGCTGGAGTGTGTCAGCAGTTCCTGCAAGATGAAGGCATTGATGCTATGGACTGGCCCGCCCGTTCCCCAGACCTGAATCCAATTGAGCACATCTGGGACATCATGTCTCGCTCTATCCACCAACGTCACGTTGCACCACAGACTGTCCAGGAGTTGGCAGATGCTTTAGTCCAGGTCTGGGAGGAGATCCCTCAAGAGACCGTCCGCCACCTCATCAGGAGCATGCACAGTCGTTGTAGGGAGGTCATACAGGCACGTGGAGGCCACACACACTACTGAGCCACATTTTGACTTGCTTTAAGGACATTACTTTAAAGTTGGATCAGCCTGTAGTGTGTTTTTCCACTTTAATTTTGAGTGTGACTCCAAATCCAGACCTCCATGGGTTAAAAATTTTTATTTCCATTTTTTTATTTTTGTGTGATTTTGTTGTCAGCACATTCAACTATGTAAAGAACAAAGTATTTCAGAAAAATATTTAAGTTATTCAGATCTAGGATGTGTTATTTTTGTGTTCCCTTTATTTTTTTGAGCAGTGTAATATAGCTAGAGATGAGCGAATTGAAGCTGACGAAGTGGAATTCGATCCGAATTTCAGGAATATTCAATTTGCACCGAATCCAAATTTCCTCACGCTTCTAGGTAACGAATTGCATTTTTTCCTAAAATGGCTGCTGCACATGTTAGGACATGGAGCAAGGAACTCTGGGAACGAGGGATCACCCACAATGCCATGCATGCAGCCAATCAGCACCCAGCCAGCCCTGTGATGTCACAGACCTATAAATACCCTCAGCCATCTTAGATTCAGCCATTTTCCAGTGTACTTAGTGCAGGGATAGACAATAGAACAATCTAGGGACAGTGCTAGGAAAGACTTGAAAGCGTATGTTTTGCTCAATAGAAGTTCAGGGAAAGAGCATTAGAGGTGTAGGTAAAAGATATGGAGGAATTATTCCACAGTATTGAAGCAGAATAGGGTTCAGTAGGGGAGTTTATAGCCTGGGTAATAGGAACAATCCTATTACACCTTGCTGCACTGACTGTGGATACAAATTGCTATTATACTGCTGCTCATTTCAGGTTTGCAATACCTCTGTAATTCCAGCCAACCGTTCTTGTTATTGGGGTCTTATTACCCCTTGTGCAGTGCAGTTATATGTATGTTATAAAGCCTTTTTTTGGCGAGTATTAATGGGTAAAAAGAAAAAGTGCTTATTAGCCATTCTGTGGTGAAGTGAGAAAATGACAGCCCTTTTGGGGGTGTATTAGTGGCAATAAAAAAGCATTATGTGCCATTCACGGCCGCAGTTATATGTTCTAAAGACTCTTTTTGGCGTGTATTAGTGGGGAAAAAGAAAAAGAGCTTATTAGCCTTTGTGTGGTGAAGTGAGAAAATTAAAGCACTTTTTGGCATGTATTAATTTCCTTTTTATTTACTTATTTGATCTAACAGTATTGTAACAATAGCAGTTGGCAGCCGCCAGTGTGCATCACATCCTGCTATGTACCTCAGTCGAACTGCACACAAGACTCCTCCTCTCTGCTGCAGGCTCCGGACCTGCTTTCCTGCACTGTCGCAGGCGGCGACAGCTTCAGTTGCACCTTGTAGGAGCCGCACGCGTCCTGTTTCTTTAAGGGTTCGTGCACGCCCCTGATTCGGCCTTCTCTCCAATCCCGGCCAGGCACCACCTTTATAAGGGTGCTTCCCCTTCCTGTGATGCATGAGCAATATGTAGTTTTCTACAGCGAAGGTTCCAGCTCGTAGTTCCTGTGTTGTTATCCTGCTTCCGACCTTAGCCTGTATCCTGACCTCGTCTCTGCCTGATCCTCCTGTACCTCGCTGCCCTGAAGTGTATGATTCGGATTGTCGACCACGGCTCTGTCTGCTGTTCAGCTTGTTACACTTGCTGCACCTGAGCTATTCAGCTCTGCTGTTCTAACAGCTCCAGCTTTGCTTAATCACTAACTCAGCTCTGCTTCATCTGACTCTGCTTCTGCGCTTCTTCCATCCAGCGACAGCTCGCTCCACCTGCCTGTATCCCCAGTGCTTGCACTGGGGCGTTCTGGCCTGCTCGGCCAGCTCCCACTTAACCAGGACCACTCTTGCGGTAGCGACCTGGTGTCTCCCCTACAGCTAAGACCGGCTTTCGCATCTTGTAGCGGGATAAAGGGTGAAGACCAGGGAACATATAGATTCCGCTCCCAAGTTTGGCCCAAAGCCAAACCGGTAAGTGGCACAGCGGGTCCACACCCGTTGGAGCGTTACAAGTATGTCAGACAGAATGACAGTGACAGGCCCTGCACAGGTGAGGGGCACAGGCCTAAATGTTTCTGGCGCAGGCACAGGTCACAGCAGAGTAAGGGGGCGTGGCAGCAGGGGTCACTTAAAGAGGCCTGAGGTCCCAGTGTCAGCCAGCGGTCGTGTCTTGACCAGCAACCAAGCGGTTCTTGAATGGTTGACTCAATCTTCGACTTCATCGCAAGTGACATCAGACACCCCCGGCCAAGAGTCGGTGGGTTCGTCAGACACAACCCTTAGTTGGCATGGCCCGGGAGCAGGCCCTGTGCCCTCACTTGTCCTCAACCTGCCTCTATCCTTTTCTGTTCCCTCAGCCACAGAAGTACTATATGCTGTGGCCTTAGCTCCACTATACAGCAAGGACGAGCTACTAGAGGACAGTCAGCAGCTAGTGCCCAGCCAAGATCCAGAGGAGACATCTGCCGCTTCCTCCGGTAGGCGGGCAAGCAGTGAGGAGGATAGTGGCGTGGGAGCTGGTGTTGGCAGCGGTCAGGCTCCTGGCTTAGAGACTATTGAGTAGCAAATCAGTGATGTGCAGACAGTACTCAATGATGATGTAGCCAATCGCAATTGGGAGCTGGGTGACGAAAAGGCTTCATCATCATCGGGAGAAGAGGATGGCAGCTTGCACATGAGGCAGCTGCTGAGTCAGCAAGTCAGTAGTGACGCCAGGAGTCAGCAGGGTGGCAGCAGTGGGAGGTCAGGAGCCAAGCGTGCCCGAGTAGACCACCCGCTTAGCAGTAGCCTACCGGCCCGGAAAGTAGTGGTGCAGGGGTTCACGGAGGCAGTGGCAGTGGCAGTCAGTAAGTTCGGAGTGTTGCAGGTAAAATCACTTACTCAGCGGTGTGGCAGTTTTTTGTTAAGCCACCAGGGGAGGTGAACATGGCCATTTGTCGAATCTGTAGGCAGAAGGTGAAGCGTGGCCAGGGTGCTAATGTTGGCACCATGGCCGTGCATCAACATATGCAGCGTCACCATAAAGTGGCCTGGGAGAACCATGGCTCTAATGTGGTGATCCAGCCTGCCGCAGCAACCGCTGCATGACCCATTGGCACGCACCCGATTTCAGGCAATCAAGGCTCCACCACCTCAGCCAAAGAAAGCTGTCTGTTCTTCCCATCATCTGCTGGTCCTGATGCTCCTGCTCCTCCTCCTACTAGTCATTCTGTCAGCAATCGATCACCGAAGCGATTGCCAAGAGACAACAGTATTCGTACACTCATCCAATGGCACAGAAGCTGAATGTGCTCCTGGCCAAGTTGCTGGTACTGCAGTCCCTCCTTTTCCAAGTGGTGAACTGCTCTACATCCATCATCAAGAAATCAAATCCTATTTTTCTCCACGACAACTCAAAATCGGAACCATGGTGACCAAAAACGGGAAGAACATGGTGTCGGCGCTGCGTCAAGGAGGGCTGAGCCATGCGCCCTGCATGGCGCACTTGTTCAATCTGGTTGTCAAGAATTTCCTGAAGTCTTCCACCCATCTGCAAGACATCCTAAAAATGGGCAGGAAACTTTGCATGCATTTCAGCCACTCATACACCGCAAAGCACACCCTCCTTGAGCTACAGTGGCAGAACGGCAACATAGGCTGATATGCGACGTTTCCACCCATTGGAATTCCACCCTCCATATGTTGGACCAATTATACGAACAGAGAAAGGCCACAAATGATTTCTTGAAGATACAGGCGGACAGAGGTACTCCCCTGTGTAACTTCGATGTTAGCCAGTGGCAGCTCATGCGTGACACCTGCCGTTTGCTCGTGCCCTTTGAGAAGGCCACTATATTTGTCAGTCACCAGGACTACGGGATGGGTCATTTTTCTACACAGGTGACAGGAGAGGAGGAGCAGGAGCAGCTAGAGAAGCAAGAGAGAGATGAAGAAGACGAGGTAGATGACCCAGACACACTGTGGCAGTATGCAGTGGAGATGGAGGCAGGGAGTCCCTCCGAGTCACTTGCGCAAATGGCCCAATGCATGCTCACTTGCTTGCGTAGTGACAGCCGAATTGTCACCATTCAGCAGAGGGATAACTACTGGCTCTCCACCATGTTAGACCCTTTCTATCGGTCCAAAATGGGGGCCTTTTTTACATCCGCTGAGAGGGAGGACAAACTGAACTACTATAGAGACATCCTATGTAGTTAGTTGGCCGCTGCCTATTTGTGCCATCGTCCATCCTCTCGCAGGTCTGACCGGGGGGCCCTCTGAGCTCACGTTTTTACTGCCATGGCTGCTGGGGGGGGGGGTGGCAGGAGCAGTACCAGCTCCATCAGCAGCAGCCTGAGACTAGAGTCGCTGATGAGCAGCTTTCTTCACCCGCATAGTGAAGAAACTACTCACCAGTAGCTAGACATAGAGAAAAACCTGAACCAGCAAGTGGTGGCATACTTGGAGTGAACCCTGCCAGCTGTCACTGAAGATCCGCTGAACTACTGGGCAGCCAAACTGGATTTGTGGACGCAACTAGCAGAGTTTGCCCTGGAAAAGCTATCCTGCCCGGCCAGTAGTGTGGCATCAGAGTGGGTGTTTAGTGCTGCGGGGGCCATAATTACCCCGAGAACTTGCCTGTCCAAAATGTGGGGAGACTGACCTTTGTCAAGATGAATCAGGCGTGGATCAGCTAGGATTTCCACCCACCAATGCGTGATGCATCAGATTAGATCATACATGCTGCCTCACCTAAACCTTGACAAAAGAGACTGGTTTCTTCAGGCTACCTGCCTCAGCTACTATGCTGATGCTGCGGGTACTGTTAGTGCTACCCACTTCCCCACTCTGTCACTGGGTCACTCTGTGGTCTCCTCATGCTGCTGCTGCCTCAACACTATGTCACCTTGCCACTCTATGGCCTCCTCATGCTGCTGCTGACACCTCCACACTGTCATTGTGCCACTCTGTGGCCCCCTCGTGCTGCTGCTGCCACACTATGTCACCTTGCCACAATGTGGTCTCCTGATGCTGATGCCACCTCCACACTATGTCATTGGGCCACTCTGTGGATTTCTCATGCTGTTCCTACCCTCCCCACTCCATGACTGGGCCACTATTTTGCCTTTTTGGCCTGGTTGACATCATCATTTATTTGACCTTTCTTCTGATCTGTCAGAAGGAAGGAAAACTGAGACACACAATGGATCCTGTGTAGCAGCTGTAAGGCCTGTATGGGCCCATCAGAATTGGCTTCTGATTTGGTAGTCAAAAGCAGGAGTGGGTACAAAACACAGAAGACATGCAAATATTCCATTCACATGTCATCTCTGTTTTGGATCCACTCCTGTTTTTTTTTTTGCATTAGCAATACTGATGGATTACTGACCAAATGCTGACCAAGTGAAGGTCGTTGCTCAACAAACAGGATCAGTTTTTTGGGGGGTTATTGTTCTGACAGATCAGAGGAAGGGCAAAATAATCAGTGACGTCTACACAAACTTACTGCTGACACCCTCTCCACTCTGTCGGGGGGCTCTACTTGTCTAAGCGTTCAATAGAACAGGTTCTGTAGACATCTATGTGGAATCAAATGATGAAGGTGTAAAAGAAGTGCACTCTTTCACACTATAGTAGGATCTTGGGCCTCTTCACGGTTCTTTATACCTGATGCTAACCTTGACCTCTAAGGCTGAGTTCACACTTATTGAACTCAGTTATTTGGTCAGTTTTGGCCACGAAACTGCCCAAAGAAGTGAAGTGTGCAGTGATTCTAAGAGCGACGCCTGACATCTGCATGTCATACTGACTCACAGTATTGTTTCACTACCACACCAGACTCTCTATGCCTGTTACTACAAGGCACAGTGTTCTACACCAGTATAAAGGCTCTCAGCAGCCGGGAAATAGCTGTTTTTTAACGTGATTCACCATGAATTAATTCGGGTTGAATTGTTTCGGACAATTAGGTGAACCGACCGAATCGAACTTTTAAGAAATTTGCTCATCTCTAAATATAGCACGTAACCCGCCGTCAGTGGCAGAATATAAAAAAGACGCCCACTGACAGTGTTCGGGATTGAAGATTACTCTGATCCCAGTTGTTTAACCTCTCAGATGGCACAACCAATAGCAACCGTGGCATCTGTGAGGTTAGCCACACATCAGAGCCCCCGCATCAAAACTGCGAGTCTGCGATCGGTTGCTATGCCAGCCTAGGGCCTCGTGAAGTGCTAATATAACGAGCTGCCTGCAAAGGCACAGACTGATGGTCAGCCTCTAAAACTCCCATAGGCTGCAATAGTATTGTATTGTGTTCTGTGTACAAGTCATTGCAGTAAAAAAAAAAAGAATAAAAAATGTTTTAAAAAAATGTTTAAAAAAACGCTGAAATATTAAAGGGAATTATAGAACAGAAGGATCTGAGCAGATTTATATACAGCTTTGCAGGAATAGATTCAGATTGTAATTTATGCATTTATGCACTCTCTCTGCTCTCTGCATGAAACTGAATCAACATGGGCCCATAGACTCTCCTGCAGCAAGGAGAAAGAGTACACTCTGCGAGTGTTTCCTTATCCTCATTCTAGTGAGCACACAGACCCCACAAAGATCAAAACCTTTGATATGTCGCTATGACATATCAAAAGTTTTGTGAAAGCTTACTGACCCTTTAGGGTAAATGCACCTGTTCAGGATTTAGGTGCGGACAATCCGCACTGAAATCCGCAGGTGTTCGCAGGGAAATCCGTGCGGTCAATTCACATCAATTGGTGCGGATTTACATGCGGATTTGCATGCGGAAAATTCGCATACGGATTTTACTCTCCCTATTGAAGTGAATGGAGAAAATCCGGTGAAGAAAAATAAAATAAATTGATATGCTGCAGATTTTAAAATAAATCTGCACCGTATCAAAATCCGCATCATGTGCATGAGAATTTCTAATTCTCATGGAACTCAATATACATGACTTACTGTGTGGATTTTCCGTGTGCAAATCTGCTTGTAAAATCCGCACGCAATCCTGATCGTGTGCATTTAGCCTTAAAGTCGCTTTTTCCTCATTTCACATTTAGTTCTTATTATGGTGGAGTTTTTCCTCATGTAAAGCCCAGCTCAATCAAAATACATTGAAAATAACTTTCAGCAATTTTTATTTCAGGAAAAGTCATTTTTCTGTTTATGGTTTTACTGTTATTTACACTTCTAGAAGAATACTTTCTTTGTTTGATTTATTTCCTCCTCAAGTAAATTGGTGCTATCTGCCTATTTCTCTGGAGGATAAAAATCAATACAGCTTGAAATAGCTATTTCTGTTTGACCACATATTGCTGATCAGAGTTCTAATCTGCCCTTCTTCTTACTTTCATTAAAAGCTTTTTACTGTGTTTCGTAGAAATTGAGATACCGCTGGAAAGCATTTGCACTACTGCAAATGCTTTTTCACAAACTTGCCAACTCTAAATGTAGGATTTTCTATGGAGCTGAATAGAGCAATTAATTTGATGAAGAATCCTTTCCATATAATTAAGAAAACCTGATGCCTTTATTATTCATTTGCACATCAGTTAAAAAATACTGTGATCTACTGATTGTATTATTTAATTCCTTAATGGCAAGACAAATATAACAATTTTTCACAAAACAAATAGTTTTTTTAGGGGGTTTTCAATTTTTTTAAGATCAAGTTCAATTTTTTAATCATGTAATGAACACAATTTTATCAATGTTTTGTCTTTTATGTGCAAATTTAATTGCATGACTGGAAGTAATTTTTTTTTATTTTTTTGTAATTGTGCTACATTTTATCATGTATCACTTTAAAACGTCAGAAAAGATTTTTGTGGTATAATATAATTCTACATTTTCTTCTTTCCCTGATGCACGGAAGCTGCCAAAGTCCTAGTAAAAGAGCCATACAACTTAAAATTTGTCACAATCATGGCCAATCAGGGTCTAGCAGAAAATCTATAGCAATTGTTATGGCGATGGTTCATACCCATCGCTGCTCCTCTCCTGCTGGAGGGCATGGCCACTACCCAGAGGCATACATAAAAATCACTGGGTCCCATAGCAAGAATCTGAATGGGCCCCCATGTCCAGATGCAGCAGATCTGGTACTACCGTGATTTTCATTGTGCTCCTATGACAGGGCAGAACAGCGAACGTCACTAGCGCAGATGTGAACAAAGCCTAATATATACCTCAGCTGCTGCAGAACATCATAATAGTGATAAGCGAACTAAAAGTCTAATCATGACCAGTTTAGGCCTGTTGCACACTGCCAACAGTAGTTCCAGCAGAGAGCACCCTGCCAGAGGTCTCTGGGTACAATGGGGCTGGTGGGCATTCCAGTAACCCCCAGCAATGGTGGTTCCAGAGAGCTGCAGGTGGCTGTTCTCTGCTGCAACAGCTTGCTGGAACTACCTCCAGCAGTGTAAAACAGGCCTTATTGCTGAAAAGTAATGGGCAGTACATGGAGGGGTAAAAGAGGAGAGAACTACAACTCCAGCATGTCCAAGCAGTTATTATGGAACTTAAGTTGACATTACAGGGAAAGGGTATAAGAGGAGAGAGCTACAACCCCCAGCATTACCAGACTGTTACTATACAGCATCAGTGGATAGTATGAGGATAGAACTACAACTCCCAGCATGTCCAGATTGCTATTGTAGGGAAATCAGTGAACATTACATAGAAAGGGATACAGTAAGACAAAACTAAAACTCCCAGTATTAGGATGTTATGGGCTATCCCAGAATACCACTAACCTCTCCTCCAGGCACAGCATAGAAGGTCCACCCCCAGGTTGTTCACCATTTTTCTCTCCACGGCTGAGTTCTATGTTCCTGCACTAGTCACATGTTGATGACATCATCTCAGGTCCTTCACCTGCAAAGCTGCTAAGCTCTGTATTCGTGCTCTGATCACATGATGATGATATAATTCCAGGTACTCATTGTTCTTCTCACAGCTAGCAATGTAAGTGTAATTAAGGAGTGGGGCCTTTCCTCCACGGGCCCCATTGCAGCTGTGTCCAAGCAAACTGAGGCCTGCTTCCTGCCACTAATGATGCTGTCTGCCAATAGGATGTTATTGACCTCTGACACTTTAGGATCAGCACACATCCTAATCTTCCCCAGCCAATGGCTTGTATCCCTGTAGTACTTTAGGCAACTTCCCCTGCAGGAAGGTGCCTAAACAATTTCTTCTCGTTTTCTAGTTTCCTGGTAAGGTGTGTCATACTCTTTTGCCTGTTCCGTGTACCTGACCTCCGCCGGTTCTCTGTTCTGACTTTGAGCTGCCTCACCCTCACCCTGTTTATCAATTTGCACTTACTCTGTCTGCCATGACCTCAATCTGTCCCTGACTATGGTTGGTGCCTGATCCCTCTGCGTCTCTTGTCCAATGTGGTTCACCAGTCACTTGAACTTAGACTACTTCAAGATGTAGCAGCTTGGTGGTTCCCCTGCATTGAAGTCCAGATCCTTGTTAGGCTACATGCACACGAACGTTGTTTGTTTCCATGTCCGTTCCATTTTTTTTGCGAATAGGATGTGGACCTATTCATTTCAATGGGTCCGCAAAAAATGGGGACAGCACACCATGTCATCAGTATGTCCATTCCGTAGCCCCGCAAAAAAAAAATTTAACATGTCCTATTCTTGTCCGTGTTAGGCATTGTTACAATGGATCCGCAAAAAAAAATTGATGGCATACGGATGTCATCCTTTTTTTTTGCGGATCCACAATTTGCGGCCCGCAAAACACATACGGTCGTGTGCATGTAGCCTTAAAGGAATGAATAACTGGGTAGCCACTTAGATAAGGACCTTAGAAGCAACTCCAAACCAAATCCGTTCAAGTGATACAGTGAGTCCACATCTGCTTCGTTATAGTAATTTATTACTTTTATGTTAAGAAGTTGTTTTAACACTATTTTCACTAATCCTGAAGCAACTATACAAGTATTAAAAGGAGGATAAATAACCTTTTATAGGACGTGGCAACTGTCACCCCAGGCAGCTCTACCTATTGGAAAGGGGAGAGTCAGTGCCTATGTTAACATAACTCCAAGTAAAGAACTAGCCTACACTGTGCTGCTTCTTAAGAGTACTGATCCTGGCACACGCTGGCCTGGTTCTCTCTTTGTTAGACCTCGTTCACACTTCAGTGATTCACAGACATGGGCTGTTCATGTTCTCCACAGACATAACGTGCATTCATTTTAATGTGTTTGTTCACACATCAGTAGTTTTTCCCTGACCATGGGTCAGTGGAGAAATCTGGGAAGCATACACTACTTTGGTCTGTAATGTGGTCCAAACACACCCACTGAAGTCTATGGGTCCATGAAAAACCCCTGACACAACAAAGATGGCATTTGTGTTCTGTCTGTGCTTTTTAACAAATCATTGGTAGGAGTTGCTCTGGAAATTAATTTTCAGCTGAGCAGTTTCTGTCGGGTATGGACGACAAACAAAGAGCAAAAAACACACGGATTCTTAGCAGACATCTTTACGGACGTCAAACGAAATTGTGAATGAGGTGTAATAGCCAAGAAGGAGCTGAGGGGTGGGCAATGTCTTGGAGGTGAACATCAGCAGCTTCCAACCACAGATACATATTGCTCTGCCACTGCAATTCCAATGCTGTGTGTTTCTCGCTGCTCTACATTGCCTCAGCCTGGCTTGACATGCTAAAAATACTATTGAAGGCCGACTCAGTCAATAATTGGCCTTTCCTGATGTTTCTGATGTGTCAACTTGGAACCAGGAAGTGGTGAACAACAGGAACTAGAACAGCATCAGAACGGAATCGGCAGAGAATCAGTGGAGGTTAGGTTAGTAATGTTGCAGTTTTATTTTTAAGGTCTCCCTGGAAAACCCCTTTAATTTTGTAATATGGCTATTTAAACACTCAAAAAAGAGACCTTACCCCTGATCAAGCCATGACTGATAACGATACATGTGAGAATATATTTCCCTCATCTGTATTCCCTCATCTGTATTATGTTATTCAATATTCCCTATTATTTTTACCTCTAGTGTACTTCCAAGGAGATGTGATAAACGTCTCTCACAATAAGTTTAAAAGTCATGGCACAAGATACAACCTCAAGAGCAGGCTGCCTTCTTGCTAAGTCAACCACTTAATTCCAGAATGCGCTCCTGCTTCTACTATTTTAGGTGGTCCAGTTGTCTACACAGACTGCACACTCTCCAGAGCATATCTTCTGCATTAAGGGGAACTCCTTTCATAGTTCATCTGAGGCAGGAGAGAAGCTGAGTTTATCTGTCTTGACACAATCAGATATATGCTGGGTCTAGGCAGCAACTTCATCACAATTGTTTTCTTCTATAATTCATTGGAATGACATCTGAGATCATGTGATCTCCAGCACCAATTGAGAATGCTGCAGTGCTGTGTCTTCTGTTGCATACACAACACTCAATGGTTGTGAATTCTCTTTTGGGTGTCTGGCTGCTGCTCAGTCATGCATCCGACCTGCAGCTGCTGTTCTATGGAATAGCCACTATAAAAAAATGTAAAAAAAATAATGCACCAAGAAAGAAATGTCAGTGTCATGGCAGAGCCTCCAACTGGCATTTTTCAGCAGGATGATGCTCCCCACACACAGCAACGGATTCCCAGGAATGTTTCTGCCAGATTGCAACACTTCCTTGCCCTGTACAGTTGCCAGATTTATCGCCAATTAAGCATTTATGGGACCAGCTGGGATGCCAGCCTTGGCAACCTTCAAGTATGCAGGATTTACAGGCCAAGCTAAAAGATCAGTGGGCAAATGTGCTGCAGGATAGCATATGGAACATGTATGCCTCCATGCCCAACCATCTCATCTTGTAGAATAGGAATATTGTGGTTGCAGTGTTTAAATGTTGGCTTTTAGATTGTGTTTTGTGTATTTGCCAGGCACTAGCAGAATCACAGCAGCTTTAAGTATGCACGACTTTTGGAGGGAGAGCTGGATACTGGTCTTTTTTCTGGATTCCTGTTCTGCATATCGTTCCACCTTCTGGTTCAAGCTCCATTCCAGTGTAGATGACTAGGATCCAGCTGGCAAGCCTCGTATCCCATGTTCATGGGTATAATATATGATATAGCTGTTGTGACCATTCACAACATTAATAGGTGAGCAGTTCTTCACTGTATTATTAGTGTATGCCTTTGGGGTATCACCTGATCTGTGTGTTCTGTTTTGTTCTAGTCTCGTTGACATATCTCATCTTGTATCCCTGCTAGAGGTGGCCCAACAGAGTACTAAAGCCTCTTTTCAATTGTACAGTTTACCCCAATAAACATATCCCTTTTCTTTAATATTTTTATTTAAAAAAATCTAAATAACACAAAATGAAGCAGCACGGAAAAGTGAAAAAAGAAGGCTCCCTTTATTCACCCTTACTGTAGTATTTGAGCACCCATTGGAGTGCACCACACCTTACTATCCTCTCCAGAGAGCAGCAGCATGTGGTGGCACTTTGGCGGTGTCAGGGGGACCCAGCATAGCGTTGGGAGCCACCTCAAACCCAGCCACTCTATGGGCTTCATGGGTGCTTTTCCTATTAACATAAAGACGCATAATGTCTAATTACTAACAAATCTGTTCTACTCAAGAAAGACTGGTTAGGCTGAACCATGCCTCAATGCAAACAACTTCCAGAAGACCTCAAAAGGGTTCATTTACTTTTTCTTACAGCTGTATATTTGGAGTTTACGGTTTATAAATGGTCACATTGCCACTGAAAATAAAAATAAATATTGATTCTTGAAAAGGAAAAACCCCACAAATTGTACTTTATTATATCAATAAGCACAAACATTCTTCCTTTACCTGTTCTTTATCTGCACATTTTATTTTTCATTTCATTTTTCTAATTTTGGGTCAACATTTTCAGTGGTTTAGAATCAATTACTAACTTTTCATACAGCTTTGGTCCACACATTGCAATGGTCCACTGGATCTTTGAGACCTGACTGGTTGATTGGTCCTGTAGGTGGCACAAGTGAAGAAAGATGTGAATACAATTTGGTACCCAGCTGCCACATTATGGAGCATTATGTATGCCTAGCTGTTTTCACTCTTATATAATCCTATAGAACCACTTTAGGAGAGCTCAACACATTTTCTATCATCCTACAGTTTGCTTATGTTCTGTTGAGTAACATTCCCTAAAGCAACTAAAGCCCTCTTTATGACAGTAGAGCTGAAATTACAATGAATCCTATAGAAAATCTTTCTGCATAAGTGTATTCCCCCAGATACAGCAGCCAAAGTTTAAAAAGCTGTTCTAGAGCTTTTACTGTTAGTTTTCTACCTTGCAGTAGCGGTGAATAATGTGGTGGGCATTTAAGTAAATCTCTTCATGCATCTGAATAATGGTAGGATTTGGGGGACCCCAGCACTGGCGTACAATATAGGCCTTGTTTACGGTATTCTGCAGTATTTTAATGTACTACACAGAGGGGGTTATTTACAAAGGCTTTATGTTAGATTTAATGCATTAAAAAGTCATAAAACTTGGCACAAACTGCATTTTGTTCAAAATGCTGGAACTTTTTATTTTTCTGTCTCTTCTCGCCCCTTTTCAAAAAAGTATGTGGAGATTAATGAAAAGGGGTGGGGTCACTGTAGCCTGACACAATTATACTAATTTATGCCAGAAAGCTGGCATAAATAACTTCTGAAATCTAATCCAGCTCCTAACTGGTCTAGATTTTACTCTCTGGCATAGGGACAGCACAGATGAGACACATCTATTGAGAGGTATGTGCCATTTAATTCGTTGGCCACATCTTACTGCTGTAGTCTCTTTACTGGCATGTGAAATGCCAGTGTTTAGTAAATGACCTCTACTGAGTCTGTAGACCACTTGTAATTACACTGCACCACTTCTGCAAGCAAGACAACATGCAGTGTATTCTAGAAGAGGAAGCAGCACTCATAAGGGTGCCACCGCCTCCTCTTCAAACAGCTCATCGGAATTGGACCCCCACTGATCAGATATTGATGACCTATCCTGAGGATAGGTCAATAATAGGTACATGCTGCACAAACCCTATAAGAGTCTACTCCCATGGAATTTAGTCTTTTTTACACTAAGCACTGATGACAAAGAAGTAACAGAATCGACCAGCAATACTCCATGGCTGGAATTATTTGTGCCATTGCCTGGCACTGATGGTGACCTGACCCATGCCTGGAGGCACTGCTCTAGAGAAATATATGTTAATAATACACAATTTTTGTCACATCTTTATATCTAAAGAACCAGCTCAAATATTACTTAGAGTATTATGAATCCATACCACCAGGATCTTCCAATATCACCATTGACATGATGCTTTAACCTCTTCAGGACACATGGCGTACCGGTATGTCATGTTGTCCTGATCACCGGGCGGCGGTGATCGGAACCCTGTGCCTGCTCAAATCATTGAGCAGGCACCTAGGATAAATGCGCCGGGGGGTCCTGTGACCCCCCCATGTCGGCGATCGCAGAAAACCGCAGGTCAATTCAGACCTGCGGTTTTCTGCGTTTCCGGGTTATTTGGGTCTCTGGGGACCCGATAACTCGGAACAGGATGGTGATCGGTGGTGTGATTTTACCCCACCAATCACCATCCTGCGATCCTGAGAGGTGATGGTGACATCCAGGACCCGATCTGTGCCCCAGCACCCCCCCATCTGATTAGCAGGTACTTAGGGAAAGTATAGGGAAAGGTTGGGCTAGGCATGGATAATAAAGGGAAAGTTAGTTTGAAAAAAACTTTTATTGCATCACCCTAAGTAGGGTGTCTGGGGTCCACAGCACAGCTGTGTGACCCTAGACCCCCCAGGGGTGCTGCCGCTTTCCCCCCCCCACAACTTTTTTGGGGTGCAGGATTTTTATTTTTCTGTTTTCCTGTTGTCATCCGCGTCCTCCTCATCATCTAGCGATGATGATGAGCCCCCAAGGCGGCGGAGATGCCGCCAGGCGGAGCAAGGGGACCGCCATGTTAGGGACCCTGAGGCCCACCCTAGTACGAGCAGCTCTGGGGCTCGTACTAGTTTTCTGGCCCACCAGTTAAATCCACCGGAGCCCCCTGCCGTTGAACTTGTCTGGTGTACCCCAGAGCGATATGAGCCTGCGATTCCTGATTTTGTAGGCCAATCAGGAATCCAGATTTCCACAGTGGGCTTCACTGAATATGACTTTTTTTGTCATTTTTTCAGTGACCCACTGGTAAATCTGATGGTGGAGCAGACGAACCTGTACACCCAACAGTTCGTTACTCAACACCCGGGCTCCTTTTTGGCTAGGCCCGGTGGCTGGACGCTGGTCAGTGCAGCCAAGATGAGGACATTTTGGGGCCTCGTGCTGCATATGGGCCTGGTCAAGAAACCCAGTGTCAGGCATTACTGGAGTGGGGACGTCCTCTACCAGACCCCACTTTACAGTACGGCCATGACACGCTCCCAGTTTGAGGCCATCCGGAAATGTCTGCATTATTTAGATAATGCAGCATGTCCCCCCCCCCCCAAGGTGATCCTGCCCATGACCGTCTGTATAAGATATGGCCGGTCATCGATCACTTTGGGGCCAAATATGTACAGGCCTATGTACCTGGAAGGGAGGTCGCGGTTGATGAGTCTCTCATCAAGGGGAGACTCATTTTCCGCCAGTATGTTCCCTCAAAGCGGGCGAGTTATGGCGTGAAGCTATACAAACTTTGTGAGAGTACCTCAGGGTACACTTACAAGTTTCGTGTATACGAGGGGCGAGATTCCCGTATTCAACCCCCAGAATGTCCCCCCACTCTGGGTGTTAGCGGGAAACTTGTGTGGGACCTTATGCACCCACTGCTAGATAAGGGTTACCACCTTTACGTGGATAACTTTTATACTAGTATCCCCTTGTTCCAGTCCCTTGCCGCCACATCCACGTCCGCTTGTGGGACCGTGCAGGAAAAATCAACGCGGCCTCCCTGCCCTCCCCTCCAGGTACCTATCCCCAGGGGTGAGACCCGTGCCCTTACCACTGGAAACCTGTTGCTGGTCAGGTATAAGGACAAGAGGGATGTCCTTGTACTGTCCACAATTCATGGTAACGTCATCACCCCTGTCCCTGTGCGAGGTACCGCGGCAACGGTCCTCAAGCCCGATTGTATCGACGACTATAATCGGTATATGGGAGGAGTTGATCTCTCTGATCAAGTCCTCAAGCCATATAATGCCATACGCAAAACCCGGGCATGGTACAAAAAAGTTGCGGTCTACTTGGTGCAGGTTGCCATGTACAACTCTTTTGTGATGTCCCGGAGCGCTGGCAACACAGGGACATTCTGTGATGGTAACGTACACTACACATATGGGGGAGGATAGTGACCACTGCGCTCCACCCTCACCCTTGGCCCTGCCTACTTGCCTCGCAAGTCCTAATGACAGGGGACAACTAGACGGCAGTCCCTAACTTAGGATACGTGCTGGGAAGACAGACAAGACAAATAAAGGAACGTGAACGGACCGGGTCAATACCTAGAGATCAACGCAGTACTAAGGAATGAGCAGAGAATAGTCAGGAAAAGCCGAGGTCAAATACCAGGAGAGAAACGAAGTACAACAGGAGTCCGCAAAGAATCGTCAGGTGGAAGCCGGGGTCAGGATACCAGGAGAGATGCGCAGTACAGGAGGAGCAGGCAGAGAATCTTCAGGGAACACAGGATCAGGTAAGTATGCAGGAACAAAACAATCACCAGATACCTAAAACTAACAGGCAACCTGTGGCCAGCAGGCTGCCTGTATTTATAGTGGGGAGTGAGGGTCATGTGACGTGGCCAGCATCACATGACCGACAGACCGACCAGTCGAGCACCGAGTGATCAGCTCGGCGCTCAAGGCAGACCTAGGAGCAGGGAGCCTCCCAGCTAGCAAAGCTGCCCTGGGAGCAAGGTCAAACACAGATCCTCGCTCTCGAAGCTAAGCAGTAGGTCTGCGGCTGATGGGAGACCGAGTGCGCCTTCGGCACCCCGTTAAACATTTCTTCAGTTCTATGAGGCAGTCCTCAAGGCCCTGATCTTTTCAGACCGGGAAAGAGCAGCCCGGAGTACCTCGGGAACTGTAGGCGCCCGGATCGTCCCTGGCCTACACTTTCCAGGTGTGGTCCCCCATACTGGAAAGAAGGGACGAACTCAAAAAAGGTGCAGAGTGTGTCACAGGAGGGGGATACGGAAGGACACCACTACTCAATGTGACACCTGCCCCGATCATCCGGGCCTCTGCATTATTGGTTGCTTCAGGGAGTACCACACTTCCATGGAGTACTAAATTTATATCCCAATTTAGCCACTGACATCGGATAAAAAAACTGGTTCTCAGACTTGAGACACCCAAAAAAATTGTAAAAACTCAAATAATTTATTAAAAGTATACAAATTAGGTATCTCAGCGTCGGTAATAATCTCCTCTATAAAAATACCCCATGACCCAACCCCCAAGATTAACACGGTCCAAAAAAAAAAAATGGTGCAAAAAAAGATTTTTTTTGTCACCTTACACAACAAAAAGTTTAATAGCAAGCGATCAAAAAGTCAAATAGCCCCCAAAATAGTGCCAATAAAACCGTCCTCTCATCCCGCAAAAAATGAGCCCCCACATAAGATAATCGGCTAAAAAACAAAAAAAAAATGACTCCTAAACTTTAGAGATACAAAAAAAATATTTTTGGTATCAAAAAGGATAATATAGTCTAAAACCTAAATAATTGTAAAAAAAGTTAACTTATTAGGTCTCGCCGCGTCTGCAAGAATCTCCTCTATAAAAAATACCCCATGACCTAACCCCCCAGATTAACACGGTCAAAAAAAAAAATTTAAACCGGTTCCAAAACCGCTATTTCAATCCGTTTTTTCCGGTAACAAAGCAAGGGTTAACAACCAAACAAAACTTTATATTTATTACCCTGATACTGAAGTTTACAGAAACGCCACATTTGTGGTTGTAAACTGCTGTATCAGTAAAAGGGAGGCCGCAAAAGGAAAGGACCGACATGGTTTCTGTAAGGCTGATTTTGATGGCCTTTTTTATTGACACCATGTCCCTTTTGAAGCCCCCCTAGAGTAAAAACTCCCTAAAAGTGACCCCATCTAAGAAACTACACCCCTCAAGGTATTCAAAACTGATTTTACAAACTTTATTAACCCTTTAGGTGTTCCTCAACAGTTAATGGTAAATGGAGATAAAATTTCAGAATTTCAATTTTTGGTAACCTTGCCTCACAAAAATGTAATATAGAGCAACCAAAAATTATATGTACCCTAAAAATAGTCCAAAAAAAAACGCCACCTTATCCCGTAGTTTCCAAAATGAGGTCACTTTTAGGGAGATTCTACTCCAGGGGTGCATCAGGGAGGTTGAAACAGGACACGGTGTAAATAAACGGATCCATAAAAATCAGCCCTCCAAAAACCACATGGCGCTCCGTTCCCTCTACGCCCCGCCGTGTGGCCGTACAGTAGTGTACGACCACATATGGGGTGTTTCTGTAAATGGCAGAGTCAAGGCAATGAAGATACAGTCTTGTTTGGCTGTTAACCCTTGCTTTGTTAGTGGAAAAGATGGGTTAAAATGGAAAATTTGGCAAAAAAATGAAATTATCAAATTTCATCCCCATTTGCCAATAACTCTTGTGCAACACCTAAAGGGTTAACGACGTTTGTAAAATCAGTTTTGAATACCTTGAGGGGTGTAGTTTCTTAGATACACTTTTAGGGAGTTTCTACTCTAGGGGTGCATCAGGGGGGCTTCAAATGGGACATGGTGTAAATAATCCAGTCCAGCAAAATCTGCCTTCCAAAAACCATATGGTGCACCTTTCCCTCTACGCCCTACTGTGTGGCTGTACAGTAGTGTACGACCACATATGGGGTGTTTCTGTAAACGGCAGAGTCAGGGCAATAAAGATACAGTCTTGTTTGGCTGTTAACCCTTGCTTTGTTAGTGGAAAAAATGGGTTAAAATGGAAAATTTGGCAAAAAAATGAAATTCTCAAATTTCATCCCCATTTGCCAATAACTGTTGTGCAACACCTAAAGGGTTAACGAAGTTTGTAAAATCAGTTTTGAATACCTTGAGGGGTGTAGTTTCTAGAATGGGGTGGTTTCTATTATGTAAGCCTCGCAAAGTGACTTCAGACCTGTACTGGTCCCTAAAAATTGGGTTTTTGAACATTTCTGAAAAATTTCAAGATTTGCTTCTAAACTTCTAAGCCTTGTAACATCCCCAAAAAATAAAATATCATTCCCAAAATGATCCAAACATGAAGTAGACATATGGGGAATGTAAAGTAATAACTATTTTTGGAGACATTACTATGTGTTATAGAAGTAGAGAAATTGAAACTTTGAAATTTGCAATTTTTTGCAAATTTTTGCTAAATTTGGTATTTTTTAATAAATAAAAATGATTTTTTTTTTACTTCATTTTACTAGTGTCATGAAGTACAATATGTGACGAAAAAACAATCTCAGAATGGCTTGGATAAGTCAAAGCATTTTAAAGTTATCAGCACTTAAAGTGACACTGGTCAGATTTGCAAAAAATGGCCTGGTCCTTAAGGTGAAATAAGGCTGTGTCCTTAAGGAGTTAAAATTAATTAAAATTAATGCTGTAGATCGTATATGTTATGAACTCATGTTTAAAAAGTAACAGTTTTTTAATTAATGAATAGTACAGGTGAACACAAGGAACTTTGTAATATATCTTATCAGAGAAAGATGCTTCCTTCTCCTATTAGGGTCCTTTCCCCTAAATGTCAATTCACTGCTTAGATATGTCTTCAGTGAAGACCATTGACGAAGGGCTGCCTGCTGAATGAAGGATCAGATTACATAAAAGTCTATGGAGAGGGGCTGCTTAAGCCACAAGGCAGAAATATTGAGAGACTTGTGATTTGCTGTCTTATTTCACTGCTGGATTCACACCTAAACTGCTCTGTTCTGTAACATGCCTACATTACTCTCTCTCTACATCTGAAGGTGTGCTACAGGCAGTGAGCAGGTATTCCTCTTTATCCTCATTATATAGATATTCCTTGTTACATAAATAGTGTTAGATAGGAAATAGACCAACAGACAGAGATAAATGGATAGATAGATAGATAGATAGATAGATAGATATGAGATAGATAGATAGATAGATAGATAGATAGATAGATAGATAGATAGATATGAGATAGATAGATAGATAGATAGATAGATAGATAGATAGATAGATAGATAGATGGATAGATAGACAATGAGCTAGATAGATAGATATTAGATAGACAGATAGCTAGATAGATCCCCACCCTGGATGTGTCCCCATCCCCCAACCCTACCCAATTATTCCCCACTTGTTTTGGCAATGCTAACAAGTATTTAGTCCTGCCAATAAAGCTGTTTTGATTTGATAGATAGATAGATAGATAGATAGATAGATAGATATGAGATAGATAGAACAAAACTGTACATATATTTTTTTGTATATCACTCGCGTGCAATATTAGCACCAATAATCGCAGACAGAAAGACAGAAAACACAATCTAAGTATTTTTAACTATATTTTAAACCAAAAAAAATCTTCACATAATAAATACATTTTATGCACAATTAAATTGAAATTGACCTCAGAAAGTTATTTACAATATAAATAATTATAAATGGGAACAATTTGCAAGATATGTTGACAGTTTTGCAATGTTTCCTACATGAAATTCCAAAAGGATAGTTCAAGTTACAGATAATATTATACAATGTCACTAGAAATATACATTGCAAGGCATGTCTGATCAGACATTTGAGGCTGAGCATCGGACCTCATAGATTTTTCAATGTTATTTAAGGGCACCAGATAATAGCTATCATAACTGGCCTTCATCTTCTAATATCAGACAGCACTCTATTCACAACATAAACACACCTTTGATTTTAAAGTGCAGTCTCCACTGTTTTGGAAAAAACATTTATATCGTTTTAAACTGTAATAAAACTGTATGTAATTTTTTTTCGCAAAGGTTTTTGTCTCCAAAAAAAGAATATACATATATATGATGTTGTCAGCAATGGAAAAGATACAGATTAACATAGAATAAACACATATCTATGTTGGAAGGTGCATCATAAAATATTATTATATAATAAAACTATGCACGTTATTTGTTTTATCTGAAAGGCAAATATTTGTAATATTTTGTTTACTATAAGTCAACCTTATACCATTAGTATTGTAGGTAGTATTTTTATACCCTGGAAAGCTGAGATTGATATTAATAACTAGGCCCATAAACATAGTGGAAGATTTTTATATTTGAATACAATATACACAGCATAATGTATATATGGGTTCTACTGCAATGAATGGAAAAAATATATTTTGTTTTCTCATGATTGATTGATGCGTCTTATCAACATCCTATTTTGCAGTATCCTATAGTAAGAAAAATCATTATTTTTTTTAACACATGCGGTACTCTAAAAGCAAACCATGAACCGTATTCCTCCCTATAGAATATAAATGCAATACCAATTGCAATTATGTTTGTAAGTAAAATTTAAATGTAAAAAACTAAACTTTTAAATGTTATTAAAATGATAATAATTTTATTTAAGGTAAATTTCCTTGTTTGCGTTACAATTTTGTAGAGGGGGCAGTGTATCATTTCAGAGAAAGAGAGGTGTTTTAAAGGTAACCTGGTGAAAAGCAGTTATTTTTTACTCTGAAATGCTGTGATGTTTCAGAGAAAACATAGTTTAAAAACAAACGGGGAGGAGTCATCTGGGCTGCTCACCCCCTGTGTTGGTTAGACCGACAGGTCTCTCCCTACGTACAAACAGGGAAAAAACTGTCAATTAAACCAAGCTGGACAAAGTGAAATTAGAGCGGAGCCTCCCATATCATTCTTCTCCCCATTCTTAGCTCATTTTTAAGTTATGGGGAAATTTACAGGGGTTTTCAACTTTTTGGGGTGAGTTGCACAAAAAATTTCTGGCTTTTTGAACCCTGCACCATCCAGTGCAACCTAAAGAGGTGGAGTGAAAATCTGGTCAGGATTATCACATTTATGAAGTGCGCCTTTAAAAAAAAAAAAAAAAAAAGTCACAAAAATGTCTCAACTCCATGGCAGGCATCCCCCAGACATACTTTCACCAAAATTGGTGCAAGTACTTTGTACTTGCTCCAAATGTACAGTATAATTACCATGCACCCTATTTATATATTTGTTGCAGATGTGCATAGTAACTCAAGTCCAATAAATCCACCCATATAATTTCTCTGAAATGGCACAGGGAGTCTGTTTGTAATGAGGGAGTCTGTTTGCGTCTCATGTTGCCTGTAGTTCGAGCAGCACAAACCTCCTGAAAGGTTCCTTTTAATATAAAAAAAACTGAATAATAGTTATTAGTCAGTTCATTAGTATTGATTTTATCTTTTATTCATTTTTGTAAAGCTGATCTAATCTAAGTAACAACATTTCATCAGCTTCAATGGTTTAATCCATCCTTGGTGAACAGTTGTATTTGTATCACCCACAGAGGAAGGAAACTGCACTGATTACTGTAGCTCCATCAAGACATCTCTCAGTCAGAAAAAAAAAAGAACCTTAAAAAGCTTGAGCCTAGCCTAACAGTGATAGTAATTATGCAGACTGTTCTGTGAAATCATTGCTCAGTTCAGGGAAATTCACTTTTGGAAGTCCATTGAAGATGAATGATATATAGTTGATGGACCCTCCTATATGCAATCCTAGAATGACCTAAATTTTCTGTCCACATGCTGCAATGGAAACTAATGTAGCAGATGTTCAAATCATGTAGTCAACTTCCCCAAACTAGTCAATAAGATTGTTCTTAAACTAAAGCAATTCTTTTTGACGAAACTTTAATATTACAAGTATAACTGCCAGGTCCATCAATCTGCTGTGGTGAAAGATATGAACTGTTTTCATGAAAAATCTTATAGAATATATTTCAAGCTAGAAGAAATTGAAGTTATAAATTGGAACCAACCTTTTGGAGAACTTATGGAAATTAAATAAAACATTTGAATACCAAAAATGCCAGATAAATATTCCAATACTTATAGTAACAACCTAAAATCTAGTTAATGTGGTGAACCCTATTTACCAATAATGGAAACAAATATAATTTCTCTCTTTTATGATTTCTTGTAAAAGTTATGCTGCAATATATGAATTCCATACATACAACTGTGTGATATATGTACTCAGGATAATGTGGTTGTTGAAAACAATGTAATTCAAACAAAAGAAATTTGCAGAATTTTTAGAGTAGCAGAAGTAGCTTGGTTGATAAGATATATTAGAGATGCAAGTACTCTTAAAATTAGGAAATCCAGGATATATATAAAAAAAAAAAAAGGTAATAAACATATGTTGGTTGTGTTTACTTATAATACGGTTAATATATATTCATTCTGGGCACAAACTCTACTGCACTGACTGAGTTACTATGATGTGATTAAGGAGTTGTTGAAACTAGCAATGTGTATATAGTATATGTGAAAAGTGCTCTTCAAGTAACTAGAAGACAGAAAATGTAATGCAGGTTAAACAAATGTATTACTGTGCTGAAAAGTAAGTAATTCTGGTTTTGCAATCACAGACATACAAAAATGTGTGCATTTGTGCCTGTGTATACATAAAGTTGTACATTCAACTTTTGCTTCAAGTCCTATATGCATAGTTTCAGGGATTTTTCTTTATTTTTTATTTCACCTATTTATTTTTTTATTTTTTTTGAAAATTTATTTATTTACATGCAAGTGTAATTAGCAAAATGTTTTAGCCTATAACACTGTATAGCAAAAAGTACTGTGTTTGCCGGAAGAAGCTATGTGATGTTAAATGTGTTTGCGCTAAAAAATTAAAAAATTATAGCAGTGACACCTTTATTGGCTAACAGAAATAATTTTGTCTTTTTTAATGCAAAAGTATTTAACATCACAGAGCCTGTAACACTGAAATTCCTATATTTTGTTTTGCAAGACTGCACAACTGGTTACCATAGACATGTGGTATGTAAAGTAAAAGTCCTCTGAGCTTCATTATTTCAGCCAAAATGTCATAATAAATTTTTACAAATACAAAAGCCAAGCCTAGTCTCCCCTGCTGTTACATCCAGTGTGCCGTAATTCATAAGATGCTGGCAATAATGACATGAAAAAGGTTTTTTTTTTTCTCTGTAAAGGGTACAAAGCATAAGATGCATCATATTAAATATCAACTCCCATTTGTGATTATTACTGATGTACCCTTGTGCACTTGTGCTGGGTCCTGTTGCATTCGTAAATGAGAAGTCACATCAAAATGGGATCCACTGCAGCCCAGTGAATAGTTTCTGATAGATTCTGTATCATATAGGTGCTCAAGAGCATATCCAGTAAATGTGTAAGCATGTTTATCAAAATAAGGACGGTGGGCATTGTAGTAGTTTGGTGAGGTGGAATGGTCCACTGTTTGTTGAGGAGACACATTTGTATGTAAATAGTCCTTAGTTACTCCAGCTTTGGAAATTCTCTCAGAATTTGGACTGCTGATTCTGGATAGGGTGGTAGGGCTGTTTTCATATTCATTGTCTCTTGGACTCAACATTTTACCATCCCTTTGCTGTAGATGGTCACAAGGAGAGGTATTGGAGACAGCTGGGCCACGACACACAACTCCAGTTAACTGGGATTGTTGGTAATTGACAAAGCAAATAGAATTTCTTTTTGCTGCTCCGTTGATAGGAGTTAGTTGATCTGGACTAGACTTACGTAGCTGTAACCTATTTTCCTCTTCTTTTATCATTTGTTGAGTTGCACGGATTAGTGTTTCAATTTTACTTGGTTCATGATGACTATTTTGATATTGCTCAGAACGATAACGATCCCCTGATTCACTTGCAGAACCAGGATCAGGAGAACTGACAACACTGTCTTCATCCCAATGATTTCTTCCTGAATAAGGAAGAGAAACAACAGTCAGTTCTGTAACATTTCAGAACATCTTTATAAATAATATTTTGTGTATCAAAATACAACAGCAAGGAAACCCAACGTAATTCATACTTCATAAAGTGTACCTCCAGTTATAAATGTAAATTGATTTGCTGCAGTATTTACTATAACCTTTAACTTTAGCTTGTAGATCATTAGAAGCACCCATGGTGCACATTCCTACAACGGACAGTAAAGCTCCAGTAGCAGAGCTCTGTGCTTTGTTTCCCAGGCATTCATAACCAGAAGTAAGCCTCATTGTACTGCTGCTGTTGTAATCAATATGAGCTTTGCGGCAGAGACTTCCTACCATCTACAGATTCCTAGAAGAAAATATACAAAAGTCTGCTGTTGAAACTACTCAATTCCAGGAGGGTGCTGTTGGAGCTTAGAAAGGAGTTAAGGTTTATAGTAAGCACTGCAGCAAATTATTTTACATATATGACTGGAGGTACATTCTAATATAGGGTCACTTAATGATATATTTCTGTTCTATATAATATGTCACAAATAGTTCCAAAATTAAAGAAAAAAATCTGAAATAAATATTAATATCTATTATTTTCCAAGTAAGGAAGCCACTAGCAATATATTGCATTGAAAAGTAAGCATGTTTCATTTTAAAATGTTAAATGCTTCTTTAGGTTAATATTGTATATTATTCTATTACATCTGTATGTTAACTTTCATCCAAATAAAGTAAATTTCCTTACCATGCACTCTGTGACCAGAAGTTATATGTGGTACTGAGTTTTCATATCCATCTCTGCTTTCAGGAGATGACTTGGGCACAGTAAGGGTTGATCGAGAACCCCACCAATTCTCTCTTCCAGCTTGTGGACTTCCTAGAAAGTATCTACCAGCTTCACATCTGCCACTTTCACAAGACTGACTATGATGATGCCTTTCATCACTAAATCTTGAATGGTCAAGGGTAAATCCAAAACACAAAGCACTTCGATCAGGATACTGTCTATATGCACATGAGGCATCATGTTGCTGGGAGTTTGGCCTTTCTACTGGGTCTAGAAGTTGTGGTGAAGCTGTGTCTGTTAATGGACTGCCACCCCATTGACTGTCATGATCTGATTCTGATCTCTCCGTGTGGAATCCAGAATACTGCAAAATATTACAAATGCATTTCTAAATATTAAACCATACCATGTAATTTTTTTTCAGTAGAAAAAAGTAGCTGTTTGATACAGAAAACAATTACTAGATTTTAATTACGATAAGTTAACTAACAGCCATAATAGTCATATGGCTATACTAAAATTTGTGCATTTTTTAGGCTTTAATGTGTTTCCCTAGACATAAACTTCTGATTTGTGCTATTAGTTAGTGTTCAATAACTGGCCTTTTTAAGGCCTTGTTCACTACTAGAAAAATGGATTCTTGAACAGAAACTGAACAAACCACAGGACTTTATTATAGTCACTGGGATCTGTTTGGCTCTGCTTGGGTCAGTTATGTGCCGAGTTGAGCGAACCTGGTTTGGGGTTTAAGTGAATTACTTGATGGATTCCATTCTCATGGAATCCATAACGTAATTCAATGCTGGCATGCCGTCACAACACAAGGGAGCTGGCCATACACTTATATTATGCGGCAAGCCGGCATTGAATTACGTGATGGATTCTGTGAGAACGGAATCCATCATGTCATTCCCTTAAACCCGGAACTCGAACCTGCGGTTCGATCAACTCTGATTATTTTCATTGTTTTGCTCCTGTATAAAATCAGAACAGAAATAAAACGCTCAAGTGTGAAAGAGGCCTAAATCATATCTCATGTAAACCCATCTCTTCAATCAATGTAGAAGGCATAAGCGCAACTGTTGAACATGCAGCACATAAAGTACAGTTGCAAGAAAAAGTATGTGAAGCCTTTGGAATGATAAAGATTTCTGCACAAATTGGTCATAAAATGTGATCTGATCTTCATCTAAGTCACAACAATAGACAATCACAGTGTGCTTAAACTAATAACAAACAAAGAATTAAATGTTACCATGTTTTTATTGAATACACCATGTAAACATTCACAGTGCAGGTGGAAAAAGTATGTGAACCCCTAGACTAATGACATCTCCAAAAGCTAATTGGAGTGAGGTGTCAGCCAACTGGAGTCCAATCAATGAGATGAGATTGGAGGTGTTGGTTAAAGCTGCCCTGCCCTATAAAAAACACACACCAGTTCTGGGTTTGCTTTTCACAAGAAGCATTGCCTGATGTGAATGATGCCTCGCACAAAAGAGCTCCCAGAAGACCTACGATTATGAATTGTTGACTTGCATAAAGCTGGAAAGGGTTATAAAAGTATCTCCAAAAGCCTTGCTGTTCATCAGTCCATGGTAAGACAAATTGTCTATAAATGGAGAAAGTTCAGCACTGCTGCTACTCTATCTAGGAGTGGCCATCCTGTAAAGATGACTGCAAGAGCACAGTGCAGACTGCTCAATGAGGTGAAGAAGAATCGTAGAGTGTCAGCTAAAGACTTACAAAAGTCTCTGGCATATGCTAACATCCCTGTTAGTGAATCTACGATACATAAAACACTAAACAAGAATGGATTTCATGGGAGGATACCACAGAGGAAGCCACTGCTGTCCAAATAAAACATTGCTGCATGTTTACAGTTTGCACAAGAGCACCTGTATGTTCCACAGCAGTACTGGCAAAATATTCTGTGGACAGATGAAACCAAAGTTGAGTTGTTTGGAAGAAACACACAACACAATGTGTGGAGAAAAAGAGGCAAAGCATTACCAACATCAAAATCTCTTCCCAACTGTGAAGTATAGTGGTGGGGGCATCATGGTTGGGGGCTGCTTTGCTGTGTCAGGGCCTGGACACAGATTGCTATCATCGAAGGAAAAATTAATTCCCAAGTTTATCAAGACATTTTGCAGGAGAACTTAAGGCCATCTGTCCACCAGCTGAAGCTCAAAAGAAGATGGGTGTTGCAACAGGACAACGACCCAAAGGCAGTAAATCAACAACATAATGGCTTAAACAGAAGCAAATACGCCTTCTGGAGTGGCCCAGTCAGAGTCCTGACCTCAACCCGATTGAGATGCTGTGGCATGACCTCAAGAAAGCGATTCGCACCAGACATCCCAAGAATATTGCTGAACTGAAACAGTTCTGTAAAGAGGAATGGTAAAGAATTACTCCTGACCGTTGTGCACGTCTGATCTGCAACTACAGGAAACGTTTGGTTGAAGTTATTGCTGCCAAAGGAGGTTCAACCAGTTATTAAATCCAAGGGTTCACATACTTTTTCCACCTGCACTGTGAATGTTTACATGGTGTGTTCAATAAACACATGGTAACATTTAATTCTTTGTGTGTTATTAGTTTAAGCAGACTGTGATTGTCTATTGTTGTGACTTAGATAAAGATCAGATCACATTTTATGACCAATTTGTGCAGAAATCCATATCATTCCAAAGGGTTCACATACTTTTTCTTGCAACTGTATGTAAGCTATACTCTTCTGTCGGTTAATAATATACATAACCTGAATGCTTTATCTATTTTCTATATATTATTCATCTACACTCATATTGCTCTTGAAAAGGAGACCAATTTAGCATTGTGGTTTCAGTTGACTAATCACCATTATGACACTCACAGAGATATTATTTAATTCTTATACTAGACATGTCAACTAAAGAGGTTGATCACTTCAGCAAAATGCATTTATCATGTAGAGAAAGTTAATACAAGGCACTTAATAATGTATTGTGATTGTTCATATTACCTTCTTTGCTGGCTTGATTCATTTTTCCATCACATTATACACTGCTCATATCCAAGGGCTACAACCACCCTGCAATCCAGCAGTGGTAGTCATGCTTGTACACTATAGGAAAAAGCGCCAGCCTCTCTTGTGGCCGGGACCGTGTAAGCGAGCATAGGACGGCTCTTTTTCCTCTAGTGTGCAAGCATGGCCAACACAGCAGGATTTCAGGGTGGTTGTAAGCCCTGCAAATGGGTAGTGTATAATGTGATGGAAAAATGAATCAAGACAATACATTAATAAGTGCCTAGTATTAACTTTGTCTACATGAAAAATGCTACTTGCTGAAGTAAAAAAAACATCTTAAAGGGGTATTCCCATCAGAGACAATGGGGGTATATCACTAGGATATGCCCCCATTGTCTGATAGGTGTGGGTCCAACCTCTGGGACCTGCACCTACAACGAGAACGTAGCGGGGAGAGTTCTGGCTGGAGGACCCCAGGTTTCCCAGGGTCCGGCCACCACCAAGCTCTGCTCCCCGCTGCTCCCATACAAGTGAACGGGACTGCACCATGCATGCGCAGCCCCCGCTCCCATTGATTTCTATGGGGCCTATGGAAATAGCCGGGCCAGCGCTTGGCTATTTTTGGCGGCCCCATAGAAATGAATGGAGGGTGGCTGCGCATGCACAGTGTGCCCTCCACTACTTTCACCGCTCCGTTCTCCCTGTGGGTGCGGGTACCAGAGGTGGGACCTGCACCTATCAGACAATGAGGGCATATCCTAGCGATATGCCCCTATTGTCTGTGATGGCAAAACCCCTTTACATTACATTTTACTATTACTATAATTTTTATATTGATGGTATAAAATACAAACAACATTGTCTTAAATATTTCTTGTAAAAGATATTCCAATATTTCTAGTAAAAAAAAGTGTATAAAATAGGGACTACAAAACTATTATGACTTCCTTTAGAATTATAAATGAAATCCGCCAGAAACTGTATAAGTGATAATACTAAACAGCAGAGAAGTATTAGCAAAGCATGATAAAATATCCTATATAGCTAAATAAATTGTAAAGAATAATTAAGAAACAGAAACTGACAATAATACATGTTCTAAAAACAGAAATGAAACCAAGTTTATTCCTTATATCTTTCATAGAAATAGATCACAGTTATTGGGGTAGTTAATCTTTAAAGTGCACCTAAACCTTAGGGTAAACGTTATCAAAACCTATTCTACATGTGGAGGAAATAATATTTACTTCAAATAATATTTTATAATATTGGCTTTTCCTAGAGAAATAGGCGCATCAAGTTCAGGTGATTATTGCGCATTACAATTTGTATTTTCGTGCACCTCTGTGTATGAGTGTACAGGCCGGAGCATACATCACTCCTCCTGGCTGCCCCAGCGTTGCTTTCCTAAAGTCTGACATAGATGGGCTATGTCATGCTTTAGCAGAGCGGGCAGAAGAAGGGAAGCAATGCGCTATGGAGCTCAACTCCACTCTGCTAATAGCCTGTACCAATGTGAAATGCAGGGCAGGAGCTCCATAACACATCACTCCCTTGCCTGTGCCCACTCTGCTAGCCTGACATAGCCCATCAAATCCAGGCTTTAGGAGAGCAGAGCTGATACAGGCAGGAGGAGCAGTGTATGCTCTGGCCAGTACAGCACTCAGTGCAGCCCCAGAGGAATCCATATGCCTATACACAGTGGAGAATGGATTCTAAAGCACAATAGGCACCTGAAATCTTGTTGCCTATTTCACTAGAAAAAGTTAAAAAATAAAGTATATAACAATAATAAATTTACCCGAAATTTTAGATACTGTTTTAACAATTCTACAATGTGAAAAGTAAGAAATAACACTGCATTATCAGGGATTATACAAACAGCACTTAAATTCTTGATACTAATGTGTACCTCAAGAAAATGCCACAGATGTCTTATACTCTGGCCAGATGATGGCTATTAAATCACTTTTATCTTATGGTTTGCCTAAGTAAACCTGAAGGTTAAAATATGTTTTTGCATTGACTATTATAGCCTGACACAGATGGAAGAAGCCCTCGCTACAGTAACATAATATAACCATTAAAATAAAATACAAAATGTGATCTTATTGAACATAACTAAAGTGCAGTATTAGAAAATGTGTGAAAACTAAAGGCACATGGCTCAGTGAATATGTATGCCCAGCAACTACCCTTTTCATTTTCATAATACATTTTTATGCCAATCACATATTTTGTAGACCAGTATAGGGTTGTTGCAATACCAAAATTTTGATTCGATTTCGATACCATAAAAAAGTATTGCGACTCGATACCACGCGAAAAAATAAAACATCAAAAAAAGCAGTGTGGATTCCGCATTTTAAAAAATGTTGAATCGTGCAGTTTTTAGTTATTTATTTTTTTGCTGTTCTGGCGTTCACCGCATGGGAGATTTTTTAAATATTTTAATAGTTTGGACTTTTCTGATATGGCGATGTGTTTATTTATTTATTGTTTATAAATTTTATATGTAAAATTGGGAAAGGGGGTGATTTATACTTAATAATTTGGAGGGTTTTTTAAACTTTTTTTTACTGTTTATTTAATAACTATTTCCCCCTTTAGGGGGCAAGGGATCTTTTCATCCCTTGTGCTATTCACCCTGATAGATCTCTATTAGGGTGAATAGGAATTCACACTGTCCCTGCTGGCCTGTGCTCTGTGCACACAGCAGCAGGGAGCTTACCATGGCAGCCAGGGCTTCAGTAGCGTCCTAGCTGCCATGGTAACCGATCGGAGCCCCAGGATTACACTGCTGGAGCTCCGATCAGAAGCTGCCACTGCCACCAATAAGGAGGGGACCCTGTGGCCACTGCTACTAGTGATTTTAATAAGGGAGGGTTGAGGGGCGCACTGCACCACCAATGATTTCAATACTGGGGGGGGGGCGCACTGCGCGACCAATGATATTTAATCTTTAATACAGGTGCCAGCAGCAGAATTACATAGCTGGGAGCTGCGATCAGTGGCAGTAAACCCCTTAGGTGCCGCACCTAAGGGGTTAACTGACGCTGATCGCGGCTATGTGATTCTGCTGCCGGCACCTGTATTTGTATTAAACGAGGGAACCTGTCACCTAAAAACGCCTCCCAAACCACCAGCATTGCCTTAAAGTAGCCAGCAGTATGTTTCTAAAGATCCTTTTATTCCTCCAGCCAGATGCACAAAAATCTTGAAAAACTAACTTTAATCCCCTGCATGCGCTATGTAACAGCAGAGTTTGATGTCAAAGGGGCAGTGGCCTACTCACTTTAAGTTAGGATAACCACACCCCCTTTCCCTGCCCCTTCAGCTCTGATTGACAGCCGCGCACGTGAACGTCTGACGCACACTCACACCCGGGAGCCTGAGAATTGAGCCGCTGAAAACTACCTTACAGCGGTATACAGCAATGTGCAGGCACGTTAATAGAAACGTGAGGGCTCATGTGTCAGACTTCGGCCGGCTTTGCTGTACAGCCGAAAACTAGTGGCTGTCTGACAATTAAAAGCAAAGGGGCAGGGAAAGTGGGCATGGTTATCTTGACTTGAAGCGAGGAGGCCGCTGCCCCCTTGACTTCAAACTCTGCTGTTACATAGCGCATGCAGAGGATTAAAGTTAGTTTTTCAAGGTTTTGGTGCATCTGGCCGGAGCAAGAAAAGGATCTTTAGAAACATACTGCTGGTTACTTTAAGGTAATGCTGGTGGTTTGGAAGGCGTTTTTTAGGTGACAGGTTCCCTTTAACTTTCATTGGTGGTGCAGTGCGCCCACCCCTCCTCCGCCACTCTCTCTTCTTATTGGCAGCAGCGGCACAGGGGGAGGGAGAGAGTGACTCAATCTCCCCAGTGCTGCTGAGGGAACATGAGCACGCTGACAGCAGCGTGCTCATGTTCTGTGATGCTAGGCTGTGCAGTAGCGCAGCCTAGTATCGATAAAAAGCAAACAAAAGTATTGATTGGGTATCGATATTTCGATGCCTGCAACAACCCTAGACCAGTATCAGTATGGTGGTAATATTGAGATCCTATGTGGTCATGGCATAGCATTATTATTTGGCCTTTATATAGTGTTATTATTGATATTGTTGGTCTTAGTATACTTAGGACCATGGTTCTACAAAAATGGGCATATCCACAGGTTAAGGGGTGCAGTACTTGGCTTGCCCTGGGTACTGGAAACCTACACTATGTCACTAAGTGGCACTATCCAGCAAGCTCATCATGTTAGATGACACTACCATCTTGACTGACAAGATCCCCTCCAGTCTGCTGCGAATCTCAGAGAGAGGCTTAAAAATTCTGGTCACAGAGGGGGGTACGATAAGAGGAAGAAACAGATGAGCCAGGGCCCAGGCAAAGTTCATTTCTTCCCCATTAATGAAATAAAATTAGTACTTAAATAATTTGTACAGAAAAATCAGCTCCTGAGTACACTGAGAAGAGAGTCTGAGGCGAAAACAGGAGCTGTAAACCCTTAATTCATTTGGAATAACAAACATCAATGAATTACTCGCCATCTCCTGTTTTGAAGCTGGTAGCTCCAACAGGGAGGGTTTATACACTCACCTAAAGAATTATTAGGAACACCATACTAATACGGTGTTGGACCCCCTTTTGCCTTCAGAACTGCCTTAATTCTACATGGCATTGATTCAACAAGGTGCTGATAGCATTCTTTAGAAATGTTGGCCCATATTGATAGGATAGCATCTTGCAGTTGATGGAGATTTGAGGGATGCACATCCAGGGCACGAAGCTCCCGTTTCACCACATCCCAAAGATGCTCTATTGGGTTGAGATCTGGTGACTGTGGGGGCCATTTTAGTACAGTGAACTCATTGTCATGTTCAAGAAACCAATTTGAAATGATTCGAGCTTTGTGACATGGTGCATTATCCTGCTGGAAGTAGCCATCAGAGGATGGATACATGTTCTCATTCTGTTTACGCCAAATTCGGACTCTACCATTTGAATGTCTCGGCAGAAATCGAGACTCATCAGACCAGGCAACATTTTCCAGTCTTAAACAGTCCAATTTTGGTGAGCTTGTGCAAATTGTAGCCTGTTTTTCCTATTTGTAGTGGAGATGAGTGGTACCCGGTGGGGTCTTCTGCTGTTGTAGCCCATCCGCCTCAAGGTTGTGCGTGTTGTGGTTTCACAAATGCTTTGCTGCATACCTCGGTTGTAACGAGTGGTTATTTCAGTCAACGTTGCTCTTCTATCAGCTTGAATCAGTCGGCCCATTCTCCTCTGACCTCTAGCATCCACAATGCATTTTTGCCCACAGGACTGCCGCATACTGGATGTTTTTCCCTTTTCACACCATTCTTTGTAAACCCTAGAAATGGTTGTGCGTGAAAATCCTAGTAACTGAGCAGATTGTGAAATACTCAGACCGGCCCGTCTGGCACCAACAACCATGCCATGCTCAAAATTGCTTAAATCACCTTTCATTCCCATTCTGACATTCAGTTTGGAGTTCAGGAGATTGTCTTGACCAGGACCACACCCCTAAATGCATTGAAGCAACTGCCATGTGATTGGTTGACTAGATAATTGCATTAATGAGAAATAGAACAGATGTTCCTAATAATTCTTTAGGTGAGTGTATATGAATATACCTATAGGCATAGCACGTAGAACATGTCCTGAGAACTTAGGGACTCCACAATTAGGATGACCAGCCCAGAAGGTATGAACCCCGCTTCTAACTTGGACCACTATGGAATAAAATATTAAAGCCCTCTTCTATCGTAGACAGCCACAGTTAGTAACACTAACCATTACACTTCTGTAAACCACTGGCGTTTTTTTTTTTTTTTTAAGATGCAATATTTTTTTTCTTATCTTCAGTTGTCTTAAACCTACAGTCAGGTGTTTCTTATAGTCAAAAATATATTAAGACCTGGCTGTGTAAAAATATGTTAACATAACAATGGAAATGGAAGTCTAGTAAATGCTACACGGGCGCATGTACTCATCTCTATTGGAAATTTTTTTTCTAATTTTTTGAATAAACTGTGTAGGTCTACTAGAACATACTAGTCATATGGTGTATTTAAAAAGCATTCAAATTATTATATTTGCATTGTGAAAAGTTTTCCTGTAATGTCTTCAGGGATCATGTTTTAACTATTTTTCTCCTCAAAAATACTTTACTTTTCTCCTCAAAAGTACTGTAAGTTGTGCACTGGATTTTATGTCTATAAAGGCTTAATAAATATAACCATAGCGCAACTTATATTAAAGCGAGCCTGTCACATTGAAAATGCATTTAAATCTTTGCTCATTTGGGGGGTTTAGGAGTGCAGTGGTCAGTCTTAATTTGTAAATAACAGTGCTCTCTATATGTACTATCATACATGGAAGGCTGGTGATCAATGAACTGGACCACCCACTGGACTCATAGGGCTTTAAGGAGCAGAAGTTTAGATCAATGAGATAATATTTAGTTCAATATTTTACTACAAAACTATAGATTAAACTGCTCATCTCCTCCTGTTCTATAACATGCTGCCTACAAATTGGACTGCATTTTTTATGTGACAGGTTCCCTTTAATTGTATAAAGTAAAAACATAGAAATGTGTGGGTAATAGCAATCCACCAAGAAAATTTAAACTGACATTAGAGAAAAGATTACCATGAATATCTTGCTAAATATAATTTATGTAATGATTGAAGGTGACATTTGTGGTATATCAGAATATTAATATGAAGTCACAACCTTTGGAAATGAGTATCACATAAAACATATGCTTGAAGTAGAGAACAGTTTATTAAAGACTTATGAAGACATAGTAAGCCTTGTGTAATTATTCCTATAAATGTTTTAAACAAATTTTAACACAAACTCAGAGGCAAATCTAAGATCACTGACTAGATCAGAGATCAGCATCCTCTGGCACTCCAGCTGTTCTGAAACTACAACTCCCAGAATGCTCCATTCACTTCTGTGGGAATCAGAAAGCATGTTGCATGCTGGGAGTTGTAGTTTCCCAGCAGCTGGAGTGCCGAAGGTTGCTGATCCCTGGACTAGATAGAAAGAAAACTACCATGCTCTCTACAATTACATGCATGCATTCGTTAGGATATTCCAGTATAAGCAAACCTTTAAAATATTTTTCACTTGTATAGTTTTTCGCTGAACGCATGTGTAGAGATGTTAAAATTATAAATAATAAGAAATCTAATATTCATTAAATAAATACATACACATAAATAAATTAGACTGTACTGTGTCCAGGTCACAATCATTTCTGTATGTGGTAGGGATGCAAAACTATGTTCAATTCCCTATTTAGAAATAAATAAAAATTTGACGATAGACTTCTCATCGTCCGCAACCTATTGTCATCCTCATAATTCTAAAGTCTGTGTTAAAAGAAAAGACCAATGAAAATGATTTTTACTTAGTGATCTCTCCCCAATTATTTATATCATTCATAAGAAGACCATATTAAGAGACATAATAATAGAAAGTCATGTATAAAGTCATGTTGTATGTACATTTATATTTGAAATATTTAATTATACCGACTTTCATGTGTGTATATCTAGATAGATGACAGTGACCAGATTTCTGAAATGTAGTAAAGTCTAATTTTACCAGTGAAATCATAACATTTGATTAAATGTTCCGCTTCCACTAACTGGTAATTGGAAAGGATCTGCACGGTGCCAATTCTCTAACAAATGGAAACGATTAAGGCCTCATTTTGCACCACTCTTTATCTATATTTGAAGTGACATGTCAGTCTATCATACTGGTTATTCTAATAGTTAAAGAATTTACATGGAAGTCATGCCCTGCAGCGCTCTGCAGTGTATCATTTGTTGGAAAGATAAAAATGAAGATGAAAATTAAACTGTAATGAAGAAGAACATAATTTTCTTTTATTGTTGTTCTGCATTTGTCAATGTGCTGTATGAGTGGAAAGGAGAAGGTATAGACATTTGAGACCAGTTCTGCTAGTATGATTGTAAAATTAGAATTATCTGCTTTAATTATACTGTGCTTAGAAATGTGGTTTAAATGCTTTGAAACTAATACTTAGATAATTTACCATGAGGGGAACTCTCAAAATGCACCCAATTTATCAAACTTTGTAGTTTATTTCATAAACTTGATGTATCTTTAACTATATCTAGAGATAGATGTTAGTCCAATTTTTGTGCCACCTCTTAACTGGAGTTAGAGTATGACAATTTTTTAAACACAATTCTGAAATCTTGCATAAACCTACTTGCCAACTTAACCAAACCCACTTTCAAAAAATGTCGAGAGCAGTGTAAAATCACAGAAAGTGCAACATGTTTTGTACAAAAATAGCATGGGCAAAAAATTTCTATTATATTTTTCACACCAGAAAACTGACATACATGGCTTCATATACTGTCATCACTTTACCCATTTGATATGCTTATATCATAAACAGGAACCTAATCGCGCTTATAATTACAGAGCACAATATGAAAACTTTAAATTCCTCCCCCTTTTAACCCTGTGTAATCTGTGAAGTTTTTCTTTTTCTGACTGTCCCTTCCAACTCATTCTCATTTAAAGTCACATTTGTGTATTTCAGTTGAAATCCCTGTGAAACCATTTGAATGAATTAAGTATTTTCATTCAAACTAATGAAATTGACATCATAGCATCTTGCTGTTTCACGCTCTCTTCTTAGATATGAATCTGATCCTGCAATGAAATATATACTCTACCTAATCTATTTATAACACTTAGTATTTGGCAAGGAAATAAATGTTATACAAATAGACAGCTAACGCCCACCAACATGACCCATTTACTCAGGACGCAATGTTCTCACATTCATTTTCCAGGTGCAGAATGCTGGGTTCAAATTATCATTATAATTTGCATCTATTTTTTTATTCAGTCTAATTTTCTTATTAGACTACTACACAGTCACACGGCCCCTTACAGTGATATGATAATTGATCTTTGTAATTCATTGTGTTCATTAATGGCCATTAATATCAATTCCATGAGTCCTTCTTGCTGTTTTTAAAATGCTTAAAAATTTACATATAAGAAGCTGCATATTGTGGCCAACAGTTAAATATATAAAGGGGTGGTATCTACGAAATAAAATACAATGTTTTCTTGGGTTCTAATTTAAGCCTGAAAGTTGTAAACCACAATAAAAAACGGTACTGTGCTATAGTAAATGAAACTTACCTGAGGATACGGGGATGTCCTGGATTTAGACTTTGTGCTAGGTAGACGGGATTTATTACTCTTCCGATTATCATTTATTACTGGATTAGAATTTGCATAAGAAAATGTTGGTTTTGTTGTGACTTGATCCAAAGATAGCTGAAGCCCTTTGTATTCGGTATCTCTGTTTAAAAATTAATGTATATATTAAGTTTGTTTCAAATCTGTCATACAAAGAAGAACAGTATACATTATGACTGGGCCTTTAAGTCTGGACATATATTAGAGAAGCACACCATAAGTAAGGTGCGGTGCAACTAGGAAAGGGTTCTCCAATCCAATTCGAGTAAGCTGGACATTCAGTGCAAAAGTGGATCAAAATTGTATGTTTTAAATCTTAGGCGAGATATTTGTACATAATTTCCATTGTCTCAGCAAAAAAAAGAAAGAGAACATTCATGGTTTCAAGAATCTTTTCCCAACATTATGATGATGACAAGGTTTCAGTCGTGGTGACCTTTTCAAGTCTCTTTAGAAGGTTCATATGTAGGGAGAAATGCCGATACCAGGGCCTTTAAGTCTCACAGATATGTGATTTGAAGAACAATTATAGACAAGGTAAAGATCAATAAGCTTAAAATATACCTTCAAAAAAATATAGTTATCTCATGTCCATTGTTGCCTCATACATTTCTTTATATTTTATACCATATTTGTTTGAGCGCAAATGTGATAATGCTCCTCAATTTCTATCTGTAGTAAGGCTAATTTCATACAAGCCTTCAGGATGAACACATGCACTAACAGCATCATATGTCCTTGTGTATGTGAGTTAATGACTGGTAGACACGAGCATTACATATCACAACCAATTGGGAAAAATGCTGCTGTCGGTTGGTCCTGGGAACCCATGCACAGTGCATACTTTGAACTAAGGATAACTCTATTTCAGCAAAGAAACTGCCTCTTACTTTCCTGGTGCTCCTTTTTCCATGCTGCCCACTATCTACACTGCATCCCTGCACTCCTTATTTAGGGCAGAGCTAAGGAGTCATAATGTATGTGTATGTGAGCATATAGTGTGCACGTATGCCAGTATGTACTGAGTGTGTGTGCATGCATGCATATAGTAAATGTGTGCATTTGTGTGTGTGTGTGCATGCCAGCATGCTAGTGAATGTATGCATGTAGTGACTGTGTATAAGTGAGCATGCCTGTAAAAAGTAAGAGTGCCTGTGGCTGCATGTGTGCTCCTTGTTTTTATTGTTTTGCAATGATTTTTTATTACCTTTACAAGTGGGTGAGATATCCTCATATACAATATATATTTATTGTGATATTTATTCCCATATAAAAATAAATAAATGTAAAAATCAGTCCTGTCTTCATTCTCACTAAGGTGTATTCTCATCTCAGTGACTAATCAATGATGACAATTCTTCCCTGCATCCCATGCACATGAAGTTTAGGGATAATGTATTTCTAAAATTCATGGGATTGCTTTGTGCTTATATTTATTAATATTTTTTGTGACACAAATGTTGTATAACACACATGCTTGATTAAATCTCATCTGCAGCCAGTCATAATGTTTTGTGCAAACAGTTGATTTATGTCGCTGATATAATACATTTCTTAGACAGCTCCCTTAATTACTTTCATTTATTTCTAATCTACTTAATGGCTTAGTAGAGTAATGCTTGACTAAATATGCATTATGCTCTCTTATTTAAACTCCTAAAACAATTTTCTGCTATGCCAAATGCAAACACTTCTTATACACACAGTAAACCATGGTGCTATGAATAAGAGCACAGATGTCGAGAATTTATTTCTCATTTAAAAGAAAACATCATTGTTAGACAAATTTACAAACAATATTTTTCATCTCTTTGCAGTTTTATTTGGAGTTTTTGCAGATATAACGCAGGCCATTTTTAAAAAGGTGGTTTACATGAATTGTGTTGTTTATGACATTTTTGAAATGATATTTTAGATCCTGTCTGTGGTTGATTTATCTCAACATTTCAAAAGACTTTGACAGCGCACAAGAAATGATAGTCTGTACTGGACATTAAAACTAAATTATTAGATCGAGGCCGCTTCTACAAATATATTAATAAAAGCCGTAATAGCTTAGCTTAGCTCTATGTGACGAGAAAAACCCAACTTTGTCCCCACTATCACCTGTTCCGCTAAATCTATTTTCCAAGACTCCCATGCAGTAGCAGAGGAATTTAGGGAGAGATTTATTAAGACTAGCGGGCACTTTCTGATATCCCCTGTGCTGCCGTAGGATGTGCCTAATGTTTGCTGAGGTGCAGGTGGTGCAGGCATCCTCTGGCAGTCAGTGTGCCTAAACAGAAATCTACAAGTTGCTGTCGATTTCTGGCCTCATTTCCATCTGAAAACTTGTATAGATTAAGATAAATTTGTCACTGTCCACTCCTACTTCCCACCATTACCATGCTCCATATGTGTATGAATATATATACAGTGCTGGCCATAATTATCCATACCCCTGGCAAATTTTGACTTAAAGTTACTTTTATTCAACCAGCAAGTAATTTTTTGACAGGAAATGACATAGGTGTCTCCCAAAAGATAATAAGATGATGTGCAAGTGGCATTATTGTGGAAAAAAATACATTTCTCAGCTTTTATTTACATTTGAGCAAAAAGTGTCTAGTCCAAAATTATTCATACCCTTCACAAACTGTCACAGTCTATGGGAAAATCAAAAGTTCTATACCATTCCAAATAGTCCAAGCTGTTCTAAAGCATCCCAATTACCCTGATTAATTGGGAACAACTGTTTTAATCAACTCAACAGGTGAAAAACAGCAGCTCTCTGCAGTTGGTTTGTGGACAGTCATGGCTAAGACAAAGGAGCTCAGTGAGGACCTGCGGCTGCGCATTGTGGCTGCTCACAAGTCAGGAAAGGGCTACAAGGCCATTTCTAAATGTTTTCATGTTCCAGTGGCTACAGTGCAAAGTACTATTAAAAAATACAAGATGTTCCGCACTGTGGAAAATCTCAGAGGACGTGGTCGGAAGCCAAAAGTGACACCTGTGCTGGCCAGGAGGATAGTTAGAGAGGTGAAAAAGAATCCAAGGATCACCATCCTGGTGAATCTGGGCTCTGCTGGTGGCAATGTCTCAAGGCAGACAATCCAACGGACACTGCACACTGCTAGGTTCCACGGATGCCGACCAAGGGGGACGCCAGATAAGGCACACAAAAGCTCGCTTGGCCTTTGCAAAAGCTCATCTGGACAAAGAAGAAGACTTCTGGTCTTCTGTGTTATGGTCAGATGAAACAAAAATTGAATTGTTTGGTCACAATGATGTTTCCTTCATTTGACGTAAAAAAGGAGAAGCCTTCAACACAAAGAACACCATCCCCACTGTCAAACATGGTGGCGGGAACCAAATGCTTTGGGGGTGTTTTTCAGCCAATGGATCAGGCAACCTAATCACAGTAAACGGCACCATGAAAAAAGAGCAATACATGAGGATTCTCAACGACAACATCAGGCAGTCTGCAGAGAAACTTGGCCTTGGGCACCAGTGGACATTTCTGCATGACAATGACCCAAAACACACAGCAAAAGTGGTGAAGAAATGCTTAGCAGACAACAACATTAACGTTTTGGAGTGGCCCAGCCAGAGTCCAGACTTGAATCCAATTGAGAATCTATGGAGGGAGCTAAAGATCAGAGTGATGGCAAGAAGACCCTCCAACCTGAAAGATTTGGAGCTCATTGCTAAAGATGAATGGGGAAAAATACCTGTGGAGACATGAAAAAAGCTGGTCTGCAATTATAGGAAGCGTTTAAATGCTGTAATGGCCAATAAATGCTTTTCTATTAATTATTGAGAAGGGTATGAATAATTTTGGACTGGACACTTTTTGCTCAAATGTAAATAAAAGCTGAGAAATGTTTTTTTTTCCACAATAATGCCTCTTGTACATTGTCTTATTATCTTTTGGGAGACATCTATGTAATTTCCTGTCAAAAAATTACTTGCTGGTTGAATAAAAGTAACTTTAAGTCAAAATTTTCCAGGGGTATAAATAATTATGGGCAGCACTGTACATATATGGAGAGAAACAGTGAGGGCAGCAGCAGTGAGCATGGAGCATGTCTGCACAGTTTAGTAAACAGAAGACAAGGAGCATTACTAAGGGACAAAATAGGCCACTTTAGGGCTATTTATATAATAGAAATCTACAATTTCAGTAATTAACGTACATTATAAAAATTGTCAGTATCACTGTCCCAACACATTACAAAAAAAAAAATGACAGTTACACATCAGACTCACATTGTTTTTTAGTCTTTTAGTCTAAGACTAGGGTTGAGCGAACCCGAACTGTAAAGTTTGGGTTCGTACCGAGCTTTAGGATTTTTTCACCCCGGACCCGAACCGGAACATTTCAGTAAAAGTTCGGGTTCGAGTTCGGTGTTTGGCTATTTAATGGCGCTTTTTGAAAGGATGCAGGGCAGCCAATCAACAAGCATTTAACTAGTATGCCCTTAGAAACCATCACAGCCATGCCTACTAATGGCATAGCTGTGATTGGCCAGTGCAGCATGTGACCCAGCCTCTATATAAGCTGGAGTCACGTACCGCTGCACGTCACTCTGCTGTTACTAGTGTAGGGAGAGGATGCTGCTGCTGTGAGGGACAGAATAGGAAATAATCTATCTGATATCAGAACTTGTTGTTAACTCTGCGATCTACAGCGAATTTTGCTGCATATGTGCCAGGGACAATAATTTAATCCTGTTCTTTTAGTTCAGTGGGCACCATGTACCCATTTTTGTAAGTGTACCTGCACTGCATATGTGCCAGGGGAAGGGGAAATAATATAGGTAATCCGTCTGTGAGTTCAGGGACCCAGGGGGTGACATATTCAATATTTTTTTCTGTAAAGTACAGTCCAAGTAAATACATCTGTTCGTTTCTGTGGGGACTAAATTTTTTTTCTAAAAAGTACATTTGCACTGCAAATCTGATAGTGAAATAAAATCAGTAAATTCATCTGTTTAACTGTGGGTGAAAAAAATCATTATTTTTTTTCCATAAAGTACCTTTGCTGCCTTTGCTGCATTTGTGACAGTCCAATACAAGCGTTAGATACTGCTGTTATATTCTGGTTTGAAAAAAACACCCATTTTGTGCTAGATACTACATTTGCAGCCTTTGCTGCATTTGTGACAGTCCAATACAAGCGTTAGATACTGCTGTTATATTCTGGTTTTAAAAAAACACCTATTTTGTGCAAGATACTACATTTGGGGCCTTTGCTGCATTTCTGACAGTCCATTACAAGCGTTAAATACTGCTGTTACATTGTTGGTTGACAAATTAACTTTTTTTGTGACCGTGAAATAATTGTATAAAATTCGCATGTCACACTGTTGTGTGACCTCAAGAAATATTTCCTGTTTATGACACCGGCACTGCCTTACTGTCAGTGAACTTAATTGTTGACTATTGGCGGTTACATTGTCGTCTGACATAAACCCTCTGTTAGTTTGGTAGGTGAACGCAAAGAATGAGGAGAGCGGCAAATAAGGGACGTGGCCCCGGTCGTGGTGCTGCTGTTGTTGGTGGAGCTCCTGTTGCTGGGAGAGGACGTGGTCGATCTGTGCCAGCTACACGCACAAGTGAAATACCTTAATCAGGTTTGAGTAGGCGACAGAACCTTCAGCGTTATTTGGTAGGGCCCAATGCAGCTCTACGAATGGTGAGGCCCAAACAACTACAGGAGATAGTAGATTGGGTGGCTGACAGTGCCTCCAGTTCCATTACATTGTCTCCCACCCAGTCCCTTGCTGAAAGATCAAAGTTGGCACCTGCAGTCCATGGCCATCAGTCTTTCACCTCACCCCCTTGCAAATCAGCCAAGCAGTCTGAGCCCCAAGTAATGCAGCAGTCTCTTCTGCTTTTTGATGACTCTGCTAGCAGGGTTACGCAGGGCCATACACATAGCCCTGCCCCAGAAGTGGAAGAGAATGAGTGCACCGATGCCCAACCACTTATGTTTCAGGATGAGTACATGGGAGGACCACCTTTATGCCTTGGAGGTGCTGACCTGCAGCCAGTGTATTGTCTGAATGTTTGTTTAGCACAGCAGGAGGGGGTTATCAAAGAGAAGCGCACCTGCCTGTCAACAGCCAATGTGGACAAACTTTCGTTTATTAAAATGAACCAGGCAGGGATCCCACAGGACTTGTCCGTACCTTGTGCAGAATAGACATGTATACCAGCCTCACCCAGCCATTGTTGTACTCCAGCGCATTTTCTCTTTATTTTATTTTTTTATATTTCCCAATGTTTTGGGGTCTACCAAAATTTGGAAAAATAATAATAATAAAATAAACAAAAACAAAAACCAGGTGTTGACTATCTCCTCCACTGCCGCTTCCACCTTCACTGCCACATCCACCGCCTCCGCAACCTCCTACTCCATATGGACTTCCACCTCCTAGATCAAGATTATTTTTTATTTTTACGTATTTTATGTTATTTAAAGTCATTTCCCTATCCACATTTGTTTGCAGAGCACTTGCCATGCTCTTACCACATTTTGCTGCCTTTTGCAGCCCTCTAGACCTTTCCATTACTTTTTTAGAGCCATTTTAGTGCTCCAACTCGAACTTTTTTGTGAAGTTCGGCCGAACCAGTTGAACCCGAACATGCAGGTGTCTGCTCAACTCTATCTAAGACCGATTGTCTGTAGTTTTCATGCCCCTTGGCTCTGGCACTTAAAGGGAACCTGGCACCATGTTATAGAGCCGGGGGAGCTGAGAAGATTAGTATACAGGTTCATGGGAAAAGAATTAGTATAACCTGTATTTCATTCATTGAAATTCCTGCTCATTTTGGGCTTTGAATTCCAGGAGGCGGTGCTATCAGTGATTGACAGCTCTCTGTGTATACACAGTCATAGAGGGAAAGCTGTTATACAGAATCTTTTCCCACAAAACTATATATCAATCTGATCAGTTCCTCCTGCTTTATAACATGCTGCCTGCAGATCAAACACCATGTTTAACATAACAGATTCCTTTTAATATCTGCATTTATGGTTTTTAGATACCTGCTGATTATTATTATTATTTATTATTAAAACGCCATTCATTCTATAATGCTGTACATACAAAAAGGGGTATACATACATAATACAGACAATTGCACTAAGCATGAACAAAACGAGTTACAAACTGGAACAGAAGTAGAGAGGGCCGTGTCTGTGAGGGCTTACAATCTACATGGTATGGGAGAAGGACATAGTAGGAGAGGGTAAAGCTGATCATGGCGGTATAGAGGCATCAGGGTCACTGGTTGTAATCTTGTCTAAAGAGGTGGGTTTTTAGGTTTCTTTTGAAGGATTCTACTGTAGGTAAGAGTCTGATATGTTGGGGTAGTGAGTTCCAGAGGATCGGGTATGCACGGGAGAAATCTTGAAGGCGATTGTGGGAAGAGATGATAAGAGAAGAGGAGAGAAGAAGGTCTTGTGAGGATCGGAGATTGCGTGTGGGGATGTATTGGGAAAGTAGCTCAGAGATGTAGGGAGGGGACAGGTTGTGGACAGCCTTGTATGTAATATATACTTTGAAATGCTTTATGCCCATTTGTCTGTAATTCATAAGAAAAGGACAGACCCATTACAATGTTACTCTTAATATCCTTTCTTAATGTTGAATATTTCCTAAAGCCCTAAAATCTTGCTCCTTACTTCCCTAACCTTAACCAATCCTATTAGGTTGGTTTTCTCCCTTCTAAGAAAGCCCATGACAATACCACCAATGTTCTCACTGTCATCCATAGAGCTCTTTCTGATATGCATTTTATCAACTGATGCAGAATTTTTTTTTGACCTTGTGTCCTGGCCTATAATCACTGTGGTCATGGAGCATGTAGGCTTGATTTTCAACATAAAATCTTCTCTTCTTATGCCTACTGGTTTGTGAAAGCGTTGCTTGGTCCTATTGTCTTTTTTTTTTCTTTCTCCTATTTGTCAATGTATATTTTAAAATTGTAATTAAAAACAGAATTGTAAAAAAGACCTTGGCATGCTGAACATGTAAACCTATGAACATTATGGTCTTTATATTATTTAGATATGAATGTAGCTTTTTCAACTGCCTACTTCCATGTAAATAATAAAAATGTACAAGAACGTCCCTGTTTCTTTATTCTCTTATTATTTCACTCTGTAAAGCTGCAGTTTGCACTTCACAGCTGCTCTTCTCTCTCTTTAAATATAGGTTTCTCCTGAAAGCTTTTGAAACAGTCTTTGTTACACACAGTACCATCTGTTCAGCAAAATACGCACAAACTTCCCTGCTTTCCCTTTCTCCTCTCTGCCATTTCTATTAGTTTTGTGTATGTTACTCCAATATTCACACCTCTGGATTAGCACATAAAGGGAAGACACTCCCGCGCTGAGGTATGAATACCCACATAACATATGCATTCAGGGAGCTATCAATGCAAAATTTCCATACACTTCAAAGCAATGTTTCAATGAAATTCTATATATGTAAATTGGCAATGGAATATTAATAGAGATGATGGAATTGATTCTAAAATAATCGGATTCATCATGAATTTCACAAAAATTTGTCTTCAAAACTAATCTAAAGTTTTGGCGATTCGCCTTGGACAACACCGTTTTGTTTTTAAAATTCGGCAAACTAGCAAGGGAAACAGGGCAGGGAAGATGAAGATGGATCACATGATGTGGGTGGGGCTACGGCTGGTGGGTTTGCTCACAATGCTATTAAATAAAATGTATCTGTATAGTGCCACCTGCTGTTTGTTATTTTTCTTATTTCTTGTCCATCTCACTGAGGTGCTTGCACGTGCTGTTTAAATCTTCGCTTGCCACCAGCCATATCTTCTGTTACAGGCAGTTACAGGGAGAAAGCTGCAGCAGAAAGAACACCCCCTGAGCTGCCAGAGAATCTAACAGAACAATTGACGCAATGAATAGGGAGCTCTCTAGTTCCATATGAGGTAGAGGGATGGTTATAGCTTTGTTAGAACGAGATTGTCATGACCTATATGATGTCTTATTTTCATTTTTACATCAATCATGGCATAATCCCATTAAAGGTTTTCTATCTTGTCACTGACTTTACTACACAGTCATAAATTCTGGGGGTCATTTATCAAACTGGTGCAAAGTAGAATTGGCTTAGTTGCCCATAGCAACCAATCACAGAACAACTTTCATTTTACTACAGTGCTTCTCAATCTGCCTCTCCATGCATGCGGACAGAAAATAAGGTCCTTTGTGTTTCTAGGTGATAATCTCCCTACATATGCTTTCTAAAAGACAAACTGTTTGTTCCGCATGGCAGCCAATAATGCAGTATGCTTTGTATGCTAATTTGAAGGAAATATTTTATCTGCTAGTTAAAACCAACAGATAGTAACACATACAGTGCCTTGCAAAAGCATTCACCCCCTTGACTTTGTTTGTATTTTGTTACATTACAGCCTTAAAGTCAATGTCTTGTTAATCAGAATTTTATGTGATGGATCAGAACACAATAGTCTAAGTTGGTGAAGTGAAATGAGAAAAATATGTAAATAAAACTATTGTTTAGAAATAGAAAACAGAACATTGGCATGTGCGTATGTATTCACCCCCTTTGTTAGGAAGCCCCCTAAAAAGCTCAGGTGCAACCAATTACCTTCAGAAGTCACATAATCTGAACTGACGTCTGCCTGTGTGCAATCTAAGTGTTACATGATCTGTCATTATATATACACACCTTTTTGAAAGGGCCCAAAGGCTGCAACACCTAAGCAAGAGGCATCACTAACCAAACACTGCCATGAAGAACAAGGAACTCTCCAAACAAGTACGGGACAATGTTGTTGAGATGTATAAGTCAGGGTTAGGTTATAAAAAAATATCCAAATCTTTGATGATCCCCAGGAGCACTATCAAATCAAATGGAAAGAACATGGCACAACAGCAAACCTGCCCAGAGACGGCCGCCCACCAAAACTCACGAACTGGGCAAGGAGGGCATTAATCAGAGAGGCAGCACAGAGACCTAAGGTAACCCCTTGAGAAGCTGCAGAGTTCCACAGCAGAGACTGGAGTATCTGTACATAGGACGACAATAAGCCATATGCTCCATAGAGTTGGGCTTTATGGCAGAGTGGCCAGAAGAAAGACATTCATTTCAGCTAGAAACAAAAAGCCACGCTGTAAGTTTGCAAAAAGGCATGTGGGAGACTCACAAAATGTATGGATGAAGGTGCTCTGGTCTGATGAGACTAAAATGCAACTTTTTGGCCATCAAAGAAAACACTATGTCTGGCGCAAACCCAACACATCACATCACCCAAAGAGCACCATGCCCACAGTGAAACATGGTGGTGGCAGCATCATGCTGTGCACATGTTTTTCAGCAGCTGGGACTGGGAAACTGGTCAGAGTTGAGGGAAAGATGGATGGTGCTCAATACAGGGATATTCTTGAGCAAAACTTGTACCACTCTGTGCGTGATTCGAGGCTAGGATGGAGGTTCACCTTCCAGCAGGACAATGACCCCAAACACACTGCTAAAGCAACACTTGAGTGGTTTAAGGGGAAGCATGTAAATGTGTTGGAATAGTCAAAGCCCAGATCTCAATCCAATAGAAAATCTGTGGTCATACTTAAAGATTGATGTTCACAAGCGCAAACCATCCAACTTGAAGAAGCTGGAGCAGTTTTGCAAGGAGGAATGGGCAAAAATCCCAGTGGTAAGATGTGGCAAGCTCATAGAGACTTATACAAAGCGACTTGGAGCTGTGATTGCCGCAAAAGGTGGCTCTACAAAGTATTGACTTTAGGGGGGTGAATAGTTATGCACATTGACTCTTTCTGTTATTTTGTCCTATTTGTTGTTTGCTTCACAATAAAATAAAAAAAAACATCTTCAAAGTTGTTGTCATGTTCTGAAAATCCATGTTAATTCCAGGTTGTGAGGCACCAAAATACGAAAAAAGTCAAGGGGGTGAATACTTTTGCAAGGCACTGTCTTCTTTTTTCTACTCAAATTTTTTTTTCTGATTGCAGATTTATTCTGTTTCCTGAACATGATTATGGGGGTGGTCAGCTTGCTTGAGCTGTTCTTAACCACATTTACACAGCATTAAAAAAAAATCGCTTCACGGCGCAGCCTCATGGTCCATAGTCGCAATGGACAGAAGGGGCCTCATTGACCTCTATAGGAAAGATTTTTAGGCATGTTCTGTGACCTGTGCAGAGGTCATTGTACAAGGAAAAAATAACTCACCTACTTTACCTAACTGCACTAAAGTGATCTGTGCAGACCAAAAAGTGGTGCCTATTATTAGGCTTAGTGGCCAGTGCAAAAACTGTAGGATTTTATGGTTTTAGTTTAAATATAGATATTGACATGGAAAATTAAAATTAACATAATAAAAAATTATTTAGAAATATGTTAAACATAAAATTGTGATTTAAACAATAGGCCGTTTTCTGATGACACATTCCCTTTAACTATACCTGCTGAGGCACTGCTTATCATTCTGCCTCTCATCTCCCCTTAATTTCAGATTACCCCTTATATCCCAGTATGTGCTGTCTAAAAGACAAACAGTTTTTTAGCAATAGCAACCAATCACAGCAAGGCCAATTTTCTAAATACATATAACAGTAAAAGCAAATATATTATTATAACTAATTTACAATGGAACTGATTTAACGCAGTCTAAGTCTACTTTCACACTGGTGTTTTGGCTTTCCATTTGTGAGATCCATTCAGGGCTCTCACAAGCGGTCCAAAACGGATCAGTTTTGCCCTAATGCATTCTGAATGGAAAAGGATCTGCTCAGAATGCATGAGTTTGCATCAGTTCCGTCTCCATTCTGCTTTGGAGGCGGACACCAAAACACTGCTTGCAGCGTTTTGGTTTCCGTCTGATGAAACTGAGCCAAACGGATCCGTTCTGACACACAATGTAAGTCAATGGGGACGGATCCATTTTCACTGACACAATCTGGCACAATAGAAAACGGATCCGTCCTCCATTGACTTTCAATGGTGTTCAAGACGGATCCGTCTTGGCTATGTTACAGATAATACTAACGGATCCGTTCTGAACAGATGCAAACAGTTGTATTATCTGAACGGATCTGCACAAAACGCGAGTGTGAAAGTAGCCTAATGTGTGACACACGTGGCAGTATCTAACAATACCTGTTACAACTAATGGGCTAAAAGCTTTGAATAATTAGGTTTAATTGTCTTTTCTTTTCTCCATGTTAACATTCAACAGATCAATTAAGATGATTAGTTCACTGACCTGTTTATTCTGATGGGGAAAATCAATGATCTTAGCAGAGATGTACACTAATCTGCTTAACTCCCTCTAAATCTATTAAATAATCTAAATGTCATTTATCCAGACACTGACTTGGACAGTGTAGAATTATTATCACTATTTTATGCAATCTGTCTGTCCCTCAATAAAAATAAAAAAAACATTCTCATAATCACAGCCATAGTTGCTTATTCTGAAGCCTAAGGGTACCTACCCACAGGGCAGATTTGGATGCAGAAAATCTGCATGAAATTCACACCAAAACCACATTAAAAATGCGATTAGGCACGTTTTATGTGGTTTGTTGCAGATTTTGGTGTGGATTTTCTGTTTATGTTATTGAAGACTAAGGAAAATCACTCTACATAAGGTTCTGAATAGTACACATAACTGACCTACTGCAGATTTCAAAAACCACATGGTAGGTTAATTTCTATATGGATAAAAAAAAAAAGCAAAGTGTACATTTGTCAAATCGCATTCACTTTGCTCATAATGCGTTACACCTCAGGTTTTCCACACAAAAAACTAGGCGCAAAAAAAAGGGGTTAATCCACATTATTTGCAGTTACCCTTAGCACCCTGTACACATTAGTGTATCAGCTGAACCCTCCATTTGGTGCGACTGACTGACAATCTAATGAGTATGGGGAGCTCTCATTTCCATCAGGGAAAAGAAGGACCTGGCAAATTGAATTTTTTTTTCTCCCCACACTTTTGTTCTCCTGTGAACTGAGCGTGTATGTGTACAGTGCAACCGAGAGCGAGCTGGGAGAGATAACTATCAGTGAAACAATTGTTCGGTTGAAGCTATTGAAGCTGTATGTGCACTTTTAGGCTGAAACAAATAGACTCAAACATGAGCAAAATATTACATCCATATGTGCTAGTCAAACATCTCTTTCCAAAACTTAGAACATCAATATGGAATTGTTGTCCCCTTTTGATTCTGGGCCAGTGAGATACACCATATCAAACACATTTTATAGGCTTTTTTATTCTTGGGAGCATTCGCTCAACATAAAAGGAAAAGGCCTTCTCCAAACGAAGAACGCAATATCTTAAATTTTAATATATGTAACCTTTTATTATAAGTATGGGAGCTCATTCCAACCCATAAAAAACAACCCAGAATAACATTGCTCATCCACCAAACTTTACAATTGGCATTACACAGTTGGGAAAACATGCTTCTGTGTCAGAGTACTAGAGAGTAAGGCTGTTTTCACATCAGCATTATTTTAATTTTTTTGCTCTGTTCTAGGAGCAGAAGAATGAAAATAATGGAAGTGCTGGATTCGACCCATTTTTTTTTATTTTTATGAACTCTGTGACTGAAGCCCCAAACGGAGCCTGCGATGCAGATGTGAATGTAGCCTAAGCATCATTTCATTTTTTCCTAATAAAACATGGTTTATCAAATGTTTACCAATTTGAATGCTAATTTTTGTCTACGGGGGCTGCATAGATACAGGCCTGATCTTTCGCAACTGTTAGCTAAAGCTGGGGCTGAACTATCAGCATATCAATTTACTTTTGAACAATAATTAACAAACCCATTAAGCTATTCGACATGACATTTTATTGTAAAATAAGTAGAATATATCTGCATAGAAAAATAGCTTTTATGGGTTTTATATATTACACAATGGTGTAATTATGTGAGTTATTTAGTTTTGTTTTCAGATCACAATTAGAGAAAAACAATATCTCAACATCAAATTGATCCAAGTCAGTTTTCCAACCTTGCCTGATGGCCAAACATCATATTTGCCAGCTCTGCTAGTTTATTATATGAAAAGAATGAAGAGTTCCCCAGAAAACTGATTACCACTAACTGCATTTATAGCTTCTACCAAGCTTAAATTGCTTTCCCATGTATGGAGTCTTTCTGTTATTTGGAGATTAGCCATGCCTATGTTACCTTAGCACAAGGTTCCTTATAATATTACAACAGTACAAACTAGCCACTACCTACTATTATATTGAGCATTACCCTGCAGATAACATTTTCTCACACCAGCAGTAAACTGATAATGGATTACCTATCTGTGTAGGAGTTTTATCTCTCTCTGCTGACTGCCACAGAAGGACAATGAAAATGAAAAAATGCCAAATAAAAAGCTAAAAATATATATTTTCCAGAAATATTGAGTTTAAAAACCATATCCCTTTCTGTAGAGCAGGTTACTCAGGAAATGCAAATGCAGATCTGAAAACTGGCAACCAACGAAATTTGAAATGGGAAACACTTCACTTAAGTGGATCACAGTTCAAATAGCCTGTTTGTGGTTTTAATGTAGGCCCACAACATAGTATCATGCTTTCATTTATGCATGAAGGCTGATAGTACACCTGAATAAATATATTTCGGAGGCTTATTACTTAACCTTTATAAATACAAATGCCTTCAAATATAGTTATCAGCAGTCCATCCAGTGACAACATTAGACATGAAAATGGTAATTAAGTGATCCAACCATAGCCTGTGAAGCAGGTCACAATCATCAATGTCTGTGGCTTTTTCACTTCATGCTCTCTTCAATTATAAAGTTAATGAGAAGTTTAAATGAAAGCATCTCTGGAGAAGAAATTGATACAACATACGTCAAGGGCTGTGTAAGGCAAGGTTCCTAAGGATTATTATTGATGATATTTTTCCTTTACCCAATTCAATATGTTAGAACACTAACAAATGGCATTGCTTGTACCATACATAATAGATGACATGCTAGCATAGACACACAACATCATTATGGACCATCCACAGAAGTGCCTTCATAGCATAAACCAAACCAAATTACACACACGAAGCACAAATTACTTTGGCTTTAGCTCTAAGGCTACATTCCTACATGTAAAACGTCCATTTTTTTTAACGGTCATTGCACAGATGTTTTCAAAACCATTAATGTTTGATGGCCTATTCACATGACCGTTTTTTAATGGCCTGTGAAAGTAGCACATATCCTATTTTGGCTGTTTTCACGGACTGACAGCCCCCATACAATTAAAGGGGGACATTTTTAACAGCCGTCTTTTAGAAAGCAACTGTTAAAAAAAAAATGGTCAATAAAAACAGGCCATTTTGCCACTGTATAAATGTAGCCTTATTAATATTTCCTTTCTAAATAATAACCTTCCCACCATATACACCATTTTTTGATTAAATGTATAAAGAAGATATAAGAACAGATAACATTTAGAAAAACATTGTCACATTTTCTAGCATTCCTAAATTTTGCTCCACATATAGTGCCTTGCTAAGGCTAGGTTTGCATCTCTCTTTGGCATTCCAGTAGTCTGTTCTGGCAGAGGAGCAGACTACCAACCAGAATTAATGTATCCAGCCTAGCCAGACACTGCCAGGCTCTGACAGCTCCCCATTTACGATAATGAGATCTGAACGGGAACTGATGGGTATCTGACATAAATGTCAAAATCCAAAAAATACTGCTGCATACCATTACAGTGAATAGAGATCCGGTGGTGTCCAGCTATGCCAGATACAGTAATTCTGCTAGTCTTCTCCTCTGCCAGAACAGAGTACCGGAATGTCAAATGGATATGTGAACCTAGTCTAAAGTAGTCACCCTCCTTCTAGTCACCCTCCTTCTAGTCACCCTCCTTGTGGTTTTCCATATTTTGCTGCATTAGAGCCTGCAATAAAATGGGACAGCACAGTGGCTCAGTGGTTAGCACTGGTACCTTGCAGCAGGTCCTAGTTTTGAATCTGACTATGAACAGCTGCATGGAGTTTGCATGTTCTCCCCGTGTTTGTGTGGGTTTCCTCTGGTTTCTTCCCACACTCCAAAGGCATACTGATAGGGAATTTAGATTGTGAGCCACATTGGGGACAGCTTGATGCTAACATGTATAAAGTGCTGCGGAATATAGCAGCACTATATAAGTGCGTAAAATAAATAAATAAAATTATTTTATATAATGGATGACAAAACAGTCCAAATTGTTACAGTTGGTTTAACCCCCTCCCAACATCCGTTGTACATGTATGGCGAATGTCGAGTCTTTAAAGATGGCGCCCACTCCAGAGTGCAGCGATCACCATAACCACCAGGTTTCAGTTGTTTTAAACAGCAGACACCCAGGGCTAATGTCTGTGATCGGTAATAACTCTGATCACAGACATTTAGCCCCTCAGATAGCATGGTCAATTATGACCATGGCATCTGAGAGGCTTTTCCCCAAGAGCCTGAGCGGCTTCCCCATGCTGAGAGCGTTCATTCTCTGTGGTAGCCTCGGTCCCCCTGAAGGATCAGAGGCTACCATAGCAATAGTTCCTACCATAGGCTGCAATAGTAATTCATAGCAATCTATAGGACAAGCGATCTAACAATTGCACACACAAGTCCCCTAATAGAACTTATAAATGTTAAAAAATCCCCCCTTTCACCCGTAATATTAAAAAAATTATAATTATAAAAAATTACCGCCGTGTCCCAAAATGCCCGTATTATTAAAATATAAAGATATTTATACCATCCGATAAAAGCTGTAATGGAAAATAAATCTGAATGGCTGATACACCATTTTTTTTTTAACAAAAAGTGATCAAAAAGGCATACAAACTCCAAAATAGTATCACTGAAAAGTACACATCACCCCACATAAAATGAGTCTCACAAAGCTTCGTAGAATTAAGTAAAAGGTTATTGGGTTCAAAATATGGTGATGCAAAGATAAAAAAAAAAAAAAATTTCTTTTTTTGTATTTTTAGCATTAAAACAAGAACAAATATTTAAAAGTGATATCGCTTTAATCATACACAAATTCCATGTGGCCAGGTTGCCCGAATCTTCTGCAAAAATTTAGTTCGATATATTCATGGCGAATCATGTTAAAAAACGTCTATTTCCTGGCTGCAGAGAGCCTTTATAGTGGTATAGAACACTGTGCCTTGCAGTAACACATAGGGAGTCTGCTGTGGTAGTGAAATAATAATGTGAGTCAGTATGACATGCAGATGACAGGCATCGCTCTAAAAATCACTGCACACTTCATTTACTTGGGCAGTCACGGGGCCAAAACCGACCAAATAACTCAAGTAAAGGTCAATGTTAGCGTCAAGAAGAAGCTCATTCCTTTTACACCTTCATCAGCTGATCCCACAAAGATGTCTACAGAACCTGTTCTATCAAACGCTTATACAAGTAGAGCCCCCCCGACAGAGTGGAGACGGTGTCTGCAGTAAGTTTGTGTTGACGTCACTAATTATTTTGCCCTTCCTCTGATCCGTCAGAACAATAACCCCCAAAAAACGGATCCTGTCTGTTGAGCATCCGCCTTTAGAATATATGACTGCACCACTGAAAGGCAAATATATTTTTCTTTTGCCACTATTACACGACAAAAAGGGCTTTATTACATATAACTGCACCACTGAACGGCAAATATATTTTTCTTTTGCCTCTAATACACGCCACAAAAGGCTTTAGAACATATAACTGCACGGCTGAACGGCAAATATATTTTTCTTTTGCCACTAATACACGACAAAAAGGGCTGTAATTTTCGCACTTCACCACAGAACGGCTATCAAACCCTTTTTCCCACTATTACAAGCCAAAAAATGCTTTAGTACATATAACTGCACTGCACAAGGGCAAATAAGACATATAAATATTTTCTTGTAATAAACCCTGTTAATGGCTGTATCAAACAGCACTTGCACCCCAATAACAAGAACGGTTTGCTGGAATTACAGAGCTGTATAATGGCAATTTGGGTGCCCAGTCAGTGCAGCAAGGTGTAATAGGATTGTTCCTATTACCCAGGCTATAACCTCCTCTACTGAACCCTGAACATAAGTCCATAATGTTCAACCAAGGGATAGGTGGAAATTAAATCTATCATAACAAAATGGAGAGTATATTGCACAATTATAAACCTCACAAGAGAAGGTTGCCAACTGAAAGGAGAGATTTAACAAAGACACCAATGATAACTATTAAGGAGCTTCAAAGATCCACAGCAGAGATGGACGTATTGGTGAATAGGACCACTATAAGCCATACACTCCACAGAGTGGGGATTTATGGAAGAGTGTCCAAAGAAAAATGCCATTGCATAAAAATATAAAAATAAAAAAATAAGCGTGTGGATGTCTCCACACACATGGAAGAATGTTTTCTGGTCAGATGAGGCTAAAATTTTACTTTTTATCCATCATTAGAAACACTGTGTATAGTGCAAACCCAACACTTCCCAACACCCCAAGAACATCATTTCCACAGTGAAGCACATGATGCTGAGGATATGCTTTTTATCAACAGGGACTTAAAAATGTGTTAGGATAGAGGAGCAAATGGATGGCAGTAAATACAGGGCAATTTTTGCCAGAGATTTGGGACTGAGATGGAGGTTTATCTTCCAGCAACACAATGACCCTCAACATACTCCTAAAGCTACACTGGAAGGAGAAACATTTAAATGTCTTGAAATGGCCTAGTCTAGGGATGCTCCAGCTGTTGCAAAACTAAAACGTCCAAGAGTAGGCTGTCCAGGCATGCTGAGAGTCGTAGTTGTACAACATCTGGAGGGCTGCTGGTTGTGCATCCCTGGCCTAGTCAAAGCCAAGACCTCTATCCACTTGTAGCATGACTTGAAGACTTCAAAAATTCCAATGTCTAGATGTGCTAAGCTATGCCCCAAGAGACTTGTGTCTGTAATTGCAGCAAAAGGTGGCTCCACACAGCATTCACTTTCTGAGAGTAAATGCTTAGGTGCATTAAAGTTCTCTACTTTTTGTCTTAATTATTGTGTCACAGTATAACATATTTTAAGTAAACCAAATAGTACCCTGACACCCACCCCAAAATAATCCATTTGAATTTCAGGTTGTAATGGAACAAAAAAGAAAATCACCAAGGAGGGTGAATACTTTTGCAAAGCACTGTATTGGTGCTGTATGAGTTATGTTACAATTATACAACAATAACTCTTTCATTTCCTGGTGTTTTATTATTTTATTTTTGTCTTTGTTGTTCAGTCTTTATGTTTTCTTGATTGGTGGACCCGGTTTCCTTTTTCCTTTTTGATTTTAATCAACTTTTTCTGCTGCCTATTTTCAATTCCAGGACAATGTTCCCAGAAGAATTTTCTTTCTGCATTATTTTATCACAACATATACAGATATTTCACATGGTGGTCTTGGAGAAAATGTAATACAATGGTTTCAGTACATATCCTTGGGGATCATTGGTGAAAGCAAGTCTGGGGGACAGATAACATATTCCCATTTATATGGAAACTAAGTGAATTCATGTTTGCTTATGAGTTCATCAATTATTCTAAAAATATGGTGGTCTTCAGGTCTCTGAGGAATGATTTTCAAACGGTTATATTTCTACAAGCTGGCAGACAGACTGAGATCTTGCAAACAGACAGAAGGCTGATAAAATCTAATGGGAGTACAACAAAGATAGATAGATAGATAGATAGATAGATAGATAGATAGATAGATAGATAGACAGGCATATAGATTCATATTGGGACCCTTATGTCACCCTAAATTCACATACCACATAAACGGTATAGCTTCAGGTATGTCATATATAAACATAAGGATGCATCATCATTCAAAGCAGTTGTTTTACCCAAAACAATTTATCAAATCCACACTGGTGTGGCAAGCTTTCTTTATTAATGAGATTTTTACAGATATATAACATCTTTGGATTAGCAAAATATGCTATTGCACAGGACGATTGTCAACAACCATCTAATAATGATATAGTGTAGTACATTGGAGCAAGCCCCTGTGCTCTCACAGTACTGTAAATAAGCAGAAGGGCTCACTATTAATCACAGATGCTTTCAATGAATTAGCTGCTTAGCTCCATCTCTTGGCTCTGCTCATCATAAGATCTTGTAATAGGGTGATGAGTGATGATGTCACGAGCAAAGAGAAGATCATAACTCCCACTGCTTTAAATAAGTGCAATCTGACTCCCAAGACTGAAGAAAATATGCTGCAAACAGTGCACATTCTCTGGGATAAAGTAAGAAGAAGCTTACTTTCGTATAGCTATGACTTTATTTGGTCAGTTATTTCAATTTTATTTTATTTTTTAGTAGAGAATTCTGTTTATATAAGATAGTTTTTACTGTCATTTATGTACATTGCTGAGATGTACATAAATGAATGTTATGGGTAAATAAATGTTATGGGTAATCAAATGGCATTTTTGACATACCGTATGTCAACGTGAGCCTATAAAATTCTGTATAGGGCACTAATGGAAGTACTTCACACAACCTACTCTATATTAATAGTGACGGGATGGTTCATGCGCATTGTTCAAGAGATCCATCAGCAGCAGGTGGCAGCTGTATACTACAACTGACACTTGCAGTAGTGGCTACTAGGAACAGAGATAAATCTGATCTTGACCATTTAGCCACTTAGCTCCTACAGTCAATATTACCTGTGACATAGGTTTTCATGGCAACATAAGGCCTAAAAAAAGATCCAGGCCTGTTAGTATTAAATCTCTACAATACAAAAGTATTGCAGTGTATTATATGAGTGATCGAGCATCGACAAGTCCTCTAGTGAGGCTATATATAGACTAAAATACATTCTAAAATCCAAGTCTCAAAGTCTGAATGATATTGTTCTATATGAATAGATCTGTCAAGTTGGACAAATGATACCAAGGTAGTCAAAAGGTGCCAAATTTGAGATCCAGATTATGCAGGTAAACTCCCCAGTCCTGACACCTTTGCCGTTTAACCCACTCCCGACCGCCTTCCATATATACAGTATATTTCAGCAGTTGGGTCTTTAAATATGGTGCCAGCTTGCGCATGCAGTGGACACTATAGCTACTGGGACTGATGTCCATGACCAACAGTCGTGGACTTTTAACCCTTCAGATGCTGTGGTCAAATGTGACCATGGCATCTGGAGGCGCAAAAACACGGAAGCGCAGCCTGCTGGTTCGCCCGCAGTGGAGATCAAGGGAGCCAAAGTGTGTGTGGCAGCCCCTGTCCTCCTGTGTGACAGGAGGTTGCTGCACATTAGTACCTATAGAGCTCCTGCCTTTCGCAGGGCTCCATAAGAACATACTATAGTGTAATTCTCATAAAGTATAGATTGCCCCGCAAAAAATTAGCCCCTACACAGCTCTATACACATAAAAATAAAAAAGTTATGGGGGTGAGAATATGGTGATGCAGAATTTTTACTATTTTATTATATTTTTCAGTATTAAAACACAAGAAAAAGTATACAGTACATGTGGAATATCGCTATTATCATAATGACCCAGGGAATGAAAGTAATAGGTCAGTTTTACCATGCTATAAAAACAAAACCCATAAAACTGTGTTTTTTTTAATATAATTCCACCCCATTTGGACTTTTTTCCAGCTTCCCACTATTTTGTATGGAACCGTAAATAGTGGCATTAGAAAGTAAAACTTGTCCCGCAAAAACCAAGCCCTCATACGGCTATTTGAATGGGGGAAAACAGTTATGGCTTTGGGGAAGCTGGGAGTAAAAAAAAGGAAAATGAAATAATTGATAATTTCCCGGTCACTAAGGGGTTAATTTCCAATTCAAGTTCCCATATTTACTTTGAATATTTACAAGCTAGATAACTTCATTTTAATTACTCTTTCACAAGAGCGTATTGAAATCCTTCAGTATTCTGGCTCTGGATTATGCACGGATTCCTGATGATATATCATCAGTATTATTATTAGTATTGCTTCAGGATTTCAGCAGGATTTACATGCGTATTCTTTCCTCCCTGCACTTTTTATGCACTCCCATAGACTGTAATGTGCATATTTGGAAAAAAGGACATGCTGCAGATTTCAAATGCTGACGGAAATTATACACCCATAAGAATAGCTCTATTCGTTAACAGCGGATTCTGGAACATAAAATCTGCTCTGTATACGAATTCCAAATACACTTGTGTGAAAGCCGCCTTACAGTCCATCATTTTTCATATCACGTCCCCACAGCAGACATACCTTCCCCAGCAAAATAAATTATTATGTTGTGAAGTAGTTCATAAAGCAGCATTTTGTATGGTTACATTTGCGATGGTCACAAAGAGAGGTAAAGTTCCTTCCTGATCATATAATTGGTCATTGTCCTCAATAACACACATAGAACATCCTTTAAAGAAGGTGAGTTCATACCAGTGCTGTTATTTCTGTTGTTATGCTCCATTATAGGCACATGACTGGAATAAATTGCAGCGGATTGAGGCCATTGACTATATACCTCCTGGTTTCTATTCTGGACTCCGGAATTTTACTGGACAAAATAGTGCTGCATGCTGTGCTGACTGTGAATTAATCCTAAGTAGACTTGAGCAAATCAAGCTTCGGATCATAGATCCAAAGTCAATCGGTTCAAAAACATTGTTTTTAATGCTGTTTCCGTACAGCATTAAAATGTATTGGCTCCGTGTGGCAAACTTCATATCGCCTAAAGTTGCGAGAGACTTTGGTAAATTGGTACGAATTCTAAAAAACATTTTAAAATAGGAATCCGAAGTTGGCTTCATGAAAAAAAGACCTAAAATAAACATAAATTTCAGCTAAAAATGATGCAAAAATGTGTGATGGAAGTCAGGATTCCATTATTCCATTCAGTTGTACTTCATTTTGAGTGCACATGTGACTAATAGTAATTAATGGGTACACATGCATCTGACACTTCAAAATAGCATGCTACTTTTATCTCTGCCATTTTAGGAATTGTGGCTTAATACAGTTTAAATAAAACTAAACTTCCAGCATTTCAAGTAAATTAATGGATCTTCAAAAAATAAAAGTATGATATTGCAATTTATGTTCTCTTGGTGGATATTATAAGGTCTCCAATGACTCATTTATGAATCGCATGGACATTTCACATTTGTAGTCAAATAGAGACATTCTCTTGGGATCTATGGATAATAATCTTGCTGCTCTTTAGTTCATCTCCAGAAAGACAAAGCCTAAATTTGTGAATACAATTTAGCTACAGTGCCAACACGAAGTCTGAGATAGTCATATCTTCTATCTCATCAACAGTGCAGGCTACAGCTCTTTCGCTACTCCTTCACAATTTGTCTCTCCAGATTGGCTACTGTGTATAAACACAATTGTATTACAGGCTCAATAGAAGTCAGTGCATGAAGAGCTGATTTCTATTACAAGAAGGACAAAATGACTTTAAAAGGATCAATTACTCACATACATCAAGCTAAATGTGCCTTAAAGGGGTTGTCTCATCATGGACAATGGAGGCATATCGCTAAGATATACCCATTGTCTTATAGCGCAGTCCAGTGCACATCTTTTCTAATGTATGCAGTCCTGGAACAGCCATTTAAGGGTGCATATCTTTGTTCAAAATGTGAGCAAATTGCCCGTTTGAAATTGCACATCGAGTATCTAACCGGGTGAGTTTCAACACTGAGAAGCGTTGACAATTTGGAAAACAGTTTGCTGCTCACTGAACAAGCACTCTATGGGGTAGATGTGTGGGAGGGTGGTAGAGAGGAGGCTCAGGAAAGTGAGGTAGCTAGCTGGGTAACAGATAGAAAGCAGGGTAGAGGGAAGAGTGCCAGAGAGGCTAGCCCTGATCTGACACACCCCAACAAGTTTACAAGGTTGGAAGATGAGGAGGAAGTCAGTTCAGGGAGAGCACTGCTGCACCCAGACACTTCCTCTGCCACTTAGGAGAATGTCAGCTCCAGTAAGCAGGGGACCAGGAGAGCAGGGCAGGCCAGACAGGTGCTGGTAGTGGGAGACTCAATTATTAGGGGTACAGATAGGGCGATCTGTCACAAAGACCGGGATCGTTGAATGGTGTGTTGTCTTCCTGGTGCTCGACTTCAACACATCGCGAATCAGGTTGACAGATTACTGGGAGGGGCTGGAGAAGATCCAGCAGTCATGGTCCACATCGGAACCAATGACAAAGTTAGAGGTAGGGGGAACGTCCTTAAAAATTATTTAGGGACTTAGGTCACAAGCTTAGGGCAAGGACCTCAAAGGTAGTGTTTTTTTTTCAAAATACTACCTATACCCTGAGCCACACAAGAAAGGCAGCGGGAGATTAGGGAGGTTAACAAGTGGCTCAAAAACTGGTGTAGGAAGGAGGGGTTTGGGTTCCTGCAGAACTGGGCCGATTTCTCTGTTGGTTACAGGCTCTATCGTAGGGATGGGCTGCACCTCAATGGGGAAGGGGTAGCTGTGTTGGGGGAGAAGATGGCTAGAAGGTTGGAGGAGTGTTTATACTAGGGACTGGGGGGGGTAATTACGTTATAGGATGGAAAGATAGTGCACATAGAGACCGGGGGCAAGGTAATGGGACTAGGGGAGGAATGGAACAGTTCAGAAGGAAAAGTGTAGGGTAAAAAATATACATAAACGTCTTAATTGTATGTATACTAATACCAGAAGCCTGACTAATAAAACTGGTGAACTGGAATTAGTGATGTGTGAGGAGGACTATGACATAGTGGAAATAACTGAGACATGGCTGTATGATAGCTACGACTGGGTGGTTAACATACAAGGTTACAGTCTGTTTAGAAAGGATCACAAAAACCAGAGAGGGGGCGGGGTCTGACTTTATGTAAAGTCCTGTCTAAATTCTACAGTCCGAGAAGGTATAAGTGAGGGACATGAACATGTGGAGTCACTGTGGGTAGAAATACATGGAGGCAAAAACAATAATAAAATATTAATCAGAGTTTATTATAAACCACCTAATATACCACAGAGTCCACAGAAAATCTGATACTAAGCAAGATAGACAAGGCAGCAGATCATAATGAGGTAGTTATTATGGGGGACTTCAACTACCCAGATATAGACTGGGAAACTGAAACCTGTATATCTCATAAAAGAAACAGGTTCTTGGCAATAGCCAAAGACAATTACCTTTCCCAACTTGTTCAGGACCCAACTAGAGGGACGGCCATACTGGACTTAGTATTAACCAACAGAACTGACAGAACAACAGATGTGCAGGTTGGGGGACACCTGGGAAATAGTGACCATAAAGTAATAACCTTCCAATTGTCATTTAAAAGAGTGTTTCTTCAGGGAGGAAAAAAAATACCAAACTTCAAAAAAGCTAAATTTAGCCAACTAAGAGCGGCCATAGGCCTAACTAACTGGGACAAAGTCCTCAAAAATAAAAATACAGCCACAAAATGGGATATTTTTAAAAGCATCCTAAAATCTAAAACCTTTTGGGAATAAAAAAAAACTAAAGCCTTATGGGAATAAAAGGTTATGGAACAAGAAAAAAACAATGTGGATAAATAGAACTGTAAAGAAAGCAATAAATGACAAAAAGAAAGCATTTAAATCACTAAAACAGGAGGATAGCAAAGAAGCACTGAAAAACTAAGGAAAAAAATGGAATATGTAAAATAAACTAATAAAAGCAGCCAAACTAGAGACCGAGAGATTAATTGCCAAAGAGAGCAAAACTAACCCTAAAATGTTCTACAATAATATAAATGGTAAAAAAAAAAAAAATCTGAAGGTGTCAGCCCTCTACAGAGTGAGGGGGGAGTTGCAGAGAGCGATGAGGAGATAGCAAAGCTATCAAATATTTTTTTCAGATGAAATGCAGAATGTAAAAGTAAATTCCACATTAAAAGTGGCCTGTCTGACCCAGGAAGAAGTACAGCAGCGTCTTAACAAAATTAAAATAGACAAATCGCCAGGACCAGATGGCATACACCCCCGTATCCTAAGAGAAATAAGTAATATCATAGCCAGATCCTTATTTCTGATATTTAAGGACTCTATATTGACAGGGAGTGTTCCACAGGATTGGGGCATAGCAAATGCGGTGCCAATATTCAAAAAGGGTCCAATAACAGAGCCCGAAAACTATAGGCCGGTAAATTTAACATCTGTCATGGGTAAACTGTTTGAAGGTTTTCTAAGAGATGCTATCTTGGAGTACCTCAATGAAAATAAGCAAATAACACCATATTAGCATGACTTCATGAGGGATCGGTCATGTCAAACTAATTTAATCAGTTTCTAAGAGGAAGGTAAGTTCTAGACTTGACAGCGGCAAATCAATGGATGTTATAAATCTGGACTTCTCCAAAGCATTTGACACTGTACCGCATGAAAGGTTAGTATATAAAATGAGAATGCTTGGACTGGGAGAAAATGTCTGTAAGTGGGTAAATAACTGGCTCAGTAATAGAAAACAGAGGTTGGTTATTAATGGTACACACTCAGATTGGGTCACTGTCACTAGTGGAGTACCTCATGGGTCAGTATTGGGCCCTATTCTCTTCAATATATTTATTAATAATCTTGTAGAAGGCTTGCACAGTAAAATACAAATTTTTGCAGATGACACTAAACTGTACACCAAAAAGAATGAATGTCCCCCCCCCACTAATAAAGAACAATCAAATACCAAATATCAAAAACCTTTATTAAATTATGCAAATCGTGAACATATGAAAACACTAAACTGTGTAAAGTAATTAACACGGAAGAGGACAGTATACTGCTACAGAGGGATCTGGATAGATTGGAGGCTTGGGCAGATAAGTGGCAGATGAGGTTTAACACTAACAAATGTAAGGTTATGCACATGGGAAGGAATAATGCAAGTCACCCGTACATATTAAATGGTAAAACACTGGGTAACAATGACATGGAAAAGGACCTAAGAATTTTAGTGAACAGCAAACTAAGGCTACTTTCACACTCGCAGTTTGTGCGGATCCGTCATGGACAGACCTATTCAGATAATACAACCGTCTAGATCCATTCAGAACGGATCAGTTTGTATTATCTTTAACATAGCCAAGACGGATCCGTCTTGAACACCATTGAAAGTCAATGGAGGACGGAACGGTTTTCTATTGTGCCAGATTGTGTCATAGAATACGGATCCGTCCCCATTGATCCGTTTGGCTCAGTTTCGTAAGACTTGCAGCATTTTGGTGTCCACCTCCAAAGCGGAATGGAGACAGAATGGAGGCAAACTGATGCATTCTGAGCGGATCCTTTTCCATTCAGAATGCATTAGGGCAAAACTGATCCATTTTGGACCGCTTGTGAGAGCCCTGAACGGATCTCATAAACTGAAAGCCAAAATGCCAGTGTGAAAGAAGCCTTAGCTGTAGAAACCAGTGTCAGGCAGCTGCTGCCAAGGTCAATAAGATAATGGGTTGCATCAAAAGGGGTATAAATGCCCTTGATGAGAACATAGTCATGCTACTTTACAAATCACTTGTCAAACCACACATGGAGTACTGTGCACAGTTATGGGCTCCTGTGAACAAGGCAGACATAGCAGAGCTGGAGAGGGTTCAGAGGAGGGCAACTAAAGTAATAACTGGAATGAGGAAACTACAGTGCCCTGAAAGATTATCAAAATTATGGTTATTCACTTTAGAAAAAAGTTGACTGAGGGGAGATCTAATTGCTATGTATAAATATATCAGGGGACAGTACAGAGATCTCTCCCATCATATATTTATCCCCAGGACTGTGACTGTGACAAGGGGATATCCTCTGCGTCTGGAGGAAAGAAGGTTTGTACACAAACATAGAAGAGGATTTTTAAAGGTAAGAGCAGTGAGACTATGGAACTCTCTGCCTGAGGAGGTGGTGATAGTGAGTTCACTAAAAGACTTCAAGAGGGGCCTGGATGTATTTCTGGAGTGTAATAATATTGCAGGTTATAGCTACTAGAGATGGGTCGTTGATCCAGGGAGTTATTCTGATTGCCTGATTGGAGTCGGGAAGGAATTTTTTTCCCCTTAAGTGGGGGAAATTGGCTTCTACCTCACTTTTTTTTTTTTTGCCTTCCTCTGGATCAACTTGCAGGATAACAGACTGAGGCTACTTTCACACTAGCGTTCGGAGCGGATCCGTCTGATGTTTCATCAGACGGATCCGCTCCGATAATGCAGACGTTCGCATCCGTTCAGAACGGATGCGTCTGCATTAAAACTTAGAAAATTTTCTAAGTGTGAAAGTTGTCTGAGCGGATCCGTTCAGACTTTACATTGAAAGTCAATAGGGAACGGATCCGCTTGAAGATTGAGCCATATAGTGTCATCTTCAAGCGGATCCGTCCCCATTGACTTACATTGTAAGTGTGGACGGATCCGCTCGCCTCCGCACGGCCAGGCGGACACCCGAACGCTGCAAGCAGCGTTCAGGTGTCCGCTCACTGAGCGGAGCGGAGGCTGAACGCTGGCAGGCGGATGCATTCTCAGTGGATCCGCCTCCACTGAGAATGCATTGGGGCCAGACGGATGCGTTCGGGGCCGCTCGTGAGCCCCTTCAAACGGTGCGCACGAGCGGACACCCGAACGCTAGTGTGAAAGTAGCCTGAACTGGATGGACAGATGTATTTTTTTTAAGCCTTATAAACTATGTTACTATGTAATACAACAACTGAGGAGTCACCAGTTTGCTCTCCACATACCACCTGTGCCCAATATGCCTTATAAACAGGCTTGATTATTGGCCAAACCTCCAGAAAAGCCCAATTCTCTACAGACATATTTAGATTATTAGCCAAATCTGCTAAGGCTGGGCACACATACATCAGTTACATCTGGGCATTTTTTTTTCTTTTATTTTTTTTGCCAGAGCTACACATGACATCCAGATGATATACAGTGCATTTGGAAAGTCTTCAGACCCTTTTTTTCACATTTTGTTATATTCCTGCCTTGTGCTCACAAAATATATATATGTATATACAGTCCTGATCAAAAGTTTAAGACCACTTGAAAAATGGCAAAAAATCATATTTTACATTGTTGGATCTTAACAAGGTTCCAAGTAGAGCTTCAACATGCAACAAGAAGAAATGAGAGCGAGACAAAACATTTTTGAGCATTCAATTAATTGAAAATAACGATTAAACTGAAACAGGCTGTTTTTCAGCTGATCAAAATTTTAGGACCACATGCCTTTAAAAGGCCAAATCTGTGCAAAGATGTGGATTAATTGTCATTTTCTGTCAGGTGGTCACACGTTGTGATGGCAAAGGCAAAAAAACTCTCCCTTTTTGAACGTGGTTGGGTTGTTGAACTGCATAAGCAGGGTCTCTCACAGCGCGCCATCGCTGTTGAGGTGGGACGCAGTAAGACAGTCATTTGGAATTTCTTAAATGATCCTGAGGGTTATGGAACAAAAAAGTCAAGTGGAAGACCCAAAAAAATTTCATCAGCACTGAGCCGGAGGATCCAATTGGCTGTCCGTCAAGACACTGGACGATCCTTGACCAAAATTAAGGCCCTTACTGGTGCTGACTGCAGCCCCATAACCATCAGACAGCATCTAAGACTGAAGGGCTTAAAAAAAAAAAAAACGTCTTCAAAGACCTCGTCTCCTTGAATGCCACAGAACTGCTCGTTTGGACTTTGCAAGAGAGCACCAAACATGGGACATTCAAAGGTGGAGGAAAGTTTTATTCTCTGATGAGAAAAAATTTAACCTTGATGGTCCTGATGGTTTCCAACGTTACTGGCATGACAAACAGATCCCACCTGAGATGTTTTTTACACGCCACAGTGGAGGGGGCGCCATAATGGTCTGGGGTGCTTTTTCCTTCAGTGGAACAATGAAGCTTCAGGAAGTGCACGGGCGTCAAACGGCCGCTGGCTATGTCCAGATGTTGCAGAGAGCATTCCTCATGACTGAGGGCCCTCGTCTGTGTGGTAACGACTGGGTTTTTCAACAGGACAACTCTACAGTATACAATGCCCGCAGGACAAGGGACTTCTTCCAGGAGAATAACATCACTCTTTTGGCCCATCCTGCGTGTTCCCCTGATCTAAATCCAATTGAGAACCTTTGGGGATGGATGGCAAGGGAAGTTTACAAAAATGGACAACAGTTCCAGACAGTAGATGGCCTTCGTGAGGCCGTCTTCACCACTTGGAGAAATGTTCCCACTCACCTCATGGAAACGCTTGCATCAAGCATGCCGAAACGAATATTGGAAGTAATAAACAATAACGGCGGAGCTACTCATTACTGAGTTCATGTTTGGAAGTTGGATTTCTGTTTTAGGGGGGTTTAGTTTTTTTTTGGAGGTGTGGTCCTAAACTTTTGATCAGCTGAAAAACAGCCTGTTTCAGTTTATTCGTTGTTTTCATTAAATTGAATGCTCAAAAAATATTTTGTCTCACTCCCATTTCTTCTTGTTGCATGTTGAAGCTCTACTTGGAACCTTGTTAAGATCCAGCCATGCTAAATATTATTTTTTGCCATTTTTCAAGTGGTCTTAAACTTTTGATCAGGACTGTATTTTTTTTAAGTTCAACATTTTCTTCATCATTCTGCACTCAATATCACATAATGAGAAAGCGAAAACAGAATGTTCAAAATCTTTGCAAATTTCTTGAAAAAGGAAAAACTAAAATATTGCATTGATATAAGTATTCAGACCCTTTACTCAATACTTAGTTGAAACTACTTTGGCAGAAATTACCACCTCCAGTCTTCTTGGGTATGATGCCACAAGGTTTACACACCTGGATTTGGGGATTATCTGCCATTCTTCATTGCAGATCTTCTCAAGCTCTATCAGGTTGGACGGGGACTGTCGGTGGACATACATTTTGAGGTCCCTCCAGAGATGTTCAACTGAGTTCAAGTCAGGGCTCTCACAATGTCAAGGACATTCACAATGTTGTCCTAAGCTACTCCTGTGTTGTCTTGGCTGTGTGCTTAGGGTCATTGTCTTGTTGGAAGCAAACCTTCGGACCAATCTGAGGTCTAAAGCACTTTGGATCAGGTTTTCATTAATAATATCTCTGTGCTTTGCTCCATTCAGCTTTCCCTCAACTCTGACAGGTCTCCCTGTCACAACCATGTAAAATAAACACCCCACAGCATGCTGCCGCAGTATGCTTCACTGCAGGAGTGGTGTTGGGCAGTGCCTGGTTCCCTCCAATTATGACCCTTAGAAATGAAGCCAAATAGTTCAATCTTAATTTAATCAGACCAGAAAATCTTGCTTCTCACTGTCTGAGAGTTCTTTAGTGGGGGGGGTGTCAAACTTTTATCTGTCTGTTACTGAGGAGAGGCTTATTTCTGGCTACTCTGCCATGAAGCCTAGAATGGTGGAAATCTGCAGTGATGCTTGACCTTCTAGAAGTTTTTCCCATCTGCACACAGAATCTTTGGAGCTCAGCCAGAGTGACCATTGGGTTCTTGCTCACCTCCCTTTTCCCCCCGATTACTTAGTTTGGTGGGGCGGCCAGCTCTAGGAAGAGTCCTGGTTGTTTGAAACCTTACATTTAAGAATTATGGAGGCCACTGTACTCTTGGGAACTTTCAGTGCAGCAGAAATTCCTTGTACTTTTCTCAAGATCTTTGTCTCCACACAATCATGTCTCTGGGCTCTAAAAGCCATTTTTTCCACATCATGGCTTGGTGTTTGCTCTCATATACATTGTCAGCTGTGAGACCTTATATAAGTAGGGGTGTATCTTTACAAATCATGTTCATTCAACAACATTTTCCACAGGTGAACTCCAATCAAGGTGTAGACACATCTTTAAGAGAAAAGTGAGGCCCCAGCACTATATTAGCAGACGGTCTGAATACTTATGTTCCTGCAAGATTATAGTTTTTCCTTTTTAATAAATTTGCAAACATTTCTAAAATTATATTTTCATTTTCTCATTAAGGGGGACTGAGTGTCTGAAGACTTTCCAAATGTACTGTATGTACTTTAGTGCACAGTTCAACATCCATTGCCTCACAGACCCAGACAAAAAAATGCTGTATGCCGCATTTTTCTATCTGGCGCTATCTGACATCTAGTGTCAAAACTGATGCAACGGATGCCATAAATAAATCTATAGAAAGTTATGGGGTCAGTTCAGACATCAGTTTTGCTCTGGCATTTCTGTACTACACCAGAGGGAAACTGAAATGGATAGCCAGAATAACGTCACATAACTAATGTACCGTATATGGTTCTCTTAGGATGCTCCAATTTGGATAAAGATATCCTGTAATAATTAAGAATCACTCTCTCTAACTAGGAGGAACAAGTGATCTTGATGTTGATATTCAGTAAACTCATAAGCTCCCCCAAGTGGTTGGGAATTTAACTCCATGGCTGTGCAGGAAGTTTGGTGCTCTGTAATAGGATTATAGCTAAAGATATGCATTCAGAGGTTAATTCTATCAGCAAAGAATTTTGGACTAGATTTAAAAAATATATATTTTGACTTCTTTTATCTGGTTACGGATAGTTGCACACTAGCTGCGGTGATCCGGCAGGGAACAGCCTGTCAAATCGATCTGCATTCCGACATGGCTAGAAGTTTGTAAAGCTGCGTCTGGGCCCATTCACTATAATGTGAACTGGGCGGAGAACCAGCCGTATTATGGCAAATATTTGCCAAAATCCAGCTGGATGTCCGCCGGTCCCCATTATAGGGAAAGGGGCCGGACGGAGCCTTACAAACCTCCAGCAATGCTAGAGGGCACAGAGATCTGGCATGTTGTTCCATGCCAGAGCAGCCTGCTGGACCAACACCGCTAGTGTGCAACTAGCTGGCTACCTGAGCACTCAATGAGTGCTGTGTATACAGCAGAGGCAACGTCCCAGTGACTGCGAGACTGGTCACATTATTTCCAGGATTGCAGACACAGTCACAGGGGAAAAATAATAATAATAATAATAATACTAGACAAGACACAATTACTCACTTGGACATGTAATACTGTAAACCAAAATTTAGTAGTAGTGATGACCACGATTAGAAGTCTATTTTAGGGTAATATTATATTATTACCAGAAGAAAAAACTTTAAAAAAATGTATATATATTTGACTAATTCTTCAATTTATAAGCCTAATTTTTTTTTAAAAGTGTACCATATTTGTATAAAATGTATAGTATATGAAAAGAAACCTGAATCATTATCCAAAGCAAACACATAAAAAAAGGATAAAAATTGCCCTGGTCTTGAACCAGTTAAATCATGGTATGATGTCTTCAACATATTCTGAAACTAACTCTTGAACAAAATCTATTTATGAATGTAAAGATTGAATGCAACAATTCTAATTGGCATGATAAATATTCTATCAATATGTATAAGAAATAGATTTTATATTATAATTAGAGATGAGCAAAGTTTTGAAAAAGTCAATTCGGCAAGACATTCGGTTTGTTACGAATTACTTCATTACTTTCCATTGTATGGTGTGGGTGCAATGACGAGGAACAGTGATTGCTCAGCCCCCCCCTTTAACTCCTTAGATGCCGCGTTCAACGCTGTTCGCGGCATCTGTGACTCACATTCAGCTGCTCAGTGGTTTAAAAAAAATTATACTCATCTCATCCACTTGATTGCGGAGAGGCCATCCACTAATCACGTTAATGTGTGCCTAGCATGATCACGTGGTGGCATCATCACGCTTGCTGCAGGTCCTTTGTCGGGTTTTCTTCGACAGGAGTGGATGGCCTCTCCGCTATCCAGTAAATGAGGTAAGTATAATTATTTTTTACTTTCAGCCACCATTTTAGGAAAAATGTATTAATTACCGTAAAGTGCAAGGAAATTCGGCTTCGTGGCAAATTTTTTCTGTAATTCGGATCAAAGTCCACTTCGGATCTTTTGATTCACTCAACACTAGTGTTGAGCGAACTTGTGTTTTTAGTTCGGCATCTAAAGTTCGTGTTCAGGTTATCGAAGAATCGCGTTGTGGATTCCGCTACCACGGACCATAACGGAATTTAGAATCCATAACGCGATTCTTCGATAACCCGAACTTTAGACGCCGAACTTAAAACACAAGTTCGCTCAACTCTAATCATAATATATAGACCTATACTTGTGTCACTGGACTCTGCATGGTCTTACAATAGTTGTACAGGGATGTGAATGACAGTACACAGATACTTTATTCCCATGGAAAACCATCCTACTCAAAGTGCTGCTATTCTCTTATGAGCCAGATTTCTTTTAAAGTGCACATCAATAGCATCCAACTTCAGTCTCTTGCAATAAATAGCCAATGGATTAAAAAGATATTCCATCACTTTTATTTTTAGGGATTTATTGGTCAATCTGGTTGAAATTAAGACACTCAGACTGTTTTGCCCTGAAGAAAACCAGATGTCCCATTTAAGTGCTATATAAATATCCCAATACATTTAATGTGTGAACCATGAAGAACCAACAAAGGCATTTTTCCCTCAGTAATGTCAGCCAAAAACAGCAGAACATTAGCAAAGACACTGTTTATCAGTCCTAATGGAAAACGAACGCAACCAGGTTTACTTACGTGAGAACATAATTCACACTGACAATGCAGTGGGGTCTAGAGGAGCGGCTGTTGTGGACAATTGTAGCATAGCTCTGCACCCACACCCAACCACCATGTTTCGCCAAGAAACGATAGTACTTAGTGGTGACTTGACCTTTTACCAGCACTGCAAAGAGAAAAATAAAGACATATTCTCTTAATGTCCAATTTCATAAGGTATTATAAATTATGGGTACTGTAAGTATTATCTTTTATTTAAAAATTGCAGCACTCAGCATCCATGTGCACACACACACACTACTCAAGACAGAGTGCATATGGATATAGGTAAATGAGAAATGAATCAAAGAGTAACTGTCATTTAATTTTTTCATAAATAGTACACGTGATTATATAAATATCTTGTCAGAGAAAAATGCTTCCTTTTCCTCTTATCAGATTCCTCTCCTGGTCCCCTTCCTCTTCCCCAACCCTCAATTCACTGCTCAAATTGTCTTCATTGAAGACGAGCTCCCTGCTCACTGAAGGATCAGATTGCATAGAAGTCTATGGAGAGGTGAGGAGGAGGAGAAAGGAGGGGCTGCTGGAGACAGCAGCAAAGAGACTGCTACAGAGACTGCTGCTGGTTTGTGTGTGATTTTTTTAAAGGGTACCTAAAGCTTCTACAAAGCACAGAAGTGCAGTGGTGCTTCTCAAATTGATTTGCTCTTTCTGCTCTGGTCTGCTTTTGCAGTATGTGGAATATAGATCAATAGAAAGTATATAGGATCTGTAGCCCACATGCTGCAAAAGCTGATACAAGTGGAAGCTGAAGATTGCTCTGAGAAGGGCCACTCCACCTTGTGTGAAGGTTAAGGTACCCTTTACCTTCTGGATTCACATCTAAACTGCTCAGTACTGCTGTGTAATAACCTCCATCTTTACTGCTGCTGCTTCTGAGGGTGTGCAGTAAGGAAGTGGAATCCCCTGTCTCTTCATGTGGAGTGTATGGGTAGGCATGATTCCTGCTAGTCTCCAACCACTAGCTCAGAAAAAATAAAAATAAATCACGGACAGATTGCAGAGGGAAAAATTCTAAAAATGTGAGATACAAGTCATATAATGGTAGAAATAGTCTTATTCCTTATAAGGCAGCTTATTCTGAAAAATTACCTGAAACGGTATGTTATGATCTATCAAGAACATAAACTGTGGTGATTCTGTCTGCCAGTTGAGAAGTCGGGGAATTTGTTCCCCACCTTTAAGTGGGTAATGCCAGCACATCAGCCACAATGCATATATTAAAAATAGCCACAGTGCTCATAAATTATTGTCCGATGGGAGATATAAATGAGAGACACGTTAGCCTGCAAAGCATTGTAGATCCTCCCTCCTCATTCCTCTATACAGTCAAAATGAACTGACGATGCTAGACGGGCTATTGTTCTACAAGTGTTGTTCCTTCCGGTAACTGAGCTTAGCTTTCCACCGATAACATGTGGGTGGTATCTCCATTGTTGACATTGGCTCTAGTTGTATCTTCTAATATATTTTCTGCGGACAAGGTCATCTCACTGTACACAAAGTAACAAAGTACTATGTATATATACCTCATGAAAACGTGTTAACCCTGTAGTGTGGCAGAGCAGGTCTCAGGGACTGAATTGTGCAGAAGGCAGACACATCATCAGAATTTCCAATGTCCTTTGAGACTGAGAATTATTATCACATTTGGGTATTACTTGCTGTAAAGATGTTGAAAACATAAAACTACAATAAAATTTAATAATATAAAATTACCAAATGTATTGTATATCAAAGCTCAAAGGAGTTACATATAGGCCAATGGAAAGGCCATGTGAGAGCTTTGCATAAACTATACAGCAATAAAAACCTGGATACCCAGCATGTAAATAATGGTGGACGAAAAGAAGGTTGTACTTTGACACGATTTTTCCTTTTTGTCACTTTGTACACAGAGATTCAAGGGACAAAAGCCATTGAAATCCAACTAATCAAAAGAGACAATGTGGGACACTGAACCAAAGTGTGTATGGGACTCAACAGCACAAGAACAACAATGCTAAGCAGACACGCCTGACTGACAATGCTCCTCATGAAATCGTACAAAAGCAAGTGTAGTGACAAGTCTATGAATGCAAAGATGACCTGTGTGTGTAGATGCACGATACCAACCCAGCACCCAGGATTGTGAGTGGGGGCAATCAAATCAAATAGTTGGTTACAATAGTCTAATATATGGAAAATAATATTGTTGGAAATACTATTTTATTCAACTTGGTTCAGTAGTTTCTATTTTTTTCATCCTTCCTTGTGGCAAAGTGCTCTGACAATTTTGTCAATTGTAACTGGCAATTTGAATAAGGCAGCACATCATCAATTAGCAGTTTAGAGCCGGTCTGGTGCTTTACGGTTTTCTCTACACTGCCAGTCAGTGACACATCTGGCAGTCCTTAAACCCCCTATGATCTGCCAGCCACAGCTCATAGATCCTGCTGGGGCAAATGTGCAGTGAATATCATTGTGTTCATCACATGGAGCTTTTCTAATATATTCTCGTTGTTTATAATGGCCTTTTCCTACAGTCTCTATGGCCAGATTGGAATCATGCCATCTACAGCTAGCGAATACTTCATAGTAATGGTAGGGTGAAACAGGATGGGAAAATCCACCACGAATAAACCGTAGCAAAATCCAAATGGATCGCATGCAGATTTTGTGGCACATTTGAAAGGGGTGACAGAGGTGAAATTAATGGGGAACATCCAAATCCAAACTTGGAACACTGCAGAATAAAAAAATCCATACCACAACTCAACTCAATTTGTACATGGAAAGTGTCCTTAACACATGGATGAGATTTGTTAAAATATCATCCAATTTGTTGCTGCTGTATTTTGTTGTGGATTTGCCTTCCATGTGGATGGACCCTGCTTACATTACACAATTTTATATAAATCAAATATATAATATAATATGTTATAAATTAATGTATTTTTTTACTGTTACCACATTGAAATATATTATCTATATTTCAAAATCATAGTCATGGACCTGAGAACTACAGGGTAGATTTAGCAAACTGATGGAACTGGCTTAGTTGCCCATAGCAACAAATCAGATTCCACCTTTAGTTTTGGACAGCTCCTTTGGAAAATAAAAGGTGAAATCTGATTGGTTGCTATGGGCAACTAAGCCAGTTCTACTTTACACCAGTTTGATAATTGACCTCATATGTGCACCCTTGATATAATTGTATTTGACTGATCTAATTTTTTCATCTTAATTATAAATTATAATGTTTCAACTCCACTGTGATAGCAAACTTGTGAATGACCATGGCATGATCTAATACAGACAATAAGACAACTAATATTTTTAATGTTTTGTGAAATCATAGTGCAAATACATAGGAGCCTCTTGAACTATTTAATCAATGTAGACATTTCTCTATTGTTTCTATAAAGTTCATAAACTTTTTCAATTGAGAGGGCAGTGCACGTGGTGGCCACCCATCCATTTAGCCTCTATCTAGTCTTACAGAATCAGAGGAACCTCATTCTCCCAATAGATAAAGCCCGCCCATTAGTGCCGGTGATGTCACCGGGCTCACTGCTAGGCGGAAGCCTCCGCCTAGCAGTCCCCATGGAGAGCCTGGTTCGTCACTGGATCTCCAAAAAATGGCTTTACCCTGCCAATTCAGGGCAAAGGAGAGCATCAGAGCGTGAAATGCTCCAATGCTCATATCAGGGAGGGCCAGAGGGGTGAAGATGGGGATATGTATGGGTTCAGCTCTGAACCCGGACAACCTCTTTAAACTCAAATTATGTGAAATGTCAGCAAGATTATGTTTTATGACATGCACCAAAAAATTAGAAATAAAACATGTTCCATAGTATTCAGATAGAAAGAAAACGCCATTATGGAAGTAGCATCATAGAAAAAAAGATGATTAATAAATAAACTGAATCCTTACATAAGTGATGTGCACACCGCAGGTGAAATGTGTCACATCCATGAACGTGATGATACAACGTCTTCTCGATAAGATCTTGAGGTTCATACCCAGTTAACTCTGCAACTCTAAAGAGAAAACACATAATGACATCCCAAAGTCACATCTGTAGTTTGTATGTCATTTCCTAATTGAAATCCTTTAACTGACACTCAGGGGCCTAGCTATAGGGGAAGCAGGGGAAGGAGGAGGAGGACTAAAGGATTTTGTCAGGGCCTCCTCAACAGTATTACACAATGAAATTATATACAGTGACAGTATAGACAGTGTAGAAAACAGATGGAACAGCTGCCGGCCCTGGTCTGAGAGAGCGATCTCTACTAGCCACAGGAATGGGGGCGGCATGAAAGGAAGGGGTGGCGAAATAATTACTGGGGGAGGGGGGCCCCATTAAAAAATTTGCTGTGGGGCCTAGTCATTTCTAGCTACGCCACTGCTGACACTGTGAGAATATGGAAACCTCTGTACAACAATAACGGTCAAAAAACTTACTTGAAATAAGCTTTTCTGAATAGTAAAACAAAGTAATTATTCAAATCACATATCCTGTCACTAAATATTCAATTATGACAAACCTACCTGGAATCTAGAAATATGAGCTTCATATCAAGACTGGCTCTGAACATGAACATATTGCTATGGAGTTTGATTTCAGTGACCGCACTGGGAGGGAGGGAATGACCAACTGCCACCAAGCCTACATTTTGGTAACAGCCATCAAATGGAGACATGTCCAGACTATACTGCCTGATCTTGAGATATCCACTGCAATGGATGACCTGTAAGACACAAGAATGAAAGCCTCATGTTCCTTCTCACTTGAGATATTACTTCCATTCTTATTTGTTACATTCACAAAAACAGAGATTCAAGTTTCCAGATGTCTACACTTTGGGTAATAAATGGTTGAGGAAGGATGTCTACAATATTAGGTAATTGCTGGTTAGAAACATAGAAACATAGAATGTGTCGGCAGATAAGAACTATTTGGCCCATCTAGTCTGCCCAATATACTGAATACTATAGATAGCCCCTGGCCCTATCTTATATGAAGGATGGCCTTATGCCTATCCCATGCATGCTTAAACTCCTTCACTGTATTTGCAGCTACCACTTCTGCAGGAAGGCTATTCCATGCATCCACTACACTCTCAGTAAAGTAATACTTCCTGATATTACTTTTAAACCTTTGCCCCTCTAATTTAAAACTATGTCCTCTTGTAGCAGTTTTTCTTCTTTTAAATATTCTCTCCTCTTTTACCTTGTTGATTCCCTTTATGTATTTAAAAGTTTCTATCATGTCCCCTCTGTCTCGTCTTAATTCCAAGCTATACATGTTAAGGTCCTTTAATCTTTCCTGGTAAGTTTTATCCTGCAATCCATGTACCAGTTTAGTAGCTCTTCTCTGAACTCTCTCCTAAGTATCAATATCCTTCTGGAGATATGGTCTCCAGTACTGCGCACAATACTCCAAATGAGGTCTCACTAGTGCTCTGTAGAGCGGCGTGAGCACCTCCCTCTTTCTACTGGTAATTCCTCTCCCTATACACCCAAGCATTCTGCTAGCATTTCCTGCTGCTCTATGACATTGTCTGCCTACCTTTAAGTCTTCTGAAATAATGACCCCTAAATCCCTTTCCTCAGATACTGAGGTTAGGACTGTATCACTGATTTTATATACTGCTCTTGGGTTTTTACGGCCCAGGTGCATTATCTTGCACTTATCAACATTACATTTTAGTTGCCAGATTTTTGACCATTCCTCTAGTTTTCCTAAATCCTTTTCCATTTGGTGTATCCCTCCAGGAACATCAACCCTGTTACAAATCTTTGTGTCATCCACAAAAACACACACCTTACCATCGAGGCCTTCTGCAATTTCGCTGATAAAGATATTAAACAATACGGGTCCCAGAACAGATCCCTGAGGTACCCCACTGGTAACAAGACCTTGGTCTGAATATACTCCATTGACTACAACCCTCTGTTGCCTGTCCCTCAGCCACTGCCTAATCCCTTCAACAATATGGGAGTCCAAGCCCAATGACTGCAATTTATTGATAAGCCTTCTATGTGGGACAGTATCAAAAGCCTTACTAAAGTCTAGATAAGCGATGTCTACTGCACCTCCTCCATCTATTATTTTAGTCACCCAATCAAAAAAATCAATAAGATTAGTTTGACATGATCTCCCTGAAGTAAACCCATGCTGTTTTTCATCTTTCAATCCATGGGATTTTAGATGTTCCACAATCCTCTCCTTAAGTATGGTTTCCATTAATTTCCCCACTATTGATGTCAGGCTTACTGGCCTATAGTTGCCCGATTCCTCCCGACTACTTTTTTTGTGAATGGGCACAACATTTGCTAATTTCCAATCTTCTGGGACGACTCCTGTTGCCAGTGATTGGTAAAATAAATCTGTTAATGGTTTTGCTAGTTCACCGGTGAGCTCTTTTAATAGTTTTGGGTGTATCCCATCAGGCCCCTGTGACTTATTTGTATTAATTTTAGACAGCTGACTTAGAACCTCTTCCTCTGTAAAGACACATGCATCAAAAGATTCATTAGTCTTCTTTCCTAACTGAGGTCCTTTCCCTTCATTTTCCTTTGTAAAAACTGAACAGAAGTATTCATTGAGGCAGTCAGCTAGTTCTTTATCTTCTTCCATATACCTTCCTTCTTTTGTTTTTAATTTGGTAATTCCTTGTTTTTGTTTCCTTTTTTCATTTATGTATCTGAAGAATGCCTTATTGCCTTTTTTCCCTGGCTGAGCTAATTTTTCTTCTGCCTGTGCTTTAGAAGCTCTTATAACTTGTTTGGCCTCTCTCTGCCTAATCTAATAAATTTGCCTCTCATCCTCGTTTTTTTTTTTTTATAATTCCTAAATGCTATCTTTTTGTTTTTAATTATTTTGGCCACTTCTGCTGAGTACCACAGTGGTCTCTTCCTTTTTTTGCTTTTACTGACAAGCCTAATGCAATTTTATGTTGCCTTCAATAGTGCCACTTTTAAGTAGTCCCATTTCTCCTGGACTCCAATGAAACTGTTCCAATCAGATAGGGACTCGTATACCACTAATCTAATTTTAGAAAAGTCAGTTTTTCTAAAAATCTAAAACTTTTGTTTTTGTGTGGTGTGACTCAGTCACTGTACTTATAGTAAACCACACTGACTGGTGATCACTAGACCCCAAGCTTTCCCCTACAGTAATATCATATACCAAATTCCCATTTGTGAATACTAAATCTAAAATGGCCTCCTTCCGGGTTGGCTCCTCAACTACTTGCTGTAGAGATAATCCCAGTAGGGAATTTAGAATATCTGCACTCCTGGCAGAACTAGCTATTTTGGTTTTCCAGTTTACATCTGGAAGATTGAAGTCTCCCATAATGATAACTTCCCCCTTCAATGTCATTTTAGCTATTTCCTCAACTAGTAGATCATCTAATTCTTTGACTTGGCTAGGTGGTCTATATATCACACCTACACGAGTTACCTTATGATTATCAAGCTGCAAGGTAACCCAAACTGACTCTAAATTGTTCTCGCTAACTTGTATCAAATTAGATTTTATGTTATCTTTCACATACAGGGCCACTCCTCCCCCCTTCTTGCCTTCTCTGTCTTTCCTGTATAGAGAGAACCCTGGTATTGATATATCCCAGTCATTACTCCCCTTGAACCACGTCTCAGTAACAGCCACTACATCTATATTCTCAGATGCCATTATAGCCTCAAGTTCATTGATCTGATCTAGGGACGCTACATTGATACATAATGAACTCTTCTAACTACATGTTCATTAACTACAGAGTTTGTCACTCTCAAGACTTCTATAATTAAATCTTCTAAAATTAGTTTAAGAAATAACAAATATCTTCAGGTTTTCCATTGTTGACGTCACCTACCTTATAACCTCCACATGTTAGGCCTGCATTCCTCTTTGCCAGCACACACTTCATTCGCAGAAAGAAGGAACGCTCAATTTCATATTCTGCAAGACACGTGAACTAGTATTAGTGCTCCATACCAAAATCTGAATTAATAACACAGCTCAGGGCTTCCATACACACATAGTTAAGACGGGCGGTGATTTACCCTGGACAAAGTGGGAATGATATGGTTGGTGGGCTGTAAGCACTGCAGTCATCTCATCGTGATCAGCAGGGTGAATGTACTCATAGATGCTATTTCCAGTCAATTCTACCTACAGAAACAGAGGATTTCAGTATTATCGTCATCTAATACAAATGGATAAAATGCATAATACTTTGGGGAAAGGGAAGATTTAAAGATAAAACTAATTATGTTAAAGGAAATGCATGCAGTTTTCATATGGGAAAATAAGGCAAAGCAGGGTAGTGACACAAACACAATCGTAAATGTAACTGAGTTCCCACCATATCTTGGAATATTGACACAATGCATGTCAACACATAGTCCTTCAATACTTGTTTGGTGATAAGATACTCTCGTTTACACCAGCAAGTGTTAATAATCGTACAAGTACAAACAGTCACTGGTAATACCTTACCTGTGATAAGCCCAGATGAACCGAAGCAGTCTCAGAGATATACATGATTTTCCCATCAGGTGCCACCACAAAGATGAAACCATCTAAGGTCTAAACAGATGAGAAAGGAAAATAAAATAATCAGAAAAGTCAGACTCCCTGATCTGAATACCTAGAGTGCAGCAATTTAAATGCCATTTACATTTTGAAAGCACTTGGGTGGTCAAATGTCCCTTCACCTCTACATCTCATTGTTGAATCAAACATGGTCTTACAAGAGAGTGCTATATGGGAAATGGGTTTAATCTTCTGTTGTTTAACATGTCAGATGCTTATCACCTGTAAACACTGTGAAGATATATGACTCTCAGCAGGGAAAGTGGCTTTAAGCTACTGCAATGCAGAAATCGACTTTCCAGATTGTTTTGCCTCTCACTTCACTGGTGTCTGATAAACAGTTTATACAAGTAACAACAGGGGATTAGATATGTATTTTCCTAAACACAACAATATTCATTCCATTACCATCTTATTTTCCAGACTTAATATTCAGTAATAACATAGTAAAATGGAACTCCTGCCTTTGTGGAAGAAGTTATTACATAGACAGAATCAGTACAAGCATCTACATTTTACATCAACGGAAATCGAAAACAATCCCCATTTTACTAGATTTTAAATGTAAATTAACTAATACATGTTAATACCGCCTTAAAACTGTAGCATAATGGTACATTTATTCTATGCCAATATGGTTAGAAGTAAAGCACACAGAGGTGTATTACACCATGGGATAATTAAATGTTCACTAAAAGGTCTCTGTATTCTTTAATCATTAATTGCAAGTAACAGTTTCCCCACATGTTCTACCTGTAATAGGTGAGATCCCAGTTCTCGACCAACATTTTCCAAGGTACTAGGTCTGCTGGTATGGCCCCAGGCTTCTCCGAGCCCTGTATGCATAAAAAACAGAAGAATTGGTGAGAAAGCTGATGTGGACTCTTGGACCAGAGGTCATCTGCTACATTATCTCACTGCAAACAGCAGTGTTTGATTCCAATTACAATGCATTTCAAATACCATGGGACGTAGACACAAGGTAATGCCTGACTGACTGTCACATAAGCACAAGGCACATGGAAGCAGGACAAATAAAACTGATTCTATAAACCTCTGCATTAGAAGGATCCATTCAGAAGCATGAGAGTATAAAAGGAATGTGTGCAAAACAACGACTTACATTAACTTTCATTGATACATTGACCATGATTTATTATGCATTCACTCCAGAATTCTGACTTCAAAAAGTCACAGTAGGGCTTTTTCGAGTTTTTGGGTTGACCTGCTCAAAAATTTTACGACTTGTTGCATTTTTATACCACTCACACTAATTTTGAAATAAGTGGGAAGGTGGTGTGGTTAGCTATGTTAATGGAGTTTTACTCCACATTCATCGTTGAGACTTTAAAAAAAAAAAAAAAAGTCACAAAAAAAGTCGCAAACTCACTCCAGTAGTAGAGTGGGCTAGGAAAACTGGAGTAGCTTTTCTAGAAAGCAACGTGTGACATTTGATAAATGTGGCATAGAGTCTGTCAATACAGACTAAAGGAAAACTGACTTCAAATATTCCCCTAATGATAAATTCCCTCTATTATCTTTTTCCAATTCCCATAAATGTATAACTCACAGTCTCAATTTTAATATATACACAACAGGTGACGGAAGAAAGGCTTTCAAATGGCATCCACTGAAAAACTTCCTACTAGTTATCTTGAACATACTGTAATATACTAAAACTACATAAATAATAATAATACATAACCATAAATTAGACATACATAATATTATGATAGAGAGATGATATGAGAGAGAGATAAATCAGTAGATATGATTGATTGATTGATTGATAGATAGATAGATAGATAGATAGATAGACAAATATAGAGATAGATAGATAGATAGATAGATAGATAGATAGATAGATAGATAGATAGATAAAAATTCAATATGTGCATTCAGTGAATAATGAGAAGTCTCAAATATTCATGAGCTCCTGGCCTTCCCCACCCACCTGCTGCTGATTCAGTTGTAAAAAAAAAAACTGTCAATGATAGGCAGGTGGGCCTACCACCAATGCTTGAAACTACACAGTAGACAAATCTGGAAGGAGAGGACTGTGTAGTGGCCATGCTGGCGTACTACAGCTCAGCTCCCATTCAAATGAACTAAGTAACTTAATGACTCAAGTTTGAGATTTATGTTAGAGAAAATATCAATGGTTACAATGGGAAAATTTAAAGGAGTTCTGATCAATTTATTTTTGCAGGACCATCCTTACAGTAACAGATTGTCCAAAATGGTTTAATGAAATGAGTGGCATCTGAATTACAGGGAACTGGAAAACCTGATTTTGAGGCACTGGGCTGGAACACAGAAGTGATACAACTTACTAAACACTCCAAATGTATATTACTGGTTCTTTATAAATCCAAGAAGAATTGTAGAATTGTGAAGGTAACAACATAATAACAGTAGAAATTACAGCTTATATACAAGTTGGCAGACAACATTACTCCACCCCCCACCGCTGAGGCCAGTGGTATACGGCCCAGCAGTAAAGTGCCTTACATGGCTACGTCACTGCTGCAGCCTGTAAACAGAGACTGAAGATGAAGATCATAGTAGAGAAATGTGAGGTCCAAAAATCCCTTTAAGAAAGAGGCTTGGCTAAGAGGTTTCTATATACCTACAAATGAGCTGCTGTACACCAGCTACTTCAAGCTAGTTCTGTCACACAGGCTTGACACCATTTCAGATTTCATATATAGTTCTTAGCTATACCAATACAGTGTAACAAACTGCAGCTGTGTGATAGTAACTCTATTAAGTGTTAAATACTGTACATTACATTATAGTGTACTGCCAGTGCTTCTTATGGACACCTTTACACAAACGCTTTACAAGTAAAGGCAAAGCAGCCTGGAAATAATTTTTATCTTCTTGGGAAACCTCGCTGAGAGGAAATGCCTCTTTATTCCGAAGCAAAATCATAGTTTTGAAAACAGGACCCTAACATAAATATTAATAGGAGTCCGTGAAACCTTCAGACTTGTATTTTTTTCCATTATCCTTTAGAAAAAAAAAATCGCAATGAAATTCTTTGTGTAGAACAATAATCCATCTAAATGCTGTAGTCTAGTTTAAATCCCTCACTCTAGGTGCTCAATGATAATGTTAGAAACAACAAAATAATGTACACGTATTAATAAAAATAACAAATTATTCCAATCGGACAAACAGGTACCACTAACAGACTAACAAAAGTGCAACATTTTGCTCTCTTTTTGGAGCATAATAATAATAATAATATCTCAATAAATAGACTTCACAGCAATTTTTTTATGGTGCTGCTTTTCAATTCAAAGTTTGAGTTAAAGGTACTAATTATTGTCAGGAATTATTTGGATGATTACTGCAACCCGCGCTATGACTAATGAATAATAACGGATATATGTATTGGGTACCTCACAGAAGGCAGGTGAACCAGTAGTCATTTGCAGTGGCTATTTCAAGTGACCACCATTTAGTTTTTCCAGCACTCCACAAATATTTTTTACCGTAATTTTTGGTGTAAATTACAACTGCAAATGTTATTCTAGTTAAAGGTGCTTATACAGGACACGGTCCAAATGGTAACAGGATAATTAGAAGCACAGTATGGCTTCACTTATTTAGTACACAGCTGACTTATGCTTCACACACAGCAGATCTGTTGCCGAAATTTCCATGACTGAAAATCAGTTGCATTTATCTGAATTAGTTTGTTTTGGCAGCAAGCACATGGATTTCTGATGATCGGGACAAACACAGAAATTTCTGCAATAAATCTGCATGTGAATTCACTCTAAAACATACAGTAATAAGTCCACTACTACAAGCCACACGCAGCTAACATTTCAAGTCATAACGGATACAAAGGATTTCATTTTTTCCCATTGCATTTCTTTATTAGAGCCAATCCATTAAATATGTTCAGTTTAATCAAATGAAATTAAACGACAGGTTTTCAAGGCATGAAAAGAGAAATATCGTTTTTTTCTGGTAAGTAATGTTTAATGTAAATATTCTCTATTTCCCCTTTTAAATAATTTAGCATGTAAAATTATTATTTCATGTTTTGCTCTTTTGTATTCTAAATTAATTCAAAGAAAATAAATGATGACACAAATTAAAATACTCAGAACAACGTGGTTTCCTGCGTTAAGATGAAAGCATTTATTTATTGATTTTATAATTTCTTAATGTTACACTACAACCCTACTATTAATAAAATTAGCAGCAGTAGTAATATCTTTATTGTTTTTATGGTATTACTAGTATATTATTGAATAATTTATCATGACAGCATTCTAAAAAGGTAAATAGTTAAGCACAGCATCATTTGAATTGGGAGGACAGACATACAAACATTTCACTGTTATTTTCCTCTAACAAATCTTTTTAGGAGAGAAAATAACAGTATCATCCATTTTCTGCATATCCCTTCATTGTCACAATCTGAGTCTGTGAAATTAATAGAATACAAAAAAAAAAAATTGTGAGTTATCATATGCCAAATAGTAAATGTGTATTGTGATCAGTCACTGGCCCATTCATAGAACAATGATTCAGTACAAAGCACAATAACTGTGTATATCTGAATATGGTCCAAACACATATTTCCAATAAACCCAAGTATCTGAAATAGTTCACACCATGTTAAAAAATAGTTTCTAATGGATATTCCACATGGCCAAATTACTGTGATACCTTAACCTCTTCCTGCAGCAGCGATTTTCCATTTCTTTCCATTTTTGTTTTTAACTTTTTAATTTTTCCATACGGGAGCTAGTTATTTGAAGGATAAGTTGTACTTTCTAATGGCCCCATTTAATATTGCATAGAATGTAGTGCAAAGCTGGAAAAAAAATCCAAATGTGTGAAATTGGAAAAAAAAAATTCTGCTCTAGTTTTATTAGTTTCATTTTTATAGCGTTCATGGTTTGGCAAAACTGACATATTAACTTCATTCTGCGCATCAGTATGATCACAACAATACCACATTTTTTTATATTTTTTCAATGTGCTGACCCCCATAACTTTTTCCCCCCAAAAATCTAAATGTGTGGAATTGGAAGAAAAAAAAAATCCGCCATAGCTTTATTGGTTTCATTCTTACGATGTTTAATTATTTGGCAAAAGTGACATATTAACTTCATTTTGCGCATCAGTATGATCACGATGCCACATTTTTTTGTAGTTTTTCCATGTTCTGACCCCATAACTTTTTCATATTTACATATACAGAGCCATGAGAGACCTCATTTTCTGTAGGACAATCTGTAGTTTTTAGACTGTGTATGATACTTTTTATAAAAAATTTTGGGAAGGTTGAGCAACCAAAAAACGGTGAATTGGCCATTTTGATTTTGATTTCCGTTTTCCACATGGGATTTTAGATATTAATAGTTTGGCCATTTTGGGATGTGGCAATACTAATGATTGTTATTTCTTTATTATTTATTTTTAACATAGGTAAGGTGGAGTGATTAAAATTTTTATATCTTTTAATTTTTTTACATTTTAAAAAACTTTTTTCACTTTTTCTTACACTTAATTTTAAGTCCCCCTAGGGGATGTTACTATTCTATCATCTAAACGCTTATAGCATTGACTACAATAATTTAACATTGAAGTTTATGGAAGATTTACTACATTCCTATCAAGTGATGCTGCATCAGGGATCGATAGGACCATTGCAATGACAGGACTTGGAACCTTCAGAAGACCCAAGGCTGCCATAGCAGCTGAACGGCTTCTGCAATCTCAGCAGGGGGGGGGGGGGGGGAGCCGTTTGTCCCTTGGGAGCGATGCTCTCCCAGGAAAATACCACTGAAATGCCATGGTCACAATTGACCATGGCATCTGAGGGGTTGCAAGTTTGTGATTGGGTTATCGCTATGGTGCTGTGCTCAGCTAATGAGCGGGTGCCATCTTTAAAGACTCAACTTCTGCTGCACATGTATGGCGGATGTCAGGAATGGGTTAACCCCATATGAACACAGCTATTATGGGCCTTAAGGACTCAGTGAATAACATTTACATTTTTCTGTCAACGTAGCCGAATGAAGGCTTGTTCTTTAATGGACAAATTTAAGTTTCTGACAGCCTCATTCTGTGGTCTATATAATATGTTGAACATTTTATTAATCATTTTTTTTGGGAAATGGAAAAAACATTGTTTTTGAGGTATTTTGTTTACAGTGCCATATAAAGAAGATGATAACTTCTGAGGGTCATTAAAATTAAGACGTTCCCAAATTTATACATTTGTTATGTGTTACTACTGTTGCACAATAAAAACACCTAAACATTTTTTCCTTGTGTTGCAAGGAGAACCATACTGTTTTTTGGTGTGTACAAAGCTTCACGAGCACTTATTGTTTGCAGGACAAGTTGTATGTGAATTTTGAGGTACTTAGGACTTATTAAGTTTCATTTATTTATTTTTTGGAGAGGGGAAGGAACAAAAAATGCAAATTTTAAGGAATTATGTGAAATCGATATTGCTTTTGATTTACTATGTGTATTTTTTTATGTTATTTTTGTCCATAATGACTCATTTCAGCAGGACCTAATAGGCATATACACATGGCATACCATTGGCTCCCTGCAACTGCCTCACTAGCGCAGATAGGGTTATTGGAGCAGCCCCATCTCTCAGTCTAACCACTTACCGGTATATACTGTGGTGGCTATTGTAGCAACATTTGAGGGGGTTGAAATTTGAAATATCCAGATATTTACATCTCAAACATATGCCTAAAAGTCCCCCTTTTGGCATACATCTATCCATTGAGTACTATGAGTACATTTAAGTGCATATTTTCATATACAGCACTTTTTGAATGCAGCTATATCCTCTCGAAATAGCCCACACACATGCTGTGAAACCAGCTAAACATTACTATCCAGTGGCCTCAGCAACAACAAAGCGTCTTTCAATAATGAGCAAAAACAGAATGCACACATCAAGATAGTTTAGAGATTATTTTACTTTTCCCTCACCGATGTTTAATAGAAAATAAAATAGGAAGGAAATGGAAATAAACAATGGAAAGAAAAGAGTTCTAATTCAAAATATTATTAAAACAGGATTATATAGTAATTCAGATCAAATACATTTATCATGGGTCACTGGGAGGCAATTCACAGTGCACCGTGTTCCAAATATGTGTCTGCATATTACAGTAATAGAAGAAAGTGGGTTCTTCACTGGTTAAAGCTTGAGAGTGCAACATATCACTAATAACTTAGATCACAGAATTACAACCTGATAAGTGTGACCCAGTCATGACATGTGATGATTTACATAATTTGGTATCATATGTTTATAGTTGTAACATTAAAATACTTGTTTCTATACACTAATTTTGAAGATGTTTTGGGAAAATTGACAGGAAGGTTTTTATAGGGAGGGGTTGATCTTAATAATGTGCTCTCACCCAATGGTTTTATTATTTATTCTGAAGAACACTGGGCATCAAGAGGGGGGAGTCTCACCTGTCAGACCCTTGTACAGTGTGAGTCACTGATATGTCATAAATGTCACTGGAAAACCCCTTCTAGTAGTATGCAGCTCTTAATTTCCAAACCAGCATGATGAAGACACAAGAGTAATTTACAAGTTTCTGTGCAGCCAATGAAGTTATCTCAGAATACTTTATCTAACGCTAGATAGTTTTAACTCATTAGCTTGGAAAGAAAGTTCTCCACTATTTAAAATATAATGCTAGTTACATTTAGGCTCCAAACTGAATGACTAAAAGTACTCAACTATTAAACACAGGTGTATGACATCTACAGGACAACCGCAATATTGAAGACACACTAGAATCAGGATTAACATTATATGGCAACTGAAATTAATATTTTGTAATTATCCAGAAATGAAATAGACTTCATTGAAAGGATTAGATAAACAGGTATGATTTGCAAAGATAAAAATGCTATGAACCCCATAAAAAAAATTCTCCTTTGCAGCCTATACACATATATAAATATATATATATATATATATATATAGTAATTCATCAGAGGAGTTGCCTGATGCCTTGATTTGATTAGTATCCCTTATCTCTGAACTCCTGACTCATAACTCCTCATTAAAGCTGAATTCTTATCAATTAGATATAGTAAACATAAGTACAGTACAATACTAAAATAATGAAAATGCATTCAAACTTTTTTTTTGGGCTGTTTACAGAACACTGAATCATACATAATAATCTTTGTCTGTCTGCATTTCAGGTGCAGAGCCTCTTAGTACTTTTTAACCTCAGTTTTAACAAAGCTGTTATCTGCAACTGCTGTAGTACCATAAGGAATATGTAGTAGCTTTGATGTATAGTGCAATAAGTCAAGAACCGGGATGAGCAGTATGGGAATCATTTTGTTGTGTGCAGAGCTCTCCTGGGCCACACAGTTATTTATTAAGCAGTGTCCAGTCATTATACAAGTCATTCCTCTTTAGGCTGTATAGTTATAGGCTAAAAGGAGTAGTCAGCATCTGCAGCTCGGCTTAGCAGAGGTGTAGAGATGCCATCAGTGTGCTGTGCCAGTGCCACTCCACTGTGCTAAGACTGAGAAGGCAAGAGTAAGGGGCATGACGGCTCCGGCTACAGGCCTGCAGCCCTAGCTGATAGCTCTATAATAGGTGCTTATGTCTAAGTCTTTCTCAATCTTTATTCACATCACTATAATACTGCTGAGGGGATAAAGCCTGATCACTGAGAGGTGGCCTGGTCTCCTGTCCCTTTCACTACATTCACAGAGGCTTATCCTGCAGAGGCTCCCGATAGCCCTATCCAAACATGCTTCTTTTCACATTGCCATCTGCCTCATACCTTCCCTAGCTTACCACTATTATCTCCAGCCCTTTCTTTATCCCTGTCCCCTATGAATATTCTCCTCATTTTGGGTGCAAGACCACCTATCCAGATATTGTGCAAATCCTATGCCAGTAAATGCCGCCTTCCCCTACTGTACTGGGAGAATAACGGGTCAAACAATGAATTAGTTGTGCTACTCTTATGATACCACTGATGAGATATTTATAGTTCTATATACTAGTTGAGGCATATACGGCACTATATAAGATAAATATCAGTCTAAACGTGTGGGACCATAGTTGCTTATTAATCCTAGGTGAGCTAAGTCATTCCTGTGGCTCTCTAGACAGGAAATGAAGAGAGTACTTGGTGTTAATCAGTAACCGGGTCACATTAGAGTTTAACACCAACTTTAGTTTGCGCCGTCCATTTTTCACTGTCATTAATACAGTGCTGCCAGGCTTTCTCATATCATATGATGATAATAGGGCCAGTAAGAAGCCCCCCCATATACACTACTAGCACACATTGCAAGATGTACGTGCAGCTCCTCCGTGAGCCCTAGTGAACTGCATGTTATGGTTTTTCCTTTTCACACTGTGATTTCTGCACTTGACCTACCGCAGCAAATTCTGAAAATCCTTTGATTAAGTCTCTTTAAAAAATAAATGGAAACTCACCGCCCCTTTCATCAGGATTACACTGAAAACTAGATCTAAAGATCCCTTAGTAATTTGGAGAGGCTGCAGGAATAATGAGCTACAAATAGAATCAAGCAGCTTACTGAAGAGGGGGGCCACTCAGTAATCACTACCCCCTTCCCCTATTAGGACGGAATCCTCACATATTTCTGACGAATATGTTCTTGTTGTTATACAGATGATATATATATATATATATATATATATATAACATGCATGCCGTACACTATACCACACAGCAGCAATGTGCAGACATGATATTACATCCCCTTGTAAATACAGTGTGACCCTCGGATTACCTCAATGGACTAGCTTCACAGGCTTTGTAATTTCCTGAAAATGAGATTTCGATTTATAAAACAAGAAAGCAATTAGTAACCAAATGAGGCGGAGCAGATCCAGTGAAATTGCCCTAATCCCAAAGGCATCATTTAGGCCAGGTCCTGGAGAGTGAGAGAGCCTGGCTGCTCTGTGCAGTGGAGAAATTGCTGCAGCTACTTTACCAATATATATCTCATCCCCAGTCGCTAACCCTTGGAAGGCAATTCATTAGGATCTCATAGACACTTGTGTCTCCAGCATACTGCTGATGCTCTGGCTGTGCTCTCGGCAATTTCACACACGCATCAATGGACCAGCGTACAATTTGTACTCAGATGTGCAATATATGGCTCTTATTGAACTACAAGTCCAAGCATATCACTCACACTCTGAAGTCACATTGGTATATTTGAGCTTGCTATATACTCTCTGTCTGCTTGCATTTCTGGTCCTATAACATAAGAACTACATTCCTCAACAGGGCTGCTCTTTAAAACGCTAGCTAGCTAGCTAGCTTGAACCTACAGTAATATACTAATACTGCTTAAAAATATTAGACTAATATATAACTATAAATTAACAGATGATTATGTAGATACTGTAGATAGATAGATATAAGATAACGTAAAAAAGGAAAGAAAGAAAGAAAGGAACAGAAAGAACCTAAGGTACTATAAAAGCTGTGAAATGGCAATAAAGAATTGTCAGTTCCGTAAATCAGGGTTACAGTACTACACAATGCATTATGGAAGTAAATGCCATGAACGGAATGTTCCATACTAAAAACTATGGGGGCGTTTTTGGAAAAACATTCTCCCAGGGAAGGGATTGGAGGTTTGCTAAATGATCTTGTTTGTTTGCTATTTATCCTTAGTAAGATATTCATATTATTCACACAATTCCACAAATTGACTTGATAACTTGAGGCGGAATTGACTATTTTGCTGCCAAGTAAAATGGTGAAGAAGAGAAGGGTTAAGCACGCTCTCCATAGCCAAGGTACAAAGACATTTAATGGACTGCTTATTAAAAGGACAACAAAGGATCACACTGCAGGTCTGACCCATTGACAATGTGACAGCATTCTTACACCAGCCAGATCAATGCTTCTTTTGTCTGGAGCGAGGCAATCATTACCAGCATAAACACAAGTTTATTCTTCAATCAGCTTTTCTTTTTGTTACTAGAACCAATAGTCGCACATAATATATTACTGTCAAGCATATAACCTTATCATCTATGAGGACTTTTGGACCACTCAGTTGCTAAATACAGCTGAGTTCACATGTATCAGATAAGTTCACCAGATGTTTTATACATAACCAATGACAAAGTTGTGCAAATTGTGCATTAGCCCATAACTCAACATAGCCAGACAGTAAAACACTGCATAGGCTATGCTTTAGAGGGAGACTCCCTGCGTCACAACTGAAGCCACTCAGAACAATGCTGTTCCCAAATGATACTAAGTGATCCGTTTTGTCATCAGTTTCTTTCCAGGAGTTTTATACTGAGCCAGGGGTGAACCCAGATCTTATAGGGCTCCATAGCAAAGCTGAGTTTAGGTCCCCCTGACCCATCTAGTTTCCCCATACACATGTGTCAGTCACTCTAAGCACAATGCCCCAGATTTCTGATGAATCTACATAGAAACATAGAATGTGTCGGCAGATAAGAACCATTTGGCCCATCTAGTCTGCCCAATATACTGAATACTATGAATAGCCCCTGGCCCTATCTTATATGAAGGATGGCCTTATGCCTATCCCATGCATGCTTAAACTCCTTCACTGTATTTGCAGCTGCCACTTCTGCAGGAAGGCTATTCCATGCATCCACTACTCTCACAGTAAAGTAATACTGCCTGATATTACTTTTAAACCTTTGCCCCTCTAATTTAAAACTATGTCCTCTTGTAGCAGTTTTTCTTCTTTTAAATATTCTCTCCTCTTTTACCTTGTTGATTCCCTTTATGTATTTAAAAGTTTCTATAATATCCCCTCTGTCTCGTCTTTCTTCCAAGCTATACATGTTAAGGTCCTTTAATCTTTCCTGTTAAGTTTTGTCCTGCAATCCATGTACCAGTTTAGTAGCTCTTCTCTGAACTCTCTCCAAAGTATCAATATCCTTCTGGAGATATGGTCTCCAGTACTGAGCACAATACTCCAAATGAGGTCTCACTAGTGCTCTGTAGAGCGGCAAGAGCACCTCCCTCTTTCTACTGGTAATTCCTCTCCCTATACACCCAAGCATTCTGCTAGAATTTCCTGCTGCTCTATGACATTGTCTGCCTACCTTTAAGTCTTCTAAAATAATGATCCCTAAATCCCTTTCCTCAGATACTGAGGTTAGGACTGTATCACTGATTTTATATTCTGCTCTTGGGTTTTTACGTCCCAGGTGCATTATCTTGCACTTATCAACATTAAATTTTAGTTGCCAGATTTTTGACTATTCCTCTAGTTTTCCTAAAACCTTTTCCATTTGGTGTATCCCTCCAGGAACATCAACCCTGTTATAAATCTTTGTGTCATCAGCAAAAAGACACACCTTACAATCGAGGTCTTCTGCAATTTCGCTACATATATAATCTACATTATAAATTGAAAAGAAAAAAAAGGTCACACCTGGCCTCACCTACTTTATCCGACTTCTATGTCAGAAAAAGTGGAACAGGTTCTTCAAAAATATGGAGCTCATTCTGACCACTGTATTTCTCCATGTATTCACATCAGACAACTGGCATATATTAAAAAATCTCCTGCTTCCTATCTATTACAAAGCTGGCTGGCTGTCACCACTAGGGGGAGCTCAGTGCACAGGAATGTATGCAGATACAACTGACTGAATTAGACGTGGGTAATAATGTGTTTGCCCTGAGCTTCCATAGTGGTGGCTGCATGAAAATGCTGTTTTTCATATAGCAGTTGTGTGGTAAGAGTAAAAAGCATAAAAAGCTATCGAAAAGTCATATAAATTGTTTCTATTAATTCCACTAAAAACAAGCCATCACACAGCTTCATCAAGGAAAAAATAAAGTTATGAACAAGCGATTATTTTTTGTACAAACGTGATAAAACATGATAAAAACTATACAAATTTGGTATCACCATAATCATCTAGGGCCACAGAATCAAGTAACTAAGTCAATTATACTCCACAGTGAACGCTGTGAAAAAAGAATGCACTCAAGAATTTTTGTTCATTTTGCCTCCCATAAGGTAGAATAAAAAGTGCTGAAAAAATCTTTTAACCCAAATTTGTATCAATGAATACAAATCCTTAGATACGTGTCTATGCGAAAATTAAAAAGTTATGGCTCTTAGCATATGATGACCCAAAACACATTTTTTAAATAAAAAAAGTATATTTATTGTGCAAAAGTACTAAAACATTAAAAACTATATAATTTTGTTTTCACTGTGCTCATAAAGGGAGCACATTATTAATGTTGCACAGTAAACACATCAAAATGTATTATGCAAAAAAAAAAATGGCAGAATTGTATATTTTTTTTCCACTCTCCACTCTCTTGAAAAAATTATATGTACCCCAAAATGGAGCCATTTAATGATTTAAAAAAAAAAAAAAAAATACAGGTAATTCTCCTATGGCTAAATCGACTGAAAATTCAAAACATAACAACTGTTTGAATGTGACAATATAAAAAAAAAAAATATATATATATATATATATATACAGGGAGTGCAGAATTATTAGGCAAGTTGTATTTTTGAGGATTAATTTTATTATTGAACAACAACCATGTTCTCAATGAACCCAAAAAACTCATTAATATCAAAGCTGAATATTTTTGGAAGTAGTTTTTAGTTTGTTTTTAGTTTTAGCTATTTTAGGGGGATATCTGTGTGTGCAGGTGACTATTACTGTGCATAATTATTAGGCAACTTAACAAAAAACAAATATATACCCATTTCAATTATTTATTTTTACCAGTGAAACCAATATAACATCTCAACATTCACAAATATACATTTCTGACATTCAAAAACAAAACAAAAACAAATCAGTGACCAATATAGCCACCTTTCTTTGCAAGGACACTCAAAAGCCTGCCATCCATGGATTCTGTCAGTGTTTTGATCTGTTCACCATCAACATTGCGTGCAGCAGCAACCACAGCCTCCCAGACACTGTTCAGAGAGGTGTACTGTTTTCCCTCCTTGTAAATCTCACATTTGATGATGGACCACAGGTTCTCAATGGGGTTCAGATCAGGTGAACAAGGAGGCCATGTCATTAGATTTTCTTCTTTTATACCCTTTCTTGCCAGCCACGCTGTGGAGTACTTGGACGCGTGTGATGGAGCATTGTCCTGCATGAAAATCATGTTTTTCTTGAAGGATGCAGACTTCTTCCTGTACCACTGCTTAAAGAAGGTGTCTTCCAGAAACTGGCAGTAGGACTGGGAGTTGAGTTTGACTCCATCCTCAACCCGAAAAGGCCCCACAAGCTCATCTTTGATGATACCAGCCCAAACCAGTACTCCACCTCCACCTTGCTGGCGTCTGAGTCGGACTGGAGCTCTCTGCCCTTTACCAATCCAGCCACGGGCCCATCCATCTGGCCCATCAAGACTCACTCTCATTTCATCAGTCCATAAAACCTTAGAAAAATCAGTCTTGAGATATTTCTTGGCCCAGTCTTGACGTTTCAGCTTGTGTGTCTTGTTCAGTGGTGGTCGTCTTTCAGCCTTTCTTACCTTGGCCATGTCTCTGAGTATTGCACACCTTGTGCTTTTGGGCACTCCAGTGATGTTGCAGCTCTGAAATATGGCCAAACTGGTGGCAAGTGGCATCTTGGCAGCTGCACGCTTGACTTTTCTCAGTTCATGGGCAGTTATTTTGCGCCTTGGTTTTTCCACACGCTTCTTGCGACCCTGTTGACTATTTTGAATGAAACGCTTGATTGTTCGATGATCACGCTTCAGAAGCTTTGCAATTTTAAGAGTGCTGCATCCCTCTGCAAGATATCTCACTATTTTTGACTTTTCTGAGCCTGTCAAGTCCTTCTTTTGACCCATTTTGCCAAAGGAAAGGAAGTTGCCTAATAATTATGCACACCTAATATAGGGTGTTGATGTCATTAGACCACACCCCTTCTCATTACAGAGATGCACATCACCTAATATGCTTAATTGGTAGTAGGCTTTCGAGCCTATAGAGCTTGGAGTAAGACAACATGCATAAAGAGGATGATGTGGTCAAAATACTCATTTGCCTAATAATTCTGCACGCAGTGTATATATATATATATAGGCCAGTCCTAAAGGGGTTAAACAGTGGGGCGTGAAATTGTGTAGCCATAAGAGCTCTACTATCTATCTTCACCATTTTGATCACTGTATGCACACTGAGTGCTGCCTATGAAGTACAAAGAGCATTAGTGTACGCATCACATATCAGATCACATGATCCCTGCGACTCGCGGTCAGAGCTGTGGGGTCTAAAACAATTCGGATCGATATCAGGGCAGAGTTTCCCAGCTTTAACACCATCTCTGCAATGATACCTGGATTTCTTCAAGGTCTCACCTGACCTTCTGCAGGATGGCAAGTAAAAGAAATAACATATAAAAAGGGAGCAACTCAGCCCTGCAATCTGCAGCGATATTCTTTGGTCAAAAACACTGAAACCCTTATGGACACCATTAAAGTTAAAATTAATCAACATAGTGGAATATCCCTTTAAGTGTTTACATTTGTAAAGCATAGATTTTCTTTTAAGAATAATTGTCAGACATAAAACATTTTTCGAAGCTCATACTAAATGTCCTCTTCCAGCATGTATTATTTCCTTTCCCCCGTCCTTCCATACATCTGTGTTTATCAGGTGGACACATTCATGCTTACACAACCTGCTCCAAACACATTGAGCAGTAACAATACAGACTCATTTGCAGCGATTTGTCCTGGGGGGCATGCACACACAACACTTCTAGCCAGTGTGGTTAAATGGGTTTTTCACATCATAGGCATACCAGCATAATAAAGATTCCATACTACCATAACTGCTCGGTGGGACTTTTGGTAATTGATAGAGATATATGTGCTTTGTGTTAAGACCAGTGCAGGGGGATGTGAACACCTGAGAGGGTGGGTGCGAAGTAGCAATGAAATTCTATACCCGACTCAAAAAGTATGCTATAGTTCCAAGAATCGAGCAAATTATGCTGGGTTCACATGTGTCTTTATGCGTTTAAGGAAATATGAAATAAACTATAAATGAGCACATATTAACAGCCTATGTGCATAATCTATATATTTTTATTACAAAAAGTATGCATGGCTTTCTGGATATAGATATATAATGCTGCAATTTCCACAGTGGCCACTAGGCTTAAAAATAGGTCATGAATGATTTCCTGTTATGTACAGGTAACTTTTCAGTAGCTATTATTAATATCACCACGTGCAGAATTACAATGACAAGTAACACCTCTATACAGATAACACAGGATCCCCTATTGACAATTGCACACAATGTTTTAAAATGGATAGTGAGATGTAAAAATATAAAAACCCAAAATACTAAAAATCTATGTTTTACATAAAAACCTTACTAAAACATTAGTTCATTTTCCAATGACACATTCCATTTAACTTATTCTATTTTATTTTATTTGTATTTATTTATTTGCTTTAAGCACAGCAAATAGTCTTGCTTTTATGTTTCACTCAGGCCATCACTCTGACCACAGAGAGTCCCCTGTAGTCAATCAGTAAGAGCATCACACATTACACTAATCAATGTAATTCTCTTCTGTGCGACTATTTATCTAGGCCTATCAAGAGACAAAAAGAACTGTCGTACTGTTATCCCAATTCTACACCTACTGTTATCACGAGGATTACCCTTCAGATAACATCTTCCCTTCACATCAGCAGTAAACTGTCAAATGACTGACAATGGATTACATATCTATTAAAAGGGTTTAATCGTTTGTGCTGACTGCTACAGAAAGACAATGTTTCTTTTTCATTTTCAATGGTGCCAAAATGAAAAAGAAAATTAGACAAAAATTCTAAATAAATTTGCGTTCTATGAATGTTGAGTTAAAAAAATATACCACTGTCTGTAAAAGACATTTGATGAATCTTATTGAAGGGAACTTGTCATTAGAACAGGCTTATCAAAAGATTTCCATGTCCCCACTGTCACAGCTGCGCTCTTTCAGAAGCTGGTTTTGTTGAAGCTCACAATTCCAGTGTTAAAAATCGATTTTGAAAATGTACCTAAAGTGATCAAAACATACTTGCTGGAGTCACTGGGGCATATCGCTGCATTGGGGACTCATGGAGTCCTTCCTCTTACCCTGCCCACCTCGCTCTCACAGGCCTCCCCTTTCCTCCTTTACATCAGCACCTGGCCGTGCGAAATCTCACAGAGGCGAAGAAGACCTTGTTCCACCGACGAGACCTGACATGTATATACCTCGGCTTCAAGTGCATGAATGCTTGAAGTCTCGGAAAAGTGCAACGAAAAACATTTGTGAAACTCATCTGCAGCTTGCTGTGGCACGACTATTTTCGAGCTATGATTTGGCAGTAAAAGTCCATAGTGCCTCCTTTCATTTTTCCATCCACTGCTCGTATTCAGGGCTTACGACCACCCAGTAATCCAGCAGTGGTGGCCGTGCTTGCACATTATAGGAAAAAGTGCCGGCCTCTCTGGTGGCTGGGACTGTGGGAGTGCACATAGGCGCGCATGCACAGCAGCTCCCATCGTGGCCACCTTGCTTCTGTGCTGCAGCAGTGGCCATAACCTCTGGATACGAGCAATGCATATTGTGATTAAAAAGTGAATCAAGCCAGCAAAGGAGGCAATATGGACAATCACAATACATTAGTAAGTGCCTTGTGTTAACACTGTCTACATGATAAATGCAACCCCTTTAAAGAGGACCTTTCATCTGTTTACCCCTAGTCTAATTAGGGTCTTACCCTACAGGGCGGCCCCCACTGATGTCATCCCGCTTTTATTTTATTTTTTTCCAACTCCCCCCCCCCCCCCCCCCCTGTTCATCCGCTGTTGTCCCCCGTTGATTTTGGCGCCTTATATTCTAATTAGCCGACTTGGTTATACTAGGCGGAGACTGGAGCGGTTCTCTTCTCCCTGGCTGTGAGCGCATCCAATCGGAGCGCACCGCTCATAGCCAGGGAGGAGCTCATTCACCCTGGCTATGAGCGGTGCGCTCTGATTGGATGCGCTCACAGTTTATAGATGTCACAAGCAACGTTGAAATAAGCCGCTGTCCTTTTCCAGGTGCAACTAGTAAGATTTGTGAAGAAACATTGGAAATGAATGAAGACGATAACGTGAACTCGTTCAAATGTACTTTTGAAAACAAATTGCGAAGTTACTCTACATTTTAATGTTTTTTTTTTCTCAAGTTTCAGAAAATAACAATGATTAATTGCATAATGAAATGTCACTCCGTTTTCTAATGGAATTTGCAAATCAAATCCTTTTTTAAGATCTCTGCTTGTAGTCATTGAATAGGAAAGTCATTGTTTAGTACCAGGAGGCCCCAACTTGGTCATCATTTGTGTCTGGATCAGGCGAGCGAAAAAAATAAAAACTGTTACCGTGTGAAATATGTGAACCCAGCATTACTGGACACTCGTCAGAGCTTTTCTCTTGCAATGAGCCATGAATTTGGGACCAGGTTTATTCCCGTCTCACACACAGAAAATGGGACGCTTTGACCCGTCTAGTGGGGAAAGGTTGCAGTGTCTGTATGTGGGACTTGTGAGTAAACTTCCTCACTGAATAGAGTTGGACGCTGTTGCAATTTTTATTCATTCATTTATTTTTATTCTTTTCCTGTGCGGACAGCCAAATTTGGGATATTTTGATATTTCAGTCAATTTTGGCATCCAGTGGCCTCACTGTCACTGTGAGTGTGCTGCAGACAGCCTGCTATATGAATCTTCTGGAAGAAAGCAATGACCACAAGGGTAAGGTGTTGAGATCTGAGAAACCATGTCTCAAGCTGTCTCAGAACCAGGTTGAAATAGGAAAGCTGTAATCTGATCAGTTACAGGGTACAGCACCATTCTCTGCACTGCCACATGAGATCCGGCATAACTAATAGGTTCGGAAACATCAGCAGGGACTCCTTTCTCTGGCTGAGCAGCCATTAGTCCCCACAGGGGTAGCAGGGACTGGCCTGGGAAAAAGTAACATGCTCTTATATCCTGAAATGTATGAAAAAAGTAAGAACTTTTCTGTCTCATTAAAGGCAATTGGGAAAATTGGCGTATGGCAATAAAATCAATATTCGGACAACTGTCATGATTCCTTCCGCCACAGTAAGAACCTGATGACAGTAAAGCACTGCACACAGATAGTCTGCCTGGGGCACAAAGCACACAAAAATGTCATCACACATAAAAAACTGGCCAGACTCACATGCAAGCAGCAGTATTTTTCCCGCAGAATGCCTGCTTTAATGCTGGAAACCCCCCCCGGATCCCCATCAGATCTCATTATAGTGAATGGGTGCCTGGCGGTGTCTGGCTATGCCGGATACGGTAACTCTGCTGAAACACACTACCAGATTTACCTGACGCAGATGTGATCCTACCCTTAGGCTACTTTCACACTAGCGGCAGCCTTCTCCGGCAGGATTTTCACCAGCCGAGAGGTGGCCGGAATAAAACTACGACATGTTAGTCAATGGGGCCGGAGAGGACCTCCGGCGGCACGCGTGCACTAGCGGCAGCACGGAAGGCTGCCGCTAGTGTGAAAGTAGCCTTAAATCTAAATAAGAACTGAATAAGTCCTGACGAAGCCGTTGAGGTGAAACGCGCGTCGAGGTCTCGCGCTCAGGGTCTGACATTTTATCGATCACCATGTCCTCAGGTACGTCCCGTTACTAGCATCGCTCCACACTGCCTATAGGGATCTCTGCTTATATCCATAGTGAGTCCCTCATATATCTTCTGTGCATATTGTTACCTTCTTTATTCTGACCGTGACATTGCCTCTCATTTTTGAACACCCACTATTATGGTTGGTTCAGATATTTATGCATTTTGTCAGTGTGAGATAGCTCATGGATCATCAGTCATGGTCATTTGCACTTTTTGTGCATAGCCTCACTGCGGCGACCTTTGCGTCCGGCCATCCTGGTTCTCCTTGAGCTGTTATCATTATTTTTTATGGATTGTACCTTCTGTGTGCTATATTTCACAGACTCATTGGTGACTGTGGTGTCATTGACCCTGTGCTTTTTCCGTATCTTTGCATGTCATCTTGTAGTTTTTCCATTTTTTATAATAAAATAATATTTTGATACATCATTTCCACTTGTTCGTTTTGGTCAGTCCTTAAATAAGGACTGGAAATTGATGTAAACCACCACCAGTCCAGCATCCGTAGACTCTACGGTTTTCTGTCTGGTGTTGTTTTACATACGGCATTAAAAATTATGTGCCAGATGATATGAACGGTCCTATAGAAAATGATGGGGTCAGTTCCGGCATCGGTTTATCTCATGGTTTCCGTACTACCATGGAGGGGAACTGAACCGGATCACTGGATACATGTGAGGGGGCCCTAAAGCTGTTCTGCTTTAATGCCAGGTGAAATAAAAATAAAACAATGGGTTGAGTTTTTTCATCAAATTCCTTACAACCTATATATAAAAAGAGGAAGCAAAGCCTGGCTTCTACCCACATATGAAGGAGCCATAACACAAGCTACATGTCCATCATACTGGAAGCTTCCTTGTGACAGGTGGAACTGGTTTGGTGTCCTAGGTAAGAAGTAAAGGAAACAATATCTTCCAAACTGGGGAAGTAACATCAATCTAGAAACCTAAACCCCCCATGTGTGGCTTGGTCAGGTATAAAACTAGTAAGCTGCTAATGACAGGCCACCATTGCTGCAATATTGTCCTGCTGTGGCTAGAACTTATTAGGATACACTAAACAAACAATAGATATAAGGCTAAACATACAGATATCCTGGGAAAGCTGGGTACTTCAGGAGCAGTATTGCTATGTTTTAAGAGATTGATTTGTTTTGTTTTTTAACCTGGAAATAATATGAAAATTCAACTGTTCTGCATACAGGGTTAATTATCCAATCAGCCCTTACATGTGAATCTACAGGCACCAGGAGGGAAATAAATGCGATTTAGTAAGCATAATCTCGCCAACAGCAACAGTAGCCCCGAATATTAGCATAAGGTGGAAGCAACACGAACTGATCTAAACACAGCAAGTCGGCGACATGTGATAATAGATAGGAGAACAGGACGGGCAGCTGTAAGCAGTCACCTGTTCACAGCAAGCCAGCTAAACAAAGGGACGTGCGACATACACAACCCGACCTAATACTGAATATAACAGAGAGCAGGTGACCAGAGAGGTACTCACCGCACCCTGTACTTACCGCACCGTGTGGAGACCAGATACCTATAGATATACCGTCTACAGCCAGCAATAATACTTCTAATAAAACGTGTTCTTACAATTCACCAGACAGATATGAGGCAGAATGGATGATATCATTTGAATGTTGATATATATATATATAGGTATAATTGTTTATATTAATAGTAATTATGGTGTTAATAATAGATAATGTAATTGTGAATCCTCCAATATTTCAAATCCTTCAGGAAGGATAGATAGATAGATAGATAATAGATAGATAATAGATAGATATATAGATATGAGATAGATAGATAGATAGATAGATAGATAGATAGATAGATAGATAGATAGATGTGAGATATGAAATAGATGATAGGTAGATAGATATGAGATAGATAATTAGATAATAGATATATTATAGATACAGCATTATCGTCACAATTCCCAGAGAATACTAGGATAGGTGACACATATATTCCTATTGTATAATACATTATCAGATAAGACAGCCATTTCCACTACAATAAACGGGAAGGATGTAATTATTTAATGACACATAATAACATGCTGAGGTGTGAGTGCACTGCACATAGAGAAGTCATTAGTCTCTTCAATGTCTTATCTCATATTCTTCACATGTTTCTATAAATTGCGGGAGAGGAAATATTTCCTATATCTCATGTACATAAACGTTGTATCATTAGGTTCATCTATATAATGGAATAGACTGTATATTGTGTGCTGCAATAGCATCCATTTACCGCAGACCAAGTAACCTCACCAGGGGAGACAGGCGGATAGATAATAGATAGATAGATAGATAGATAGATAGATAGATAGATAGATAGATAGATAGATAGATAGATAGATATGAGATAGATAGATAGATAGATAGATAGATATGAGATAGATAGATATGAGATAGATAGATAGATAGATAGATAGATAGATATGAGATAGATAGATAGATAGATAGATAGATATGAGATAGATAGATAGATAGATAGATAGATAGATAGATAGATAGATAGATAGATAGTAGATAGGTGATAGATAGATAGATAGATAGATATGAGATAGATAGATAGATAGATAGATAGAGAGATAGATAGATAGATAGATAGATAGATAGATAGATAGATATGAGATAGATAGATAGATAGATATGAGATAGATAGATAGATAGATAGATATGAGATAGATAGATAGATAGATAGATAGATATGAGATAGATAGATAGATAATAAATAGATAGATAGATAGATAATAGATAGATCTAGATAATAAATAGATAGATAATAAATAGATAGGTAATAGATAGATAGATATAGATAATAAATAGATAGATAGATAGATAGATAGATAGATAATAGATAGATGGATAGATAGATAATAGATAGATGGATAGATAGTAGGTAGATAGATAGATACAGAGATAGATAGATAGATAGATAGATAGATAGATAATAGATAGAGAGATATATATTAGATAGATAGATAATAGATAGATAATAGATAGATAGATATTAGATAGATAATAGATAAATAGATATTAGATAGATAGATAGATAGATAGATAGATAATAGATAGATAGATAGATAGATAGATAGATAGATAGATAGATAATAGATAGATAGTAGGTAGATAGATACAGAGATAGATAGATATGAGATAGATAATAGATAGATAATAGACAGATGATAGATAGATAGATAGATAGATAGATAGATAGATAGATAGATAGATATGAGATAGATATTAGATAGATAATAGACAGATGATAGATAGATAGATAGATAGATAGATAATAGATAGATAGATAGATAATAGATAGATAGATAGATAGATAGATAGATAGATAATAGATAGATAGATAGATAGATAGATAGATAGATAGATATTAGATAGATAATAGACAGATAATAGATAGATAGATAGATAATAGATAGATAGATATTAGATAGATAATAGACAGATAATAGATAGATAGATATGTTTTCCTGTACTCTGCAGAGATCTCCATGCAGCAGCATATAACTCCGGAGATAAGCTGCCTCTCTCATTAGGACAGTCCTGCTGGAGCAGCAGCTGATACTCTGCACACAGCCTGTATACGGCAGTAGGAGCAGTGCTCTGCTGACATGCTGCTCAGGTACAGGGTGCACTGCTATCCTGTGCTGTACATACAGGAGAGCTTCTAGTAGTGTCTGAGCCCAGGACACCAGGGTGTGAGCCCACATAAATAATGAAAGTGCCCCGTGTAACCTGCCCAGGGGGGCAGCAGTGCAACCCGACACTGCCCTCCTCACCTCCCCCAGCAGGGCACCGCGTTATTACTATTAGTACTGATATTACTACGGCTATTAGTAGTACTAGCACTGGTGGTATTATTACTAGCATTACTCTTAGTATCAGTGTTATTATTACTGGAGGTATTAGTATTAGCAGTAATGTTGTTATTATTAATGCAAATATTACTAAGCAGTGGTGTGATTGGTAACCATAGATTTTTTTATAAAGCAATTAATAATTTTTAGTTTTATTTTTAGTACAATTATTATCGATATTACTATTGTTATTACTAGTATTACTATTACTGTTAATATTAGTGTTATTATTAATGCAATTCTTACTGTAAGTAGTAGTATATTTGGCACAAATATTACTCTTCGTAGAGTTGTTATTATTATTTGAGCCAGTTTTATTATTGCTTAGTATTGTAATTATTAATGCTATTATTAGTTGCAGTATCATTATTAGCACTATTATTATTGTTAGTAGCAGTGCTATTATTATTATTATTATCAGTGGTAGTGTAATTATTAGTACTATTATTACTGCTTATTGCAATTATTTATGCTATTATTAGTAGCAGTGTTATTACCGTTAGTATCACTGTTAGTAGTTTTATAATTAGTACCATCACTGCTCGTATTCTTATAGCTATTATTAGTGGTGGTGTTATTAGTTACTACTAGTAGCAGTGCCATTATAATATTACTATTAGTATTATGGTTAGTAGCAGTGTTATTATTTGTGTACTATAATCACGTATTATTACTCCTATTACTAGCAGAAGTATTAATATTTTGGTACTATTATTACTGCTAATATTGTTATGATTACACCTATTATTAGTAGCATTATTGTTATTTCAGTACTATTGTTAGTGCTAGTATTGTTATTATTACACCTATTTTAGTAGCAGTGTTATTATTTTAGTAATATTATAACTGCTAATATTATTACTCCAATTATTAGCAACAGTATTATTTCGGTACTATTATTACTGCTAATATTGTTATGATTACGCATATTACTAGCAGTATTATTATTTTAGTACTATTATTACAGCTAGTTTTGTTATTGTTACACTTATTATTAGTAGAAGTATTATTATTATTATTATTACTCCTATTATTCGGAGCAGTATTATTAGTAGCAGTATTATTATTTTAGTACTGTTATTACTGCCAATATTGTTATGATTACTCCTATTATCAGCATCAGTATCATTATTTTAGTACTATCATAACATCTAGTATTGCTAGTATGCCACCTATTATTAGTAGCAGTACTATTATCACTGTACTATAATGATAACATGTATATGTACAGACACGGTATTCCCGCTCTGGGCTGACTCCTGTATTTGGACAGTGTTAGGCCAGTGTTTGCCCAGCGCTTACTTCTTGGGTATACAGGGATCAGGACTCGGACAATGAGGGACCTGTAGATCCCCTCAGCGCTGAGGGGTGAGAATTTGAATTGGCTGCAGTGGCATTAGCATAGTGACTGCAGGGCCGGGTCGCGCTGTGCCAGGCTGGCTAGCCCCTGGAGGATGGCAGCATTATTCCCAGGGCACCGCCATATGCTTCCTCTGATCACACAGGCAGCTACATAGGCGCCAATAATTGGACTGATCTGCTGGAATCACGGAGAAAAGAAGCCCAGGGAGACCACAGAGCAACATCGGGGGTGGCACATCCAGGGCAAACCACAAAGCCAGGACCCCCGAGCCTGACCCCAAATCTGTGTATCTAGTATCTATCATTTACCTACCCCTATTTGTCTATGCATTATCTATCATCTACCTATCTATCGCATATCTATTAATCTCCTATCTATCTATCTATCTATCTATCTATCTATCTATCTATCTATTACCTATCTATCTATCTATCTATCTATTACCTATCTATCTATCTATCTATTACCTATCTATCTATCTATCTCTCTCTCTCTCTCTATCTATTATCTATCTCTCTATCTATCTCATATCTATCTATCTTATATCTATCTATCTATCTATCTCATATCTATCTATTATCTATCTATCTATCTATTAATCTCATATCTATCTATTATCTATCTATCTATCTATCTATTAATCTCATATCTATCTATCTATTAATCTCATATCTATCTATTATCTATCTATCTAAATCCAGAAGAGGAGGCAGCATCCAGAACAGTGTGAGGCAGGTGAACCCGTTATTCCCCTTCCCAGCTCCCTGCACCTTGCTCTGGAGAGCACCGCTCTCCTCTCTCTCACTATTCTGGATGCTGTCTCCTTGTCTGGATAGATTTCTGCTGACTTTGTGACCAGTCCTTTGGACCCACTGCCTGTTTTGTTGGTGCTGCTTACATTTTCTTTTTTAACTATCTATCATTTGTAATATCTAGCTAGCTACTATATAACTATCTCTCTCTCTATATATATATATATCTGTCTTTGTACCTACCGCCTAGACAGATAAATAGGTAGATTCGCATAATTTAACAGTTTTGGGCATTGAATATAAACCTCCCCTCTATCTATATATCTGTCATATCCACATGACATTAATGGAGATGATATTACATAAAATAACCATGGCACATGTGGCACTGCCTGGGCACCAGTGTAGTAGGCAGCAGGTGCCCATCATCTACATTTCAGGCAGCGGACGCCTGACCTACCTTCAGGGAAGACCACCCTCATCTTCAGGTAGCTGGTGGTGAGGCGGATGATGGAGGCCTTGTCCAGCTGGGAGGTGATGGCAGAGGGCAGGGGCAGCAGTTTGGCCAGCTCATAGAACTCGCTGTTCTCCTTCTCCCGTCTAGTCCGGGCAGCGTTCTTGGACTTCTCTTTCATGGCGGCCTCAGCCTTGGTCGCAGCTCCTGCCGCCAGGGATAGCCTCAGCAATGTCTGCGGACAGCACACATATCCACCGATGCAGACCAGGTCTCAGAAGCAGTGCGACAAATTCTTGTGTCCAGTGCGCCAACCTGTGTCATTCCAGGACAGGGGAAGGGTGGCCCCGGCGACACATCAGGGGGCCCCACAAGTCACCTGTGGACAGAGGACACATCCATCTCATTAATACAAATATCTCTCCCCAACAATGAGGCAGCACCCACTAGTCCCAGCCTGGACAAGATGGTTCTTCACCTCATCCGGGCCTTCTCAGCTAGCGGGGCTGAAATGTCGCATGACTGGATGGGCAGCCTCAGATTTTCTATGGAACTTTTACAGGAGCGTTTTATCTTTCCAGTATATAGATCTAATGACCAAGTCTTCAATTATGTCGCTATAGCTCTAATGTCTATATGTATATGTTATATCTTCCTGTCATTATATGCCTGGAGTATATTATTATACCTGTTATATGTATTACACCTGTCACTCCATTATTAGTGTATAGGAGAACTTCAGACGTGTATTGTATGGCGGAATGGACGGCGACGAACGTGTTAAAGATAAAATGTTCTATCTGCCCGGCTATACAGAGATAAGGTATAATAAGGGGATGGTGTATATAAACCATATAAAAGATAGATAACATAGATAATAAATAGCTAGATGATAAATAATAGATAGATATTGGATATATAGATAGATATATGATAAATAATAAATAGAAAATATTTAGATTAATAGATAGATAGAAGACATATAATAAATAGAAAATAGATAATAGATGATAGATAGATAATAGATGATAGATAGATAATAGATGATAGATAGATATGGGATAGATAGATAGATAGATAGATAGATAATAGATAGATAGATAATAGATAGATGATAGAAGACATATAATAAATAGAAAATAGATGATAGATAGATAGATAGATAGATAGATAGATAATAGACAGATAATATACAGATAGATAATAGACAGATAGATAGATAGATAGATAGATAATAGATAGATAATATACAGATAGATAATAGATAATAGACAGATAATATACAGATAGATAATAGATAATATACAGATAATATACAGATAGATAATAGATAGATAATATACAGATAGATAGGAGATAGATAGATAGATAGATAATAGATAGATAGATAGATATATAGATAGATAGATAGATAGATAATAGATAGATAGATAGATAGATAGATAGATAGAGAATACATAGATAGATAGATAATAGATAGATAATATATAGATAATAGATAGATAGATAGATAGATAGATAGATAGAGAATACATAGATAGATAATAGATAGATAATAGATAGATAGATAGATAGATAGATAGATAGATAGATAGATAGATAGATAGAGAATAGATAGATTTATTTGATCTATTGGAGGACTTATTGGTCAGGATTTAGTAAGTTACCATGGCATCCAGTGAGCTGGCAGTGCCCCTCTGCCCACACATTATGATGGGGTCTAGCAGGGCAGTAAAGCTGGGCACACAGAGTCCCTTCCCCCACCCTCACCCTGCAGGCAGAGCACTCACTTGCTGCTGTGTCCTGGGGAGAGCAGGTCCCGTGCAGGCGATAATTGGGAGCTCAGGAAGCCCATTAACTTGTTCCTGTCTCAGCGCTGTACTTAGTACAACTTCATCCCGGAGCCGCTCGTGTAGCCTCCCTCACTGCCACTCACAGAGCCAGGCTGCAGCCCATTGGACGGCTCTCTGTTGGCCGCGCACTGATTGGCTGTCGGCAGAGGTGACGTCAGCAGAGCGGTACTGTCTGTCGGTGACCCCGTGAACTGTCCGTGTGGTGGACCGTGCTGGCCGGGCGGACAGGAAGATGAAGGAACTTTACTGGGAGTGCTTCCTCTGAGGACAGGAGCCTGTCACCTCACATTTGTGACGTGTCTCCTAGTGTCCCCACAATACAGTAAGGACTGGCACCCAGCTCTACTATGTGCGAAATCCCTGCACTTAAATGGCAGCTAGAGGACTAGACAGGTAGAGACACAATGGAACCAGCTACACAGACATATGGCTGCAATGATTGGCAGATAGGTCCACAGATATTGCATCTGTCACCTGTGGATGTATCTTACATCTAGTCCAAGTATCTTATATATATACAGAGAGAGGATAGACAGTCATGGAATAGATGTAACATACATACACAGAGGATAGATAGATAGATAATTAGACAGATAGAGATAATGGATGAAAACATAGATACTGTAGATAATGGATTTAGATAGATAAGTATATAGATAATTATAAAGATAGATAATTAGATAGATAATAAGTTAGATAATAGATAGATATTAAATAATAGATAGATAATTGATAGATATTAGATATGAGATATATGGATAGATAGATAGATAGACAATGGATAGATACTCAGAAAGATAGATAATATATAGATAATTAGATAGATAGGAGATAGATATTAGACACATGATATATAGATATATAATTAGATAGATGATAGACAGTAGATAGATAACAGAGAGATAGATAGATATGAGATAGAGAGATAGATAATAGATAGATAGATAATACATAGATATGATATAGATAGATAATAGATAGATAATATATAGATATATAATTAGATAGATAGATAGATAATAGATAGATAGATAGATAGATAATAGATAATAGATAGATAGATGGATAATAGATAGATAATAGATAGATAGATAGATAATAGATAGATAGATAGATGGATAATAGATAGATAGATAGATAGTAGATAGATAGATAATAGATAGATAATAGATAGATAGATAATATATAGATATATAATTAGATAGATAGATAATAGATAGATAGATAATAGATAGATATGATATAGATAGATAGATAGATAGATAATAGATAGATGATAGATAGATAGATAGATAATAGATAGATAGATAATAGATAGATATGATATAGATAGATAGATAGATAGATAATAGATAGATAATAGATATATAGATAGATAGATAGATAATAGATAGATAATAGATAGATAGATACATAATAGATAATAGATAGATAGATAGATAGATAGATAGATAGATAATAGATAGATAGATAGATAATAGATAGATAGATAGATAATAGATAGATAATAGATAGATAGATAGATAGATAGATAGATAGATAATAGATAGATAATAGATAGATAGATAGATAATAGATAGATAGATAGATAGATAATAGATAGATAATAGATAGATAGATAGATAGATAGATAATAGATAGATATTAGATAGATAGATAGATAGATAGATAGATAGATAGATAATAGATAGATAATAGATAGATAGATAGATAGGAGATAGATAATAGATAGATAGATAGATAGATAGATAATAGATAGATAGATAGATAGATAATAGATAGATACATAATAGATAGATAGATAATAGATAGATAGATAGATAATAGATGGATAGATAATTAGGTAGATATGAGATAGATAATATATAATATATAGATAATATATATATATAGATATTAGACAGATAATATATAGCTATATAATTAGGTAGATATGAGATAGATAATATATATAGATAGATAGATAATATATATAGATATGAGATAGATAATGTATATATAGATATGAGATAGATAATATATATAGATAGATAATGTATATATAGATAATATATATATAGATATTAGACAGATAATATATAGCTATATAATTAGGTAGATATGAGATAGATAATATATATAGATAGATAATATATATAGATATGAGATAGATAATATATATAGATAGATAATGTATATATAGATAATATATATATAGATATTAGACAGATAATATATAGCTATATAATTAGGTAGATATGAGATAGATAATATATATAGATAGATAATATATATAGATATGAGATAGATAATATATAATATATAGATAATATATATATAGATATTAGACAGATAATATATAGCTATATAATTAGATAGATGTTAGACAGATAATAGACATTTGTAGAGAACAGAGAGATGATACAAGTGAACATGAAGTGAGTGAAGGTAGAGAACAGGGTCCTGTGACCAGCAAGGTGTCTGCCTCCCTCCCTGCGCCTGTTCCCTGAGTGTAGCTGTAACCTGCAAATGTCGCACATGTGACCCACTGATCGGCGCTCTCTGCTCAGCCGGCTACTGTAGAGGATGAGGAGGTGGGTGGCAGCTAGCGCTGGTCCTGACCTGCTTGTGTCTTGTCTCACATAAAGTGAATCTAATTGAAATAAGTGACAATATTCGTCGCATTAAATGCGCTCTTTTGTAATTCGCGGCCTGGTGATGCCAGCCCCTGTTCCTGCTGCCTGATCTCCGCCTGTAACCCACCAATCCATGGCAGGAGGGGGCACTGGCTGCCACATTACTCCAAGCCACACAATGCATGGCGGCATTTCTCACAGGCTTTAACCCTTTCCGTACCTGACGTGGAATGGACACGGGTTAATGCATTACAAGATTACAGTGCAATATAAGGACGTCGCATATTATCACAGCATTACACACTACAGTACCATAGGCTGCCACAGCCCGGCAGTTTTACCACATGAAGGGACAGTTACTGCAGTACAATGGTACAGTCTGATACTGATGTCTATTGCTACAGTGCAGCACTACATCTGTACTATATAAATGTACAGTACTTTCACAGTGGTACAATACAGTGCAATTATCGCAATATATTGTACTTTATTGTACACTGCATTATTGCAGTACAACAGTCACAGTATGATATAGTACTTTATTGCACAGTATATTATTACAGTGGTATAATAAGTACAGTACAACAGTCACAGTATGATATAGTACTTTATTGCACAGTATATTATTACAGTGGTATAATAAGTACAGTACAACAGTCACAGTATGATATAGTACTTTATTGCACAGTATATTATTACAGTGGTATAATAAGTACAGTACAACAGTCACAGTATGATAGTACATTATTACAGACAGTGGTAGAATATGTACAGTACAGCTATTAGTTTGATATGGTGCATTAATGTACAGTACTTTATTACAGTGGTACAATAAGTACAGTACAACACTATATTGTACGTTATTGTACACTGCATTACAGTAGAACCATATGTACTGTACAGTCACAGTATATAATACTACACCGCACAGTACATTAGAGGTTTAATAAGTACAGTAAAACACAGTATGATATTGTACACATATTATTACAGAAGGACCTTAAGGATAAGTCACAGTATAATATAGTACATTTTTGCACAGTAATGTACAGAGGTATAATACAATACAACAGTTACAGTGTGATATAGTATATTACAGTGGTAAAATAAGTACAGTACAGCGATTAGTCTGATATGGTACATTAATACACAGTACTTTATTACAGTGGTACAATAATTACAGTACATCACAGTATGATATTGTAGTATATTGTGCACTGCATTGTTACAGTAGGACCATAAGTACAGTACAACAGTCACAGTATATACTTTATCACACAGTACATTACAGAGGTATAATAAGTACAGTACAATGATCACAGTATGATACTGTACACTTATTACAGAAGGACCATAAGCACAAAAGACAGTATGATATAGGACATTATTGCACAGTAATTTACAGAGGTATAATAAGTACACTACAACAGTTACAGTGTAATATAGTATATTATTGCACATAATTATATTATATATTATTGCACAGACTTATAATAAGTACAGTATGCTACAGTACATTACGCACTGCATTACACCAGCACAGTAAGTACATTACCTAAAGTATAATTACAGTATGACATTGTACATTATTCCAGAGGTAAGTTTTACAGAATGTTACTAGTGAATTTTGATACTCCATTATACAGCACATTGATATAGATGTACATAGCTACACAAGAACAAAACATTTACACTATGTTACAGTAGTAATACACTGATAATGTACATAAATGCAAAAGTATAATCTCACAATAAGAAAATGGTTTGGTACCATGTTAACCAGTACTGAGAACCATCACAGCATGTTCTATACATTATTACACAGTATATTACAGTGGTACAATAAGTACAGTACAGCCATCACAGCATATTCTATACTTTACACAGTATATTATAGTGGTACAATAAGTACAGTACAACCATCACAGTATGTTCTATACATTACACAGTATATTCTAGTGGTACAATAAGTACAGTACAACCATCACAGCATGTTCTATACATTATTACACAGTATATTATAGTGGTGCAATAAGTACAGAACAACCATCACAGCATGCTCTATACATTATTGCACTGTATATTATGGTGGTACAATAAATACAGTACAAATATCACAGCATGTTCTATACATTATTACACAGTATATTGTAGTGGTACAATAAGTACAGTACAACCATCACAACATTATATACATTATTACACAGTATATTATAGTGGTACAATAAGTACAGTACAACCATCACAGAATGTTCTATACATTATTACACAGTATATTGTAGTGGTACAATAAGTACAATACTACTATTACAGCATGTTCTATACATTATTACACAGTATATTATTATAGTGGTACAATAAGTACAGTACAACCATCACAGTCTGTTATATACATTACACAGTATATTATAGTACCATAAGTACAGTCCAACCATCACAGCATCTTATATACATTATTACTCAGTATATTATAGTGGTACAATAGGTACAGTACAACCATCACAACATTATATACATTATTGCACTGTATATTATGGTGGTACAATAAATACAGTACAAATATCACAGCATGCTTTATTACATTATTACACAGTATATTGTAGTGGTACAATAAGTACAGTACAACCATCACAGCATGTTCTATACATTATTACACAGTATATTATAGTGGTACAGTACAACCATAACAGTCTGTTATATACATTACACTGTATAATATAGTGGTACAATAAGTACAGTACAACTATTACAGCATGTTATATACAATATTACACAGTATATTATTATAGTAGTACAATAAGTACAGTACAACCACAACATCTTATATACATTATTACACAGTATAGTATAGTGGTACAATAAGTACAGAACAACCACCACAGCATGTTCTATACATTATTACACAGTATATTAGTGGTACAATAAGTTTTACATTATTACACAGTATATTAGTGGTACAATAAATACAGTACAACCATCACAGAATGTTCTATACATTATTACACAGTATATTATAGTGGTGCAATAAGTACAGCACTACTATTACAGCATGTTCTATACATTATTACATTGTATATTATAGTGGCACAATAAGTACAGTACAACCATCACAGCATGTTCTTTACATTACACAGTATATTGTAGTGGTACAATAAGTACAGTACAACCATCACAGCATGTTCTATACATTATTACACAGTATATTACAGTGGTACAATAAGTACAGTACAACCATCACAGAATGTTCTATACATTATTACACAGTATAATACAGTGGTACAATAAGTACAGTACAACCATCACAGAATGTTATATACATTACACAGTATATTATAGTGATACAATAAGTACAGTACAATCATCACACCATGTTATATACATTACACAGCATATTATAGTGGTACAATAAGTACAGTACAACCCTCACAGCATCTTATATACATTACACAGTATATTATAGTGGTACCATAAGTACAGTACAACCATCACAGCATGTTCTATACATTACACAGTATATTATAGTGGTACAATAAGTACAGTACAACCATCACAGCATGTTCTATACATTATTACACAGTATATTATAGTGGTACAATAGGTACAGTACAACCATCATAGCATGTTCTATACATTATTACACAGTATATTATAGTGGTACAATAAGTACAGTACAACCATCACACCATGTTATATACATTACACTGTATATTATAGTGGTACAATAAGTACAGTACAACCATCACACCATGTTATATACATTACACAGTATATTATAGTGGTACAATAAGTACAGTACAACCATCACAGCATCTTATATACATTATTACACAGTATATTATAGTGGTACAATAAGTACAGTACAACCATCACAGCATGTTCTATACATTACACAGTATATTATAGTGGTACAATAAGTACAGTACAATTATCACAGCATGTTCTATACATTAAACAGTATATTATAGTGGTACAATAAGTACAGTACAACCATCACAGCATGTTATATACATTATTACACAGTATATTATAGTGGTACAATAGGTACAGTACAACCATCATAGCATGGTATATACATTGCACAGTATATTATAGTGGTACAATAAGTACAGTACAACCATCACACCATGGTATATACATTACACTGTATATTATAGTGGTACAATACAACCATCACAGCATGTTCTATATATTATTACACAGTATATTATAGTGGTACAATAAGTACAGTACAACCATCACAGCATGTTCTATACATTATTGCACAGTATATTATTATAATGGTACAGTACAACCATCACAATCTGTTATATACATTACACAGTATATTATAGTGATACAATAAGTACAGTACAGCCATCACAGCATGTTCTCTACATTACACTTTATATTAGAGTGGTACAATAAGTACAATACAACCATCACAGCATGTTCTATACATTACACTGTATATTATACTGGTACAATAAGTACAGTACAACTATCACAGCATGTTATATACATTATTACACTGTATATTAAAGTGGTACAATAAGTACAATACAACCATCACAGCATGTTCTATACATTACACTGTATATTATAGTGGTACAATAAGTACAGTACAACCATCACAGCATGTTCTATACATTATTGCACAGTATATTATTATAATCGTACAGTACAACCATCACAATCTGTTATATACATTATTACACAGTATATTATAGTGATACAATAAGTACAGTACAGCCATCACAGCATATTCTATACATTACACAGTATATTATAGTGGTACAATAAGTACAGTACAACCATCACAACATTATATACATTATTACACAGTATATTATAGTGGTACAATAAGTACAGTACAACCATCACAGAATGTTCTATACATTATTACATTGTATATTATAGTGGCACAATAAGTACAGTACAACCATCACAGCATGTTCTATACATTACACAGTATATTGTAGTGGTACAATAAGTACAATACTACTATTGCAGCATGTTCTATACATTTTTACACAGTATATTATTATAGTGGTACAATAAGTACAGTACAACCATCACAGTCTGTTATATACATTACACAGTATATTATAGTACCATAAGTACAGTCCAACCATCACAGCATCTTATATACATTATTACTCAGTATATTATAGTGGTACAATAGGTACAGTACAACCATCATAGCATGTTATATACATTGCACAGTATATTATAGTGGTACAATAAGTACAGAACAACCATCACACCATGGTATATACATTACACTGTATATTATAGTGGTACAATACAACCATCACAGCATGTTCTATATACATTACACAGTATATTATAGTGGTACAATAAGTACAGTACAACCATCACAGCATGTTCTATACATTATTGCACAGTATATTATCATAATGGTACAGTACAACCATCACAATCTGTTATATACATTACACAGTATATTATAGTGATACAATAAGTACAATACAACCATCACAGCATGTTCTATACATTACACTGTATATTATAGTGGTACAATAAGTACAGTACAACCATCACAGCATGTTCTATACATTTTTGCACAGTATATTATTATAATGGTACAGTACAACCATCACAATCTGTTATATACATTACACAGTATATTATAGTGATACAATAAGTACAGTACAACCATCACAATCTGTTATATACATTATTACACAGTATATTATAGTGATACAATAAGTACAGTACAACCATCACAGCATGTTCTATACATTACACAGTATATTATAGTGGTACAATAAGTACAGTACAACCATCACAACATTATATACATTATTACACAGTATATTATAGTGGTACAATAAGTACAGTACAACCATCACAGCATGTTCTATACATTATTGCACAGTATATTATTATAATGGTACAGTACAACCATCACAATCTGTTATATACATTACACAGTATATTATAGTGATACAATAAGTACAGTACAGCCATCACAGCATATTCTATACATTACACAGTATATTATAGTGGTACAATAAGTACAGTACAACCATCACAACATTATATACATTATTACACAGTATATTATAGTGGTACAATAAGTACAGTACAACCATCACAGAATGTTCTATACATTATTACACAGTATATTGTAGTGGTACAATAAGTACAGTACAACCATCACAGGTCTGTTATATACATTGCACAGTATATTATAGTACCATAAGTACAGTCCAACCATCACAGCATCTTATATACATTATTACTCAGTATATTATAGTGGTACAATAGGTACAGTACAACCATCATAGCATGTTATATACATTGCACAGTATATTATAGTGGTACAATAAGTACAGTACAACCATCACACCATGGTATATACATTACACTGTATATTATAGTGGTACAATACAACCATCACAGCATGTTCTATATATTATTACACAGTATATTATAGTGGTACAATAAGTACAGTACAACTATCACAGCATGTTCTATACATTATTGCACAGTATATTATTATAATGGTACAGTACAACCATCACAATCTGTTATATACATTACACAGTATATTATAGTGATACAATAAGTACAGTACAGCCATCACAGCATGTTCTCTACATTACACTGTATATTATAGTGGTACAATAAGTACAATACAACCATCACAGCATGTTCTATACATTACACTGTATATTATAGTGGTACAATAAGTACAGTACAACCATCACAGCATGTTCTATACATTATTGCACAGTATATTATTATAATGGTACAGTACAACCATCACAATCTGTTATATACATTATTACACAGTATATTGTAGTGGTACATTAAGTACAATACTACTATTACAGCATGTTCTATACATTATTACACAGTATATTATTATAGTGGTACAATAAGTACAGTACAACCATCACAGTCTGTTATATACATTACACAGTATATTATAGTACCATAAGTACAGTCCAACCATCACAGCATCTTATATACATTATTACTCAGTATATTATAGTAGTACAATAAGTACAGTACAACTTTTACAGCATGTTCTATACATTATTAGGCCTCTTTCACACAACCGTTTTTCCCCCCCGTTTATGGGCCGATTTTTGTGCTCTGTATACGGAAGCATTCATTTCAATGGTTCAGCAAAAAAAACAGAATGTACTCCGTATGCATTCCGTTTCCGTATTTCAGTTTTTCCGTTCCGTTGAAAGATAGAAAATGTCCTATTATTGCCCGCAAATCACGTTCCGTGGCTCCATTCAAGTCAATGGGTCCGCAAAAAAATTGTTCCGTTTTAGTGGAACCATCTATTGAAAATGTTATGCCCAGCCCAATTTTTTCTATGTAATTACTGTAAACTGTATATGCCATACGGAAAAAATGGAACGGAAAAACGGAACAGAAACCAAAACACAACGGAAACAAATAACGGAACAACGGAGCCGTGAAAAACGGACCGCAAAACACTGAAAAAGCCATGCGGTCGTGTGAAAGAGGCCTTACACAGTATATTATTGTGGTACAATAAGTACAGTACAACCATCACAGTCTGTGATATACATTATTACACAGTATATTATAGTGGTACAATAAGTACAGTACAACCATCACAGCATCTTATATACATTACACAGTATATTATAGTGGTACAATAAGTACAGTACAACTATCATAGCATGTTCTGTACATTACATAGTACATTATAGTGGTACAATAAGTACAGTACAACCATTACAGCATGTTCTATACATTGCACAGTATATTATAATGGAACAATAAGTACAATACAAATTTTAATATGATATAATAAATTAGTACACAGTACAATATTGCAGCGGTACAATAAGTACAATACAGCGATTACAATATGATATAGCACATTATTACAGTAGGATCATTAGAACAGCAAAAACAGAATGTTATAGTACATTACACAGTACATTGGTACAGTGATTAGTTTGCTGTTACATTATTGTACAGTACTTTTACAGTGGTACAACATTGTACTTTATTGTACACTGCATTATTGCAGTACAACAGTCACAGTATGATATAGTACTTTATTGCACAGTATATTATTACAGTGGTAGAATATGTACAGTACAGCTATTTGTTTGATATGGTGCATTAATGTACAGTACTTTATTACAGTGGTACAATAAGTACAGTACAACACTATATTGTACGTAATTTATAGAGGTATAATACAGTACAACAGTTTGATATAGTATATTACAGTGGTAGAATAAGTACAGTACAGCGATTAGTCTGATATGGTACATTAATACAGTACTTTATTACAGTGATACAATAATTACAGTACATCACAGTATGATATTGTAGTATATTGTGCACTGCATTACAGTAGGACCATAAGTACAGTACAACAGTCACAGTATATACTTTATGACACAGTACATTACAGAGGTATAAGTACTGTACAATGATCACAGTATGATACTGTACACTTATTACAGAAGGATCATAAGCACAAGAGTCACAGTATGATATAGGATATTATTGCACAGTAATTTACAGAGGTATAATAAGTACAGTACAACAGTTACAGTGTGATATATATTATTATTGCTCTGTATATTATTACAGACTTATAATAAGTACAGTGTGCTACAATACATTACGCACTGCATTACACCAGCACAGTAAGTACATTACCTACAGTATAATTACAGTATGACATTGTACATTATTCCAGAGGTAAGTTTTACAGAATGTTACTAGTGAATTTTGATACTCCATTATACAGCACATTGATATAGATGTACATAGCTACACAAGAACAAAACATTTCCACTATATTACAGTAGTAATACACTGATAATGTACATAAATGCAAAAGTATAATCTCACAATAAGAAAAAGGTTTGGTATCATTTTAGCCAGAATTGAGAAGTCCTGATGCCCTCAAATAGAGAAACAATATGAACTATTGTAATATGGTACTTTTTAATGGCTAACTAAAATAATTAATGTTATAAGGCAAGCTTTGGAGACTCTAAGTCTCTCTTCATTTCTGGCCTGAAGAATAGTCTCTAAAGCTTGCCTTATAACATCATTTATTTTAGTTAGCCATTAAAAGGTATCAAATATATATATATATCCAAAAGATGAGGCAGCACTCCAGTAGATAAAGTGAAAAACAGTGGACCCTTTATTGCAATGTTTCAACCGCTCAATGCAGTCTTTATCAAGCATATATACATACCATTGTTTATATTGTTTCTCTATTTGAGAGCATCAAGGAGTCTCACAATATTACAGTAAGTTAGCGGTAGTGCATTATTGCTACAGTACTTGATTACACATACAATGATATAATATACAGACAATAATAGTACAGACAGTTAAATACTGCAATACACTATACACAGGTACAATCTTACAATAAGCAACAGCCCACTGTAAACTGTGGCACCCGCTCCACACAATAATTAGTACTGTATTACAGTCGGTATACATTATATTGCTAGTTCTACACGCTGTCACACAGAACACTACCGTACATAACTACAGTTAATTATTACAGTGTTACAACCCCTCAGTACCTTGCCTACCTAAGGCTAGATTGCACAGGTACCATTTTACAACACATTGCTGTAGGTTATCATAGGACACACTACAGGACAAGTGATATTTCTGCTAGGGAGGTACAATCTCACACTAAACTACACTACCTTGTCACAGTACAGTTACAGCACATTGATATGGAAGATGGTTAAGAGTATTTCACAGTGTTACTATGTATACCTTTACATAAAGGATATTAGACCAGGCATTTATTGTGGGGGGATTTATTGGCGTATAAAGATTTCTCATATCCTTTCATTTTACAGTTGTTTTCAAAATTATTCAACCCCCACTGAAATTGAGTGTTTTGGCCAGTTTGACATTGATTTTGATCATTTCAGTCATCTTGTTTAAAATTAAATCAAAGAGGCACTTGTAACATTTATAATGAAATAACCACAAATGTCTTTTCTGTGCTCACATCATTATCAGTTTTATTCAACCCCCCAAGTGACATTCAATCTTAGTACTTAGTACAACATCCTTTTCCAGTTATAACAGCTTTTAAACGTGAAGCATAGCTTGACACAAGTGTCTTGCAGCGATCTACGGGTATCTTCGCCCATTCTTCATGGGCAAAAGCCTCCAGTTCAGTCACATTCTTAGGCTTGCGCGCTGCAACTGCTTTCTTTAAGTCCCACCAGAGGTTCTCAATCGGATTTAAGTCTGGTGACTGCGATGGCCACTTCAAAATGTTCCAGCCTTTAATCTGCAACCATGCTCTAGTGGACTTGGAGGTATGCTTGGGATCATTGTCCTGTTGAAAGGTCCAACGTCTCCCAAGCCTCAGGTTTGTGACGGACTGCATCACATTTTCATCCAATATCTCCTGGTACTGAAGAGAATTCATGGTACCTTGCACATGCTGAAGCTTCCCTGTACCTGTAGAAGCAAAACAGCCCCAAAGCATGATTGACCCCCCACCATGCTTCACAGTAGGCAAGGTGTTCTTTTCTTCATAGGCCTTGTTCTTCCTCCTCCAAACATAGCGTTGATCCATGGGCCCAAACAGTTCTAATTTAGCTTCATCAGTCATCAGAACACTATCCCAAAACTTTTGTGGTTTGTCCACATGACTTTTGGCATACTGCAGTCGACTCTTCTTATTCTTTGGAGACAGCAAGGGGGTGCGCTTGGGAGTTCTGGCATGGAGGCCTTCATTACGCAGTGTGCGCCTTATTGTCTGAGCTGAAACTTCAGTACCCACATCTGACAAATCTTTTTTCAGTTCCTCAGCAGTCACACGGGGACTTTTCTCCACTTTGCGCTTCAGGTAGCGCACAGCAGTCAAAGTCAGCATCTTCTTTCTGCCACGACCAGGTAGCGTTTCAACAGTGCCCTTTGCCTTGAATTTGCGAATGATGCTTCCTATGGTGTCTCTTGGTATGTTTAACATCTTTTCAATCTTCTTATAGCCATTGCCCTTCCTGTGAAGAGAAATCACCTCTTCTCTTGTCTTCCTGGACCATTCTCTTGACTTCACCATGTTTGTAAACACACCAGTAAATGTCTAGAAGGAGCTGAGTATCACAGTCCTTTTAAATCTGCCTAATTGGTGCTTATTATGCTTGATTGCTGCTCCTTGACATCCACAGGTGTTTTCAATACCTGATCGAAAACACTTGAATGAACCTCTGTTCTTAAGAGTGGTAGTCTTTAAGGGGTTGAATAATTGTGTCAATGAAGAAATCACAAAAAAACATTTAATACTGTATTACAAAAACAATTGATGTCATTTTAGTTGCATTTGGTTCTGTAAAAAGTCCTTGTAAGTTTTGGACAGAACCAAAGAAGATAGATGAAATTATCCATTAGGCACCTAAACCCACTACAGCACTTTCTACTTCCACATTAGTTACCAGCTGACAATGTGTTGTAGAACATTGTTTCAGCACACCATGCCTTTAGTAGATTCCTCCAGTATGTTACAGTACAATGCACATTATTTCACACTGTAATATAGGTCTATTCCACTTTTGGATGTCAGCAGAACAAACTGTAACTTTATAATCATCTATCTCTGGTATCTGACCAGTCTTTTGCAAAAGTTTAAGAACACCTGTCCGTATTAGGCGATTTCTGCAAATTGCACCATATGGTGTCCGTATCGCGCACCTTCCTATTGCATCATATGATGGTGGTGATAGAATAAGTGGGAGCTTTCAAGTACAGTTTGCTTCTAGTGTTTAGGCTGAGAGGTTGTATATATACATTGTTGCTATGGAAAAAAAAAAGATCATCATTAATTGTTATAACGAGGGCACAAATAGAGACTTTAAACAGTGAAGGATACTGTGAACCTGACATAAGCAGGAGAATGAGTGTGAGCAAAAATTCTATCCGTAACACTATCACAAAATATTGGGATTCAGGTGATTTGAGTGAAGGAAACAGTAGTGGACATGCTGGGAAACCAGCATACTTGATGATAGCATATTGTTATGTGGTATCCAAAGAATTACTTGCTGAAAATCAAAGCTCATCTATGTTAAAAAGGGTTGGATATTAGTATTAGCAATAATTGGACTGCCTTTGATTATACCTGTACGTAAACCAAGACTAACCACAGGCATGAAAAAGAAGAGGCCTGATTTTGTCAAACACCATCAACGGTGCACTGCTGAAAATTGGAGTAGAGGGTTCTCTTCTGATGAAGCAACTTTACTTCATGTTCGATGACCAAAAGACTGATGGAAAATGCATTGTCAGCACTGTGTAACATCCACCAAATCAGATATCGGGTGCTATGTCCTCTAATGAAACGTTGCACTATGGGAAGATGGAGAGCTAACTACTTGCAGAGAAACAACATCAACATGCTTGACTGGCTGGGTAACCTTCCTGACCTAAACCCCATTGAGAATTTGTGGACCAAATTAAGTACAAGGTTGCAGAAATGCAACATCAAATTCTTAAACTTTGGTTAATGCAAGGAGGTAGGTGCAAAGCAGGGCAGATTGGCCATAGACCCTACAGGGAAATTTCCCGGTGGGCCGATGCCTCAGGGGGCCACCGAAGTTCTCCTAATAATGAGCTCTCAACAGTAATTAACGCTGTGATAATCAGGTACTCATGTACCTAGCCAACGACCACACATGCCTTCCTGAATTTAACTGCTGTGGCCCGCACCTCACCTCCTAAGCCTCCTAGTCCTTAGACAACTTGAGGAGGACAGAAGAAGGTAGCTATTGATGGCCACCACACAGGGCCAGCTTTTGGGACAGTATGTTGTGCTACACTGCGTTAATTGGTTCTGCTGGGATATTTTGCACTATGGTATTGTTGACCCTGACTACTTGTGTTGCTACAAAATGGTGCCACTTTTAGTTTTTTTCCAGGGCCACTTTAAGTTCCGAGCCCGCCCCTGGTGCAAAGATATTTTGTGTGACTGTCTGTTAGAAAAAGAAAAGGTGGCCACACAAAGTACTGATTTCAGACAGTAGAGTCGTAATACGAAATGTCATTTGATGAAATATCTGTGACAAACAAGTAGTGGAGTTTGTGACATGTGATTTTTAAAAACCATAACAGGCAGTCTCAAACCTTTGCAAATAACTGTAGAGGGTGGGATATTTTGTACCTCTGTACAGCAATGACAGCAAGACCACTTTTAATACCTAAAAATGAAGTCATACTTTTGCATGTACTAGAGAAAGTCAGCTAGTGATCTCCTATGTGTCCATTAGGGACATGCTGTTTCTTTTCTGCATAATTGGAATTATGATTAATGCATATCAGTGACAGACAATTTTTAATGCTTAAGATAATATTCATTTATGTGTGGGAGGTTGATGCTAGTAAATGTCTAATTATTAATGATGGCCCCACAGTGTTATAGGCAGATAAAAAGTGCAGTGATACAGTTCCTTACAACGCAGAATATATAGACATTATATACAGGTTACATATAATAACATGGACAGGGCAACATTAGAGCAAATATACGTGGGCTGTCAGGATTAATTGAATAAACGAGGGATGGCTGATCACCTGCAAAGATGTGTAAATGAGTATAATTAGTGTGCGAAGCTCCAGTGCACGGAGTAGACGAGTTACTGTAACCTTTACTGGAAAAGTAGTCATCATTGTCAATTAGTAGCTGCATAATCAGAATCCCTACAGAGCAACATTTTCCAGCTGTCTCTTATCTTCCAGCTGCTAGAATCTATATCTACCTATCATCTATCGATTTAATATCTATCCATTATCTATCTATATATCTATCTAATCTATATCTACCTATCATCTATCGATTTAATATCTATCCATTATCTATCTATATCTATCTATCTATCTATTCTATATCTACCTATCATCTATCGATTTAATATCTATTATCTATCTAAGGGTACTTTCACACTTGCGTTGTTTGATTCCGGCAGGCAGTTCTGTTGCCTAAACTGCCTGCCTGATCAGGCAAACTGTATGCAAAATCATGTCATTTTTTCTGACTGATCAGGCATTTTTCAGATTGATCAGGATCCTGATCAGTCTGAAAAATGCCTGATCAGGCAGAAAAATGCATTGCAATACCGGATCCGTTTTTCCGGTGTCATCAGGCAAAGCGGATCAGGTATTTTGTTTTTTCTCATTTTTAGAGGTTTGCGCATGTGCAGACCGGAAGGACGGATCCGGCATTCCGGTATTTTGAATGCCGGATCCGGCACTAATACATTCCTATGGAAAAAAATGCTGGATCCGGCATTCAGGCAAGTCCTCCGTTTTTTTCGCCTATCGATTTTTTCGCCTGCGACAGAACTCTATGCCGGAAAAGAAAAACGCTAGTGTGAAAGTAGCCTAATCTATATCTATATATCAATCTAATATCTATTGATCTAATATCTATCTACCTACCTATCTCATCTCTATCTAATCTATCATCTATCAATTTTTCATGTCTATCTAATCTATCTCATATATATCTATCTAAATCTAGGCCATCTCTATCTGTCTATCTCATATCTATCTCTCATATACAGTATATCTATCTTTCTCATGCATCTAAATCTAAGTCATCTCTATTTATTTATCTATCTCATATCTATCTTTCATATCTATCTATTATCTATCTATATTCCAACCAACTATTGTGAGAAGCCTGTGGAAGGATATCCAAAACGTTTGACCCAAGTCATGCAGTTAAAGGGCAATGATACGAAATATTAATGAAATGTATGTAAATATTTGACTTTGCATTATTCTGGCATTTGGCAAATAATAATAATTATGGTGATCCTAATTGACCACCAGGAAATCTACCTAGAAATATAATCGCAAACATTTTCCCATTCAAGGATAAAGAAATGATTATGAGGAGAATAAGAGCATTAGAATCGGTTGAAATTAATGGCTCAAGGGTTTTTATATACCTAGATTACTCTATAACAACGCAAAAAGATCGAGGAAAATTTATAGAAGTGAAAAAAAGACTACGCCAGGCTGAGATTAAATATTCCCTTCTGTACCCGGCAAAACTTAGAGTGGTGCACAATGATAAAGTTAGTTTCTTTTTTTCTCCACAAGAGCTGGAGTTGGAGACCACGGGCTTGGGATAATAATATAATACAAATGTACATAGTAATTTGTTGAAGGTTACTGGGGGAGAGAGGGAGGGGGGGAGGGGATGCAGAGTATACGCCAGATGGGTAGGATGTTCAAGCCCCTTTTGGGTCGAGGGCATCGTGTGAGGGTTGGGGGGGAGGGATCTGGGAGAGGGGGGGTGGATAGGGGAGGACAGGGAACATATATATGTTTTTTTTTGTTTGTTTTTTTACCACTGGTCCTTGGATATATACTATGAGAAGTAAAAAATATGATTTATACTAAACTTTTATGTTGGAATGTGAGAGGCCTTGGGGAGAAATTAAAAAACTTTGCAGTATTTGATATTATTGGGAGATATCGTCCAGCGCTTGTTTGTCTGGTAGAGACTCATATGGTTAGAGACAGACTAAACTTGTTTAAAAGAAAATGGATAGCTCACCAATTCCACTCTGTGTCCAATGGGTATAGCAGGGGGGTTAGCATTATTATTCATAAGGATATTATGTGCTCTATAATCTCGACGAACATTGATGTGGAGGGACGGTATATATTTTTATATGGATATTTTGAAAATGTAAAATGTGTACTGGCTGGGGTATACATTCCCCCACCTTATAGACACGAGGTGCTCTTAAAACTATATGAGCTTCTGCTAGATAAAGGTGACTCTTTATTAATATTAATGGGTGATTTCAACTGCACAATGAATAACGACTTAGATAGAGTAACAAAAAGTCAAAACCCCCCAAAAAAAACGGTAGTTACCCCGCTGAAAAAACTAATGCAAGAATTTGGGTGGGGGGACATATGGAGGATTCAGAATCCAGAAGCAAAACAGTACTCATGTTATAGTATAAGCTATGATTCTTTGTCAAGAATAGACTTGATATTTGGTAATCAGTTAACATTACAAAAAAATATAAAGGTCTTGTATGAACCGAGATGTATCTCAGATGACTCTCCAGTATTGGTAAAGGTGGGCTTGAAAGTTGAGAATCTGAAAGGGAAGCGTAAAAACTACATGATAAATCCCATATGGCTCAATTTAATAGGCAAAGAAGATCAAATATTAAAGGACTTGACTTTCTTTTTCCAAATTAATAAGGATACAGCTGGAGTGAATGTGGTTTGGGACACTGCTAAGGCCTACATGAGAGGATTGATAAATAAAAAGATCATTGAGCTTAAAAAAGGATATAACAAAAAAGAGGAAGACCTAAGAACTAAGGTGATAAATAAGGAGGCACAGATGACAAGGGAAAAAACACAGGAAACCAAAGACGAGTGGATAAAAGCGGTTAATAATTATGATAACTACATCAAGGAAAGGGTGCAGAATAAAGAATTATTTGTCAAAACTAGAAATTACTGGGAGGGAGGTAAACCAGGTAAAGTCCTAGCCAAAATAATTAAGAACATGGAGGCGGTTGAGAATATCGCCGCAATTAGAGGAAAAGATGGCCTACTATATATTGATCAGGAAAAAATACGGGATATATTCAAGACCTTTTATAAAGAATTGTACTCAGTAAAAACCCAGTTACATGGAGAAGAGATGATAAAATATGTGCGAGAAATAAGAACCCCAAAACTCAATGATGATCACCAGACAGCATTAGACCGCCCTGTATCCATAAACGAGATATTAGTAGCAATAAATGAAGCACCACTTGGTAAAACATCAGGCCCGGACGGTATTCCAAATGAATTATATAAAAGAGATAAAGAATTCTGGGCAAATTGACTTATGGAAGTATTTGAATACTCAAAAGGTACAGGATCCCTCCCAGAGTCTATGGGAGACGCGACGATTATTTTAATCCCAAAAAAAGATAAGGACCGATTGGATCCCATATCGTATCGCCCAATTTCACTTATGAATAATGACTGTAAAATTCTGGCTAGGATTTTGGCGAAAAGGTTGAGGAAGGTCATAGTACAGCTGATCCATGTGGACCAAAACGGATTCATTCCGGATAGGTCTACAACAATGGGCTTGCTTAGGGTCTTTGCAAATATCCATTTTACAGAGAATAATAAAGAATTGTGCTCTATTCTATCATTAGATGCGCATAAAGCATTTGACTCTGTGAACTGGGACTTTGTATGGGAAGCTATGACAAAATTTGGTATTGGCCCAGGATTTATAGACTGGATGAAGATTATATATAAAGACTCCAAAGCCAGAATATCAGTTAATGGTATATTATCTGATAGCTTCCGTATAGAACGAGGGGTGAGACAGGGTTGTCCTCTCTCCCCCTTGGTTTTTGCCCTGACAATAGAAATCCTGGCTATAAAGGTCAGGCAGGACGTGGATCTGCGGGGCTTTGGACTAAGGGGGAGTGAGGACAAAATCTCTCTATATGCAGATGATCTGCTCTTCTTCCTGGATGATACAAATCAGGATCTGCAACGTGTCATGTCGCTGGTGGAGGAGTTTGGTAGACAATCGGGTATTCTAATTAACTGGGATAAATCGACTCTGCTCCCTCTGAATGACAAGAATGTGATCTCAGAGGCAAAATTAAAGATTCTTAGCCCCCAAGACAGCTTCAAATACTTAGGCCTGGAAATATCTAAGGACCCTAATAAATTTATAGCACTGAACATTAAACCATTACTTGATAAGATGAAGGAGAGGATTAAAGTCTGGAATAAACTACCAATAAACAAAGCAGACCGAATTGGACTAATTAAAATGATACTGTTACCCCAGTTGCTCTACGTCATTAGAAACAGTCCCATTTACCTGGGGGAATCGGTTTTTCATGACATAGAGAAATTATTCAATGTATTAATCTGGTCAAACAAAAGGGTAAGGAAAAAGATGTATTGGCTTACAAGATCTTACGAGCAAGGAGGACTAGAGGTCCCAGATATCAGATTGTACTATATGGTAGCTAATATTGCAACAATGATGAATTGGACACAGGTGGACTTTCTGAGCCATTTGGTATATAAGAGTGAGGGTGGCTTACAAGATATATTTACATTACTCGAATCAGGACAACTGGAAAATACGCACATATATAAAATCCCATTGGTAAAATCATTGGTGAAAGTATGGATTAAAGTCAAAAAATCACTGAATTTAGAGGGGCAAATTAAAGTCACACCATTATGGTATAATAGGAGGTTAGGTAATGCTACCTTTTTGAAAGAGGCCAAATACTGGACTGATAAGGGTTTATGGTATATTTCACAATATTTTCAAAATGAAACACTGAAGGATAGGGACACATTATTAATGAATGTAAGGGAAGATAGACAAAGTTATTTTAGATATATTCAGATGGTGGATATTGTTAAAACGGTTATAAAAAAGGAAGATATAGTGATAAAAATCACACGCGGTGATGAATTATATATTAGGCTGGAAAGGTAAGCCCAAATTGGTGTCAAGCTTGTATAAAAAGATACGAGAAACTAGAAGTGAGGGATTTATTTGTAATAGTAAATTAAAATGGGAGAATGATATAGGGATAATAACAGACGATCAGTGGGGGAAATTCTGGTGTTTTAAACCATATCTGAGGAACCCCTCTCATAGGGTAACTCAGTTTATGATATTACATCGTTTATATATAACACCAAAATGGCTCAAGAAAGTTTCAGCTAAAACGCCCGGATTATGTCCTAGAAGTATGAATGATAAAGCAGATATTATCCATATGTGGTGGAGGTGCCCAAAGATTCAACCATTCTGGTGCAGTATGATTGAATTAATCGGGGATATTTTTAGTTTCAAAATCCAATGGACGGCTTTTGTATGTATTTTGGGTGAAACTTCCCATGTGCTATCAAAGGAGAATGAAATTATGTTATACAAATCATGTTTTATAGCTCGCTTACTGATAGCAAGAAAATGGATGCGACCTGAGGTAGGAAAATTTGATGAACTCCAATTGTATAATAGAAAGAGTAGAGTATATTAAGAGCAACATAGGTTATAGACATGAGAAAATTTGGGCTCAGTGGTCAAAACACATAAACAAATAGATATGGATATGTATGTGTATATATATATATATATATTATATATATATATATATATATATATATATATAAAATATGTGTGTGTATATATATATATATATATATATATATATTTTACTTATTTGTTTTCTGTCCCCCCCCTTCCCCCCCCCCAAGTGTCTTCCCGGTGGATATAGGGTAGGGGGAAATAAGGTTTAAAGGTAATATAAGTGGTGTGCATTTACTGTAATGTATTGGATAGGTTAAGTATCTCCATGTAGGGGATGTTTTAGTGGTAGGGGAATGAAGACCCTACTACATTTTATCGGTGCAATTGTATTAAGCACGCTTACTTCCTCTTGGTTGATACCTGATGTTTTGTTTTTTATTATGTAACTGCTAATTGACCAAAAACATTTCATGTCAGATATTGAGAAAAACGTGCATATGTGTCTTTTTATATAGTGTATGTAAACTTCTGGTTTCAACTGTATCTGTAATTTTGCAGTAACAAGACTATACTTACTAATGAAAGTAGAACAATAAACAAATTAAAAGACTGTGTCTAGGTAACAGAAGAAAATTATCTGTGTCTATACAAAGCAAGTGGTCTCAACATGGTTTGAAGTTGAGTGCAATGTCTCTTCTGTGCAGACAAAGAATTTGGTCTAAAGGTTAGAATTCCAAAGGCAAAGCTATTTGTATTGCTCAAAAATTGAAAAGATTATAGTGGGCCTACACTTATTCAAGGGTATGTTCACATCTGCACCGAAAGCTCAGGTAGGGGCTTCTGTTTGTTATATACTAAACTAAATGATAGTTTGTTCAAAATATCGGAGAGAAAAAATTGTCAATGGAATCTATTAGGTTCTGTTCATGTCAGTTATGTGCTGAATCTGGCACGTCCATTATTTTCATTCTTCCACTCCCATAATGGAGCAGAAGAACAGAAGATGATGAAGCTAGATTGATGAGACTAGAATCTCCCTATTCAGTAGAGATGGCATTAAGTATCTAAGGAGAAGAATTGGAGAAGATTTGCCTCTGGATTGCATTTCACTACCATGAGGCACCCAGTTGGTGTTATGATCTGAGGATGTATGACAGCAAAAGGTGTGGACAGAATGTAAATGGGACTGTAAATGGCAAAAAAATATGAAATAATGTACTTAAACCCAAACTGAAGCCTTGCGCTGCCGATCTTTTCAAGGAAAATGAAGCCTTTACATCCAGACCTAGGCTACTTTCACACTAGCGTTAATATTTTCAGGTATTGAAATCCATCATACGGTCTCAATACTGGAAAAAAAAACGCTTCCGTTTTGTTCCCATTCATTGTCAATGGGGCCAAAAGGTAACTGACTTTCAATGGAGTTCATGACCGATCCGTCTTGGCAATGTTAAAGATAATACAACCGGATCTGTTCATAACGGATGCAGACGGTTGTATTATCAGTAACAGAAGCGTTTTTGCTGAACCCTGCCGGATCCAGCAAAAACACTAGTGTGAAAGTAGCCTTGGCTCCATGTCAAGATGCTGCTGTGTGCAAAGAGTGGTTTCAGGGTAATTATATTACCCTTCTGCTTCAGCGTCTTTGGATCTTTTTTCAGGTGTTTCTATGGTATACAATCATAGGCATATCATAACATTTTGTTTTTAACTTGTATTGACAATTACTTCAAGTTTATGCAAAGACTCCAAGGACTCTTCTTTTTCAAGACTTCTGCAATTTGCCCTGGCATGCTGGAAATCAGTTTCTGGGACAAACCCTAACTTATGGCAATCCGTTGAATTATCAGTGCTTGGAGTTTATCATAATTTCTGTGTTTTAGGTTGTCCACCCACTTTTTGCGGATTAACCACAGGTTCTCAATTGGATTGATATCTGGGAAGTTCGCTGGCCATGGCCCTAAAATTTAAATGTTTTCTTCACTGAGCCACTTCGCTATCATTTTTGCCTTGTGGCATGGTGCTTCAACATGCTGGAAAAAACATTTTAAGTCACTAAATTGCTCCTGGATCATTGGAAAAGGTTGCTACTGGAGGATGTTTTAATACCATTCTTTATTCATGGCAGCGTTCTTAGGCAAAATTGTGAGCAAGTCCATTCCCTTGGATGAAAAGCAACACCACACATGAATGGTTTCAGGATGCTTTACTGTTGGCATGACACAGGATTCGTGGTAGCACTCTCGGATTTACCATTTTCCCAGATGTTCCAAATAGTTTACAAGGGGCTTCATCAAAGAAAACAACTTTACCCCAGTCCTCTGCAATCCAATCCCTGTACTTCCTGCAGAATGTCTCGTTCACAATTTTGGCAACTAGTGTACAGTATCTATCTATCTACAAGTCACAGAATCTCCACCTATTCTTAACCTTCATTTACTTTCTATTCATTTGTAGTAATCTTTATTTTCTCTAGATATCTTTCTATGTCTGCAGATAGTGCAGACACTAGCGCTCATATACCTCTGTATGTTCCTTCCTAGCCTAACGCTGCGGTACTGCAGCAGCCCGCTACTACTATAAAATATAGATCCCACCTCTGGGTTCCGCACACTATAAGGTGAGCGGAGCGGGGAGAGCAGTGGCTGGAGGACCCCAGGTTTCTTGGGATCTGTCCACCACCAAGCACTGCTCCTCGCTGCTCCCATACAAGTGAATGGAAGTGCACCGCGCACGCACAGCCCCTGCTCCCATTCATGAGAAAAGCTGTGACTGCAAGCGGTTAGTGCAATAGCAAATAACTTACTTCTCCTCCTGGTCACCACGTCACGCTGCCATCCTCTTTCTCAAATCCTTCCTATATTGTATGTACGAGCCCACATGGAACTCTAAGTGAAGTCACTTGAACTACGGATGCTCAGAGGAGCCAAAATCCAACGTGTATTATTACTATCATATTTTTCACCTCCATTATGATTTGGATGTTTCCCTATTTGAGCTCCTGCTTAATTTGACCTTATATTCACCTCTCTTGCATCTATCGACGTCGTTTATAGGAGGGGGGGACTTCTACCTCCTGCATCCTCTCCTACTAATTGTCCCTCACTCCCCTCAATTAGGGGGTCAAATCTATTACTTGTCGGTATAGTTATATGAGTTTTATTCTGCACGATTATTTCTGGGGATAGAGGTATACAGGGCATACAAAAAGAGCCTCACGTAAAAGACTGGGGGAACACCTATATATTATATGCAGGAAATATGAGGGTCGTCCCCTATCTAGACACTATAAGGAGAAACATGAAGGACAAGGTAGAGGAACCAGCTTTATGGGATTAGAAATAGCAAAAAGTTATAGGAGAGGGGGAGATAACATTAAAACGATATCTAAGGCAGAAATGAGGTGGATTTTTAATATGAATACATTAATACCAGTAGGATTTAATGCAGAAATATAATTGTTTGCTATTGAATAAGAAAGACAGAACAGGCAGTGATGAGTGATGAAGGGAGCCGAATACTGATGTAAGGTTATAGGAAAGGGTTAAGTAAGGTGCCAGGTCAGCCTATATAAGTGAGAGGGAGATTAGCCAAGCCATCTTCCCTGGCGAAGGATAGCTATCTATCCGAAACGCGTTGGGTTTTGGCTCCTCTGAGCATCCATAGTTCACTAAGTGCCGTCACTTAGCTTTCCATGTGAGCACGAACATACAATATAGGAAGAAGCTGAGCGTTCGGCCGGAGCACACTCAAGACAAGTGCACACTTATCTTAAATAAAACAAAGATTTTAAATTCCAGTCCGTTGTTACCAGGATTTACCACAGCGATTCCCGAAGGTGAAGTGGGAACAATTCACAGTTCAGTCAACGCGTTATATGGGACCGCGCATTCCCTATCCAATCAGGAGAAAGCCTTTTCAAGCTCAGATCATCCAATTTCATACACATAGGCAAAACATCAGGGCCCACCAGTATTGTTTTCCACCAGATATTCCTGTGGGTTATCAGAAAATGCACTGATAGTGAAGCACTGTAATCCAATGCTAATGACACTCGTATGATTGTACTCACAAGCGCAAATGAACATGCAGGCATATCAAACAAATCCGGAGGCTTCACTCTCCTTCCTTTCCTCTCTTTTATCTAGTGTAGCTGTATAAAATATTTAAATCGCTCCAATACACCGCTTCAAAAACCAGTATAAAATGGATTAATTTTATTCACAAGCATAAAAAGGTTACAGGCAATACAATAAAACCAATCCAACGATCCTGCCCGACCCGGGTTTCGCTCCAAGCTTCATCAGCGGCGAATATTGGTGGGACCTGATGTTTTGCCTATGTGTATAAAATTGGATGATCTGAGCTTGAAGAGGCTTTCTCCTGATTGGATAGGGAATGCGCGGTCCCATATAGTGCATTGCACACTTATCTTACCCTGATGCAAGTATCGGCACCTTAGAGAGGATGGCAGCATGACGTGGTGATCAGGAAGAGAAGTAAGGTATCTGCTATTGCCCCAACCGCTTGCAGTCACAGCTTTTCTCATTTCTGGTATTACAGTTGCGGCATTTCTCATTGCTGAGAGCACATTGTAGATAGTGTTGCATCGCGCAGTACCACTTGGAAGAATTAAGGGGGATTATCAGTCTATTATCTATTTATGTAAACAATACAAGAAAATGTGAGCAGCACCAAAAAAATAATCAATGGGTGCAAAATCCTCAAAAGGACCAATTCAAAAATCTTCTCAAAAATAAATACAGGAAACTAGGCAGTACACCGGAGCTAGAGCATATAGGGTGACCTGCTTTTTCACCAAAAGCAACATTGCAGCCCAAACTCGATGAGGCTTTTTTCATGCTCTTGAACATAGATCTGGGTGAATAAACTGGTCATCTTATTTTCAGAAACTCCAGGGTGTTGCCTCCTTTTCTCAATCTGTCTATCTAGCTAGACAGCAGTCATATACTGTAACAAGTGTGTGACTCCTTCACACTTATGAAGTAAGAATTGGTCCACATTTACTAATGTGATAAAGTAAAGAATGGAAGTGGGGCACACTCTAAAAGTACAGGGATCTTTTATTATATATAACACTAATAGTAATAAAATTGATAATAAAAGTCACAATAGGATATCAACAAAAGTGAGAAAACAGCAGATAAAATGTTAATACCAATGGTGAGATAGGTGGTGGATTTAAAAGATAAGGAGTAAAAATGTATTAAATCAGACAATAGACTGAGGGAGGAAGGGGTCATTCTTCTAAATCCCCGAAACGCGTCTGGTACTAATCCCCCCATTAAGAAGAGAGATATTAGCAAGACTGAGGAAGCCTGGAGACCGCAATATAACCAGCGAATTGCCGAAGTGAATAAACGCTACTATACGACAGGTAACCAAACCACGTGTAGCAAACAACCTCACTGGCACCAAATTCGAATCTGGACATTAGCCCTTGAGACCGGAGTCAGGAGAGACACGCCGAGTCGAGGGCTCACTATCCAGCATAAAAGACCCTCGGGTAAGACTTTGCATATCTCATCTAAGCGATCGCTTCCTATCAATACAGCGGGACGCCGCTGTGCGTATGAACAGCCGAACTACTGTGCAAATAAACCTTTAAGGCTGCATACGCTTGGGACTTCGACCACTATAATCAATAGTTGCTCAAAGGACTGGTTGCAGGAGAGGATTATCTATATTATTGAAAACCCTGTATGGAACAATATACCAAGTACGATCAGTGAATAATATTCATATAACCATTATTATTGGAAACATTACATTTTACCTCCAAATTTTCCATTTATATATTGGGATCTGTATTTATATCGAGTCTATTGTCTGATTTAATACATTTTTACTCCTTATCTTTTAAATCCACCACCTATCTCACCATTGGTATTAACATTTTATCTGCTGTTTTCTCACTTTTGTTGATATCCTATTGTGACTTTTATTATCAATTTTATTACTATTAGTGTTATATATAATAAAAGATCCCTGTACTTTTAGAGTGTGCCCCACTTCCATTCTTTACTATATTTATTCTCTTCAGACTGGATGTTGTCTGTTAGCGGGTGCACCTCTGTTGGATCTCCACCTCATTTTAGTGCGACATAACCTTAATTTATTATATTTACTAATGTGAGTGTACTTATATTTTGGCATAAATTGGCATAAATTGCTCCAAAAAGAGGCACACGCTGATGTGCCTAGGTTTAGAGAAGGTTTGTGAATCTAGTCTGAAAAGGGGTGTGGCTTAATGAGAAAAGGCATGGCTTCACTGAAAGGAGGGCATGGCGTAAGATGCAATGTCTTCCCCTTTAAGCATTAGCTTTGTATTCTTTTCTCAATAAAATTAATGCTACTAATGCTACCAATTTTGCAGGTGTGTGTGTGTGTGTGTGTTTGCCGGGGGGAAGGGTGCCAAAAAGACTTCTTGCATAGGGTCCCATGTAACCTAAGGTCGGTCCTGACTAAGCTGGAGGGAAACTGAAATGGGTGGTTGGGTATATGTGGACAATGTTGAACTGGGGTATCTAGGACCCACCAGCAAAATTGATTCTGGAGGCCCCCTGTAAAACCACACAGTGGCAGCAGCAATATGCCACAAGGTGATTGATTATGGGGCCCAGCAGTGACTCTGAGATGGCAGGTCCCTAGAAAAAGAGGATATAGGCCAGTCTGACTCCGTACCTAGAAGTCATCTGATGCATATATATTAATAAACTGGGAAGTCTTTTTACATAATCTACACAGTTTTTATATGGTTGGTTGAGATGCTGTACACTGCCTATCTATATGTATTGCAGTCTACTGTGTCATGTGCTACTTATGCAGGGGGGTGGGGGACTAGGGGCCCACTGGGGGATTCACCTGTTCCCCTGTGGGCCAGTCCGAGTCTGTATGTGGACCATGCCTTAGAAGAATAGTATGTCATTTCCTCAAAGATGGACCATAAAAACAGAAACCTTTTGACCAGTGTTCAAGTAAAAAAAAAAATACCTGCATCCACAATGTTTTTAAGTATGGGGTACATCATTATTTTACAGTTCACAGTAAATGACATTAATGCCATTGACAGTTCGCACTTTCCTTAATGAAAATGTTGGGAGATTTATCAAAGCTTGTGCAAATTAATTTCCCCATCCTTTCAAAAATGAAAACAGAAATCTGATTTGTTTTCTATGGTTTTCACTCCTTTATTCTTGTGAATATATGCACTGTATTTCAGGTGGCAGTCCACCTGTCCATCACAGGTTATTTAATTTCATACTTTCAGAAATTCCACAACAGTATACAATATAAAGCAAATAGCTGAATATTAAAGACATACCTTTAAAACCATTATCCCAATAAATGAAGTAAATTAAACCAACCGTGTACTACTTTAAGAAATCAAAGTTTTAGGCTTTGCAATGACCTTCAGAGACAACGGATTTGATCAATGAAAATGTGTGACAGATCTCACACATGCTGTGCAAAAAATACAAAGAATATTTTTGAATGAGTTAGTAAGGTTTGAGACTGTGATTACTGCAAGTTGGTGTTACTGAGAATTGGCCTGCTGATTAGCAAAAACTGCACTTGCCAAATTTTACACCATAATAAATACTTACATATTTTCCTTATTGAGGAACTTGCGCAGGCTATTGTGATTGTAATTATCAATTCACAGTAGATGCTGCAGTGTTCATATTAGCATCTGAGCAATAGACCTATAAAGACACTATGGGGGAGATTTATCAACACTGGTGTAATGGAAAACTGGCGTAGCTGGCCTTAGCAGCCAATCAGATTCCACCTTTAATTTTTCAAAGCTCCTTTGGAAAATGAAAAGTGGAATCTGATTGGTTGCTATGATCAACTAAGCCAGTTCTGCTTTACACCAGCTTTGATAAATCTTCCCCCTATATATTATATACACTGTGTAAAAACTTTTGGTTGTCTTTTGTTAGAAGGATTGTCCTAGTCACTAATAGTATAAATAGGCTTGGTAACAGTGCCAGCCATAGTGCCAATAGCACCAGCTGTAGTACACACGTGATACCAGCCATAGCACATACATAGTAGAGATGAGTGAACCTTTTGATTTTTGTTTCAGTTCAGTTTTGCGGAAAAACAAACAAACAAACAAAAAACCACAATAGACACTATATATTATATGCACTGTGTAAAGACTTTTCGTTGTCTTTCATTGGGTGGAATTTCCACGTTACTAATAGTATAAAATATATTTGGTACAGAGCCAGCCATAGTACCAGCTATAGTATATACATAGTACCAATAGCACCAAACTGTAGTATACATATACCAGCCAGGGACGCAGCTAAAGGCTCATGGGGCATGGTGCAAGAGTTTAACTCCCTCAGTGCTTTGTGGCAATAGGCAGGTGTGCACCTAGCCTTTCTGCTGCCTGAGGCAAAAATTAAAACTGCACCCCCCAATGCCGAATTCTCTACCTCCCACCTTCCCTCCAGCCCTACTGTTAGGCCAGACACACACCAGTAAGTTCCCATTCTGGCCTCCGCTTGTAATGCTGTGGAAGCCGGAGAGTCCTGGAATCTGCTGTATTACACTGACATAATGCTGTGCGATCCTGTCAGAGGTGCTGAGGCCAGAACGACAACTCCTAGGCCTCTTTCACACGGACGAGTTTTCCGCGTGGGTGCAATCCGTGAGGTGAACGCATTGCACCCGCACTGAATCCGGGCCCATTCATTTCTATGGGGCTGTGCACATGAGCGGTGATTTTCACGCATCACTTGTGCGTTGCGTGAAAATCGCAGAATGCTCTATATTGTTTTTTCACTTAACGCAGGCCCCATAGAAGTGAATGGGGCTGCGTGAAAATCGCAAGCATCCACAAGCAAGTGTGGATGCGGTGCGATTTTCACGCATGGTTGCTAGGAGACGATCGGGACCCGATCTTTATTATTTTCCCTTATAACATGGTTATAAGGGAAAATAATAGCATTCTTAATACAGAATGCTTAGTAAAATGTCCACTGAGGGGTTAAAAATAATAAACAAATTTAACTCACCTCATCCATTTGGTCGCGTAGCGGATCTCCTCTTCTTTCTTCAGGACCTGGCAAAAGGACCTTTGATGACGTCACTGCGCTTATGACATGGTCCATCACTAGTCCGGATTCGGGTCTGGGTACCAAGCATGCCGATTTTTCTCACTCGCGTGCAAAACGCATTAAAATGCTTTGCACTCACGTGGAAAAATCACACATTTTCCGGCGACGCACCCGCTTTCTATCCGGCCCTCACACGCGACGCCCGTGTGAAAGAGGCCTTACTGAAACGCGCTGCAGGTTTATGGCATTTAACTCGCTGGTGTGCGTCTGGACTTACAGACAGGAGAATTCAGCACCACATATCTCTTCATTCAGTGATGATCCACTGATGTAGATGTTCTATTTCCTCATCTTTTCCCTTCAGATCAGATGCCATGATGATTTCTTTCAGCCATGTCTCGTCTTTGCAGAGTTTGACAAAGAGACATCTTAGTTTCCTACTTTTCCATCAAAATCTTACCTCCCTGCCACCCCCAATACTCTGCCCGTTGTGCTCCCCAATACTATATTGCAGAAAGTCCCCCTGAAAATACTACCACACAGATTATTTGCATAAAGTGCCCTAAAAAAATAACTGCACACTGTAAATAGTGTCCCTGACACTATTAGTGTAAACAACATGTCACACAAAATAATTCTGCTAAGCTGATACTGTCAGGGTGCCCCCACAGTAATAGTGCTCCCAAAAGTCCCACCAATAGTAATAAGTATCTATAAGAGTGCACTCCTTATAATGTGCGCCAGTGCAAAAACTGCCCCCTTATAATGTGCACCAGTTAAAAAAATACCACCTTTTAATGTGTGTCAGTGTAAAAAATGCTTCCTTTTAATGCATGCCAGTGCATAAAATATCCCCATAAAATGTGTGCCAGCACAAAAAAGCCCCCTTCTGTGTGTCAGTACAAAAAATGATCCCTCTTAGCTGCCCTAGAGTCAATATCCCCATAGTGCCCCCCATAATACATGCCAGTCCAAAAACATGCCCCACTCCCCCTTATGTGTGCCAGCCCTTATTTAGTGCCTCCAGTAGATGTGCCCATAGTGCTCTACCCACCCCCAATGTCCCCATAGTGCCCCCCCCCCATAGTGCTTCTGCCCCATGGTAGATTCCCCCAAATCATGGTGTAAAATAAACAAAACAAACGCAGATACTTACCTCTGGTGTCAACGATGTGGTGCAGGCCTCTTCTGGCCTGTTTCCTGAGCCGTAAGCTGCCCGACTCAGGTGGTGTGATTATGCCGCTTGTGCCAGCCTCTGTCTGGGCCTGGAGAGAGAATTACCACCCCCTATGCCATGGATTTGGCGATAGTCGCAAGATGCGGTTTAGCGACTTTATAAATGCCATTGCCACTTGATTTGGTCACAACTGGCATTTTTATGCTGTCCACACCTATTTCCAAAATGGGGGAGTGATGAGGGCAGGGCCATCAGTCCTGGCAAATTTATTTATCAGATATTTGCTTTAATGATGATTAAAATCTATGTCAGCTACGAGCTGGAGTAGATTTCAGTCCAGTGCACGGACTGCCAGAGGAGACATTTAATTTATGATGAAGCCATATCCTCATCATAACTTGTGCCTCCTCTGGCAGAACAGGATCCATCAAGACAAGCGTAGCACACACTGTGGTAGCAGCATAATCTGATTTTATATGGAGACATTAAAAATCAATTCCGCTAATCACTCGCTGTAGCAGAGACCCATCTTAGCCAATGATGACCTTTTTTAATGTCATTTCTGATGTGTCGATCTGGGACAGGAAGTGGAGAACAGTGGAGACCAGAGCTGCGTCCTACCAGCCGACCGTTTTTTTTTTTTTTTTTAAACAAAGATACTGTTGATTTCACCAGACCGTTTTCCGATCTAAAAATCTACAGCTTTATGTAAACAATGACGCTGTGGTGTCGTGTGTGGGCTGTATTACGCCAACAGATTATAGGACCAATATCTGTCCAATCAGACCAATAGCTGGTGTGTATAACAAAAGATCTGTGCGTGTAAACAGCCATATAACCAATGATTGGTCAGAAAATCTGTTGGTGTAATACAGCCTTACTGTAAGTGAAATCATGCTTGTGACATCTCATCAATCAATGACTATAGTATTGTGTGTGTCAATACAGATGTTAGGGGTACATGTCCCCCAGAGGGATTCTAGAGTAGCATTTTAAGTTAGAACATCTCAAAAAAAGCAACTTGTTTGCAACTAAAAGCATTTCTGCTCCTACATCCCTGTGAATGGAATCAAAATGAAAATCAAATCAGATGCATCTATAAGGCTTTATAAATATATGTACATTATACTATTAAAATAGCATAAGTATAATGAGAGAAATTAAATGCATGTCTGAAATAGGAGAAATGCCCATGACAACCAAAAGGTGTCATACAACAGTAAAATAGAAAAAAATGCAAACACTCAGAATACTAAGCATCCAGCCACCTCAAGGATTTAGTGTATTTTAATCAGTATCTTGCTCCTGTATGACCCCCCTCTATAGGGCATAGCTACATCTTGCATTAAAGTGGTAATTAAACCCTGAATTACAGAGTAATGGAGTTTTTTAAACAATATGTTTGCTGTCTATTTTTGGTGAATTATATACATAGGATATTATTAGAAAACATTAAAAGGTGTCAATTTTCATCTGTATTACTTGTATTTATTTGAAAGAGTCATTAATTCCATGGTGCTGTACATTAAGAGGGGGTTACACATACAATATATAGATATACTGTATTTTTCGCCCAATAAGACGCATTTTTTCCCCCAGTAATAGGGGAAAATGCCCCTGGGTCTTATGGGGCGAATATAATGAGCGCTTCCATTATGGAAGCGCTCATTAGTACAGGAGGACCAGGAAGCTGTGAAGGCTCTGCATTCACCGTTTCCTGGTCCTCGGCTGTGCAGTGGCTGCGCACAGCGTGAGTGCGTTCACAGCACAGCCGGCAGCAGGATGAAGAGGATCGAGCTGGAGGAGAGAAGCGGCGGCGTCCGGAGCAGGAAAGGTAAGTGCTTTTTTATTTTATTCCATATGAGGCTGATGGGGGCTAATATAAGGCTTCTGGTGGCTGATATAACGTGGCTGGGTACTGGTGAGAGGCAATGGGGGCTGATATAATGCTGCTGGGGGCTGGTGAGAGGCAATGAGGGCTGAAATAATGCTGCTGGGGGCTGGTGAGAGGCAATGGGGGCTGATATAATGCTGCTGGGGGCTGGTGAGAGCCAATTAGGGCTGATATAATGCTTCTGGGGGCTGGTGAGAGGCAATGAGGGCTGATATAATGCTGCTGGGGGCTGGTGAGAGGCAATGGGGGCTGATATAAGGCTGCTGGGGGCTAATGAGAGGCAATGGGGGCTGAAAAGAGGCATGGGGGATGATATGAGGCAATGGTCGCTGGTGAGAGGCATATGGGGGCTGATAAGAGGCATGGGGCTCTTCCCTGGGGTCTGATTGGGGGTCACATTGGGGTCTGAGCTGAGGTCTGATTGGGGGTCTGATATGATTTCTTATTAACATTGGGGGTCTTATTGGGGCTGTCACCTGACGTCTGATTAACATTGGGGGTATGATTGATGGTCTGACTAGAGGTCTAATGAAAAATATTTTTTCTTCTTATTGTACTCCTCTAAAACCTAGGTATCAAAGGCAGAGGACAGGTCAAGGAGGAGGAGCACAGAGTAATGATGTTTCGCACTGGAAGCTAGAAGATCGGTGGCGACTTTGGTTAGGGCAGTTTTAGTGGAGTGACTGGGTCTGAAGTCGGATTGCAGCTGATGAAAAAATGAGATGTGGGAGGACAGTTCGAGATGGACATGTTGTTCTAGGAGTTTTGATGTGAATGGGAGTGGTGAGATGGGACGATAGCTGGATAAAGAGGATGGGTTCAGGCAGGACTTAGAGTATGGGCGTGGTGGTTGCATGTTTAAATGAGGAAGGGAAGATGCCAGTGGTTAGTGATAGGTTGAAGAGATGGGTTAGAGCAGGGATAACTATAGTGGTGGTGTGGAATAGGATTGGATTAAGGGCACAGATGGTGAGGTGTGACTTGGAGATTAAGATGGTGAGCTTGTTTCTGGTGACAGTATTATGCTATTAAAGGGAATCTGTCCGCTCCAAAACACCCTCCAAACTAGTGAAAGTGGTCTATAGTGTAAGTGATGCAGAGTCCAGTTATGTAATTTTTATCTTCATACTCACTTGCATTCCAATGCTGTGTCCTGACAAACCAGCAGTAACCATTGCATTGATGGGACTCCTCTGAGTCCTCTCCATTATGTGCATGAGCTTAGGGGTCCTCTCAATGCATTTTACTGCTGGTTTGTGGGTGCACAGTTTCGAAATGCTAGGGAGTATAAAGATACAAATTAAATAACCGGACTCAGTGTCACTTACACCATACACCGCCTACGTTTTTTGGGGGGGGGGGGGGGGGGGGTGTTTACAAATATTCAAAACATTCTACTGTACATATGGTTTTACACAGGTCTGCATGCTTGGCTACGTGATGTCCAGAACAAAACATGACCGTTACTTGAGATTCATGTGACCTGATTCATCTATTGAACTGTGCTGTGTACAGCACTGTGCATGAACAAGTTTTCGTTGCAGCAGCCACCTTGAGACATGAAAGGTGCACAGGCAGGGATGAAGACGTGTAAATCATCAAGCGGCTGTTTTCAAGGCAGGGAACTGGCACAGATGTTCTACATACATCACATAAGTGAACTAACTGCTTTATGTGTTGTTTCCAGCATATTTTGGAAAATAGTTAAAGAATGGCTAACTCCTTTAAGAAAGTGGAAAACTTCATCCATATTCTCATAGGCATCAATGGAGTCATATTGCAAATCAGTATGAGAGGGAGAAAACAGTGATACGGAACTATATTCTGCTCATATAAGTGTATCACTTAAAGGTGCAAGAGGTGGGGGTCCAGTCATCATAGTGTGACCGGGGCAACCACAAATTCTGAGAATATGAGTAGACATGGCGTTTTCTATACTTCCTATTCTACTTAATAGACAGTAATCAAGTGTCACTACCAGGGAAGGGGGCTCCGCGATAATCACACATTGCAGCACATGTAGAAATAAAACATTTTTTTTGGAAACTTCTTTGATGATATAACTGTATAATACAGTATTCCTGAACAGTGTAATCCATAATATACAACATCACAAACATGTGAATTGCAGGACTAGACAGTAATCAAGTGTCACTACCAGGGAAGGGGGCTCCGCGATAATCACACATTACAGCACATGTAGAAATAAAATTTATTTTTTGGAAACTTCTTTGATGATATAACTGTATTCCTGAAGTGTAATCCATAATATATCAACATCACAGACATTGATTGTTCTGAGCAGTATGACACAGAACGCCAAGATATCATTACCTTCATCCCTTGATGAAGGTTTTCAACTCTTGTAACATTTTGATCTTTTTTTCGCGCCTGATATGGACACAAATGACTGACTTCCACATTCAGTAGAAATAACCACCTTGTAAAACAGCTTCATTCCCCTTGATGACTAATTCTGTCTTTAGATCCATTTTTATAGCAGTTTCCTTATCTTACTTCTTTATCTTCACCCTTTAATGAATCCTTCCTGTGGTCAGAAAAGATTTCCTTTACTTGTTTCTTCAACCTGAACACTAGGCTTGACAATACTTAGGGCTTAAATCACAGCAGTATAAAGTACTGACACAGTAATTAATGCATCACCACACACACCAAGCGCAAGGGATCGCTGTGAAGAGATTTATTTTTAATATTATTACAATCATCCTTTGCTAAATACTTCAACATACTGTTTAAAATGTTAACTTCAACCACAGGCTGAGGTTTTCGATGAAGCCATTCAGTTTTAAAAATCATTCTGTCTACTGTTAAAATCCCATTGGTGAACTTTGATCAAAGTATTAGTGAATTGCAGGACTAGTAATTCCGTAAATACATATTTTCAAGATCCTTTCCTATAGGCCTCTTGCACACGAACGTTTTTTTTTTTTCCGTTTAAGTTACGTTTTTTGTGTTCCAGATGCGGAACCATTCATTTCAATGGGTCTGCCAAAAAAACGGAAGGTACTCCGTATGCCTTCTGTTTCCATATTTCCGTTCCATTCAAAGATAGAACATGTCCTATTATTGTCCGCATAACGGACAAGGATAGTACTGTTTTATCAGGGGCCAGCTGTTCCGTTCCGCAAAAAACGGAATGCACACAGACGTCATCCGTATTTTTTGCGGATCCGTTTTTTGCGGACAGCAAAATACTGAAAAAGCCATACAGTTGTGTGCAAGAGGCCTTACAAGCAGGAGTGAATTTATACAAAATCCCCACAAGGATTGAACGGCAGATCAACATTTTGACTACCTTGAGTCATCTGTCACAATCTTTTTGGTCAGAAAAGGCAAGATGCACGGCAGAAAAGGGTCTTAGGGCTCATAAAAAATGTGGATCCTCAAAATATGTCATCCATGTGACATCTGTGTTGCATCCATTTTTTTTTTTCAGACTCATTGACTTCAATGAATTCCTGGTTCACATTCTGCAGCCTAGTATAGGACATGTTCTTATTGCAGAATGGACATACGGATGTGGAAAACACATGGACATGTAGATACATCTGCTCATCCCTCCTGCTCTGTAACATGCTGCCTGCAGATTTCACTGCACTTTGTGGTGACAGGTGCTCTTTAAAAGGGTTGTCCAGCTTTTTTTTTTTACTGGTTTAAAGGGAACCTGTCACCTCCCCAAACCATCCCAAGCCGGCAGCAGTACCTGCGTGTAGCGAGCAGCCTGTTTCTGATGATGTCTTTCTTCCTGAAGGCCGATGCAGCAAAAGAACTGAAAACGTTGTTTTATCCCCTGCCCGGCGCGCTTCTCCACACAGGCTTGAAGTCAATCGGGCAGCAGCCTCCTTGCTTCAAGTTACGGTAACCACGCCCCCTTCCCTGAACCTTCGCTGTGACTGACAGCTGACTGTTCGGCAAAGGCAGCCGAACGCTCGTGCATAAGCGCTGTCAGTCACAGCAAAGGGGCAGGGAAGGGGGCGTGGTTACCGTAACTGGAAGCAAGGAGGCCGCTGCCCGATTGACTTCAAGCCTGTGTGGAGAAGCGCGCCGGGCAGGGGATAATACAAAGTTTTCAGCCACACTGCTGGCTACACGCAGGTACTGCTGGAGGCATGGGAGGGTTTTGGGAGGTGACAGGTTCCCTTTAAATTTCAACCCCATACTCACCTTCTCCATGCTGCACCATTCCGGCTCCCTGTCACTTCATTGGTCTTTCAGTCCCTGTCAGGGTCACATTTACCACTGCAACCAATGATTGGCTTCGAGCTATTATATACAGTACAGACCAAAAGTTTGGACACACCTTCTCATTCAAAGAGTTTTCTTTATTTTCATGACTATGAAGGCATCAAAACTATGAATTAACACATGTGGAATTATATACATAACAAACAAGTGTGAAACAACTGAAAATATGTCATATTCTAGGTTCTTCAAAGTAGCCACCTTTTGCTTTGATTACTGCTTTGCACACTCTTGGCATTCTCTTGATGAGCTTCAAGAGGTAGTCCCCTGAAATGGTCTTCCAACAGTCTTGAAGGAGTTCCCAGAGATGCTTAGCACTTGTTGGCCCTTTTGCCTTCACTCTGCGGTCCAGCTCACCCCAAACCATCTCGATTGGGTTCAGGTCCGGTGACTGTGGAGGCCAGGTCATCTGGCGCAGCACCCCATCACTCTCCTTCATGGTCAAATAGCCCTTACTTTCAAAGTTTTCCCAGTTTTTCGGCTGACTGACTGACCTTCATTTCTTAAAGTAATGATGGCCACTCGTTTTTCTTTACTTAGCTGCTTTTTTCTTGCCATAATACAAATTCTAACAGTCTATTCAGTAGGACTATCAGCTGTGTATCCACCTGACTTCTCCTCAACGCAACTGATGGTCCCAACCCCATTTATAAGGCAAGAAATTCCACTTATTAAACCTGACAGGGCACACCTGTGAAGTGAAAACCATTTCAGGGGACTACCTCTTGAAGCTCATCAAGAGAATGCCAAGAGTGTGCAAAGCAGTAATCAAAGCAAAAGGTGGCTACTTTGAAGAACCTAGAATATGACATATTTTCAGTTGTTTCACACTTGTTTGTTATGTATATAATTCCACGTGTGTTAATTCATAGTTTTGATGCCTTCAGTGTGAATCTACAAATTTCATAGTCATGAAAATAAAGAAAACTCTTTGAATGAGAAGGTGTGTCCAAACTTTTGGTCTGTACTGTATATATATTTTTTATCAGTGACACATGTACAGCTATGAGCTAGTAAGATTGTATATACCCTTGCAAAAATAAAACCATTGAGATCATCTGACCAAACGTAAAAAAGATGCATCATATGCATTATAAGGTAATTATATATAGGATATCGCACTAGGAAAAATGGAAACCAGTAGGTGCTCCTGTAAAATTGAGACCACTCACTCAATAAAATGAAAAATAGAATTATATTAGATACAGGGCACTCAAGAGACCGTGACCATGTGGTTACAACAAATATATAGTTTTATTGATGATAAAACAGATAAAATAGGAAATAAATACAATGTTGTATGATCAGAAATAGCATATACAGTATAGTGGGTACTGCAATGATTATGATCGCTATATTCAAGCTATTGAAAAGTCCGCTGGGTGTAAATTGTCATAAAGAGCGGACCTCAATGCAATGACCAGCAAATTATGTTGTTCTTCAGTATCGCAATCACTAAAAAGTTCAATCCAATACTTATGTGCAGTCTTTGAAATAAATACCTGAGTATGGTAGATATAGACCAGAAATCGGATATCCCACACTTAGTTGCAGCGGCGTCCCGCCGAAACAGAAGTGGGTAGCGGCGTCCCGCTACTAAATTACTTGCAAGTAAAAGTTGATTATAATCGACCAAACCTTAAGATGTGACCACTCTCCGAAATGTGCCTCTGTTCGTGCAGCACTTGTGAGATCAGGAGATTGCAGACGGCTCTATAAATCGCTGTTCAAGCCTATGGACCTCCGCTTTTTGATGAAAATTCCGCAGTAATGTAATAACGGAAAATTTCGTCGGTAAAGGTCCACCTCTGCTCTGTAAGTTGGTCGATCTTCGGTACTTAGGTCTTTCGGTACAAAGTTGAGGGGTGTCGCACCAGAGGCACATTTCGGAGAGTGGTCACATCTTAAGGTTTGATCGATTATAATCAACTTTTACTTGCAAGTAATTTAGTAGCGGGACGCCGCTACCCACTTCTGTTTCGGCGGGACGCCGCTGCAACTAAGTGTGGGATATCCGATTTCTGGTCTATATCTACCATACTCAGGTATTTATTTCAAAGACTGCACATAAGTATTGGATTGAACTTTTTAGTGATTGCGATACTGAAGAACAACATAATTTGCTGGTCATAGCATTGAGGTCCGCTCTTTATGACAATTTACACCTAGTGGACTTATCAATAGCTTGAATATAGCGATCATAATCATTGCAGTACCCACTATACTGTATATGCTATTTCTGATCATACAACATTGTATTTATTGCCTATTTTATCTCTTTTATCATCAATAAAACTATATATTTGTTGTAACCACATGGTCACGGTCTCTTGAGTGCCCTGTATCTAATATAATCATATGCATTATAAAGGAACACCAATGTTCCAATGCCTCAGACAAAAACCTTCTAAAACCAGCTGTCTCAGAGAGGAAAAGATGAAAGAAAAAGGATAAAGCTGAACATACTCTATCTGATTTTATGTGGCTGTATATAACTTGTCATTAAAGGGCATCTGTCAGCAGATTTGAACCTATGCAGCTGAAGGCATCTGTTAGTCCCATGTTCGTATGTGCCCGCACTGCTGAGAAAAATATGCCCACAATGCTGGGTTTTAATGTGTGTAAATTAGCCTCAAGGGAGCGACTGGGGCATTGCTGTTACACCTAGAGGCTCTGCTCTCTCTGCAACTGCCGTACCCTCTGCACTTCGATTGGCAGGGCCAGGTGTGATGACGTTTTCACTGCAAAGTGCAGAAGGCGCGGCAGTTGCAGAGAGAGCAGAGCCTCTAGGTGTAACGGCAATGCCCCCGTTGCTCCTAGAGGCTCATTTGCATTTATTAAGACTTAATTTTTCTCCCCAATGGGGGAACATATGAACATGGGACCAACACAGATGCCTTCAGCTGCCAAGTGCACACGTAACAGGTCAGCCAGTTTCATAGGTACAAATCTGACGAAAGATGCCCTTTAATAGTTGAAAAGGTTGAAGACATCGCTATATGTCACATCAATCAATCACCAGCAATGCACAGATCGATCCCTGCCCTACTCTGTGACCTGTGTGGAGGCCGTTGAGCATTGAAGAGTTCACGACTGTCACATCATTCTATTGAGGCTGACCTGTAATTTGTCACAAAATAGCTTCTCAAATATGCCACTGACAATTTTCCCTTTAGGACCCATTCAGATGGCCATAGAGCTTTGCGGATCCGAATTAATCACACATTACAGCACGGATACTGGGCGCGTTCGTTCTGCAATTTGCGAACCGCACATGGCCACAACCATAATAGAAAATGCCTATTCTTGTCCGCGATTAATTCAGCAGCAAATCTTGTGTCATAAGAAAACAGCACGCAAAGACACTGACAGCAGCACAGATATCACTACTATTTATTTGCATACAGCTCCTTGGTCTCACAATCATGAATATGTATAATATTCTAAAATCAGCAAAAATCTATCTGGAAACAATTTAGAAATTTATGCATAAGAGACATTGTCTATATGTTATTGCAGATAACTGCTTTGCTTGTAATTTTCTCGGGATCTTACAATCATGTGCTGTAAGGCATGTTCCAATCTTTTTATATATTTAGAACACAGTTATTTACGTAAAAGGGATACGAAATTTGCTCAGAGCACCAAGTTTACCCCTAAACTCTATACAGAAAGAGCCTTTGTCATCAGGGTCGGACTGGCCCACCAGAGTAACAGAGGATCCTCCAGTGGGCCCAAGCTCTGACAATAATGGACCCATAATAAATAAAAAAAAAGACCCCTTAAAGTCTGATATACACAGGGGGAGGGTCCTCAATCATTTTCTCTGGTGGACCCAAAGGACTTGAGTCCAATGCTGGTTGTCATTGCTTTTCCCCAAGATCAAACTTAAGCAGCTGGATGAACGTAAGAGAAGGTTATTCAGAAAAGTGCTCATGTATGTGGTTCTGTGCAACAATTACAGCAAATTGAGAAAAATCAACATAATAAATGTATTTGATTTATATGGACTTTTCCTTTAAATGCAAGAACAAGTCAAACAGAAGAAAGAAGGCACAAGTAATTTTTACAGAACTTTCATTGCGGAGGCCACTGCCTAGTAATGGTAAAACTGGCCAATTTTTTTAAATTCCGACAAAGATTTGATAACAATTCAGTCTAAGAGATGAAACAGATGCTTCATAAATCAAACTAACAAAAGGTCTATGGTAAAACCACCTAAAAATCATATCAAAGTTTATAACATGACACCTTCAGGTCAAAGTCACAGAAACAAAGATTGTAGACTGCAGTAGTTGGCTAATAACCATAATACCAATGTTAATAAATTAAAGATAATGATCCCGATATTATGAGGACCAATTACCCTACAAGTTAAACAAATTACGGGAGAAAAGCGGACAATGGTGGCATCAGGTGTGCCTCTGGACGTCTCCCCTTCCCAGACCGAGGAATGCTGCATGCAGTATTTCTCTGTCCAACTTGTGGCTGGTGAAAAGGTGACCAGATATTAGAGCTTTGTGATCAGTTGTGTTAGGCCTCTTTCACGCGGGCGTTGCGGGAAAATGTGCGGGTGCGTTGCGGAACACCCGCGATTTTTCTGCGCGAGTGCAAAACATTGTAATGCGTTTTGCACTCGCGTAAGAAAAATCGCGCATGTTTGGGATCGGTGTTCTGTAAATAGTATTATTTTCCCTTAGAACATGGTTATAAGGGAAAATAATAGCATTCTGAATAGAGAATGCATAGTAAAACATCGCTGGAGGGGTTAAAAAAATAAAATAATTTTTTTTTACTCACCTTAGTCCACTTGTTCGCGGCCGGGCATCTCTTTCTGGCTTCATCTGATCTCTGTGCAGCAACAGGACCTGTGGTGACGTCATTCCGGTCATCACATGGTACGTCACATGATCTTTTACCATGATGATTCACCATGGTAAAAGATCATGTGACGTACCATGTGATGACCGGAGTGACGTCATCAAAGGTCCTTGACCTATAATTAATGCTCACCACAGGTCCTATTCAGTAAAGGGGACAGAAGGAGATGCCGACATCGCGATCAAGTGGATTAAGGTGAGTTAAATGATTATTATTATTTTTTTTAACCCCTCCAGCGCTGTTTTACTTTGCATTCTGTATTCAGAATGCTATTATTTTCCCTTATAACCATGTTATAAGGGAAAATAATAATGATCGGGTCTCCATCCCGATCGTCTCCTAGCAACCATGCGTGAAAATCGCACCGCATCCGCACTTGCTTGCGGATGCTTGCGATTTTCACGCAACCCCATTCATTTCTATGGGGCTTACGTTACGTGAAAAACGCACAAAGAGGAGCATGCTGCGATTTTCACGCAATGCACAAGTGATGCGTGAAAATCACCTCTCGTGTGCACAGCCCCATAGAAATGAATGGGTCAGGATTCTGTGCGGATGCAATGCGTTCACCTCCCGCAACGCATCCGCGCGGAAAACTCGCTCGTGTGAAAGGGGCCTTAAACTAATTCAGAGAACAAATGGCTGTGCACAAAAGACCAATATGAATCAGCTCTTACAATAGAAGTGTACTGACACTTATTTTTTATTTTTTTTTAACCCCTCCAGCGCTATTTTACTATGCATTTTGTATTCAGAGCCCGAACTTCTGTGAAGAAGTTCGGGTTTGGGTACCAAACATGCTGATTTTTCTCACGCGAGTGCAAAACGCATTACAATGTTTTGCACTCGCGTGGAAAAATTGCGCGTCTTCCCGCAACGCACCCGCACCTTTTCCCGCAATGCCCGTGTGAAAGAGGCCAAAGGGGTTGTCTCATATTGGACATTGGGGGCACATCACTAAGATATGCCACCAATGTCTGATAGGTGCACCTATCCTTAGAACGGAGCCTGCAAAGTGAAGGAGGGCACACCATGCATGAGCAGCCACCTTCCACATTTATTTCTATGGGAGTGTCAAAAATAGCCGACGGGCTCGGCTATTTTTGGAAATCTCATTGAAGTGAATGGGAAGTGCACCGTGCAAATGCGGCCAATGCTCCATTTACTTCTATAGGGCTAACGGAAATTTTCTGCACTCCCATAGAAATAAATGGAGGGAGATTGAGTATGCCTGGTGCTCCGTTCTAAGGATAGATGCGGGTCCCAGAGGTGGGACACACAGCTATCAGACATTGGTGCCATATCGAAGATGAGACAACTCCTTTAAGTCTTTAATTAAACTGAATTTGATGGACAGTGGCAACTGGCAAAGATAAGGCTCATCAATAGTCACACTAAATGTGTATTATGTTTCCTATGTAGAAGTGAAAAAGATCATTGGCAAAGTCTTCACTGTGGTAAATTACAGTTAAAGTGGTCACAGTTACAACTGTCTATAGGATCGATTGTAAAGTGTATTTGGCAAATGATGGTTTTTACACACCACTACCTACAGTAAACATTGAGGCACCATGAAGCGCATGTTCTTGTAGTTCATGTTTTGGCAGGTGTTGTGAACATACAAGGCCCAGGAGATTGCTGGGTCCTAATATAGACACCAAACACTGCAGTCTTATCTCCGTCAAGTAGTGCAAATTCCTCAGTAAATTGGTACACATATCTCCAATGTAAACATTAACAGGAATGCCTGATTGATGTTACCTGCATAGGGCTCTGTTCACACTAGAGGATCATATCGGTGCTTTGACGGCTGTGTCAGAACCATTTTGAAACAGATGTTAATGAATCCTGGCGAATCCCACTGACTTTTAATGAGTAAAAATTATTTTTTTCCATAGTGTTGCAAGCAATGCTATCCCTGCAACAACAATTTGGTGAACAGGAGACTTACACTAATGTGAACAGAGTCTAGGGCTGTGATGGCTAATCTCCGACACTCCAGCTGTGGTAAAACTACAACTCCCAAGATTTACACTTTCTTGGCTGTTCTCAGAACTCCACAGAAATGAATGGAGAATGCTGGGAGTCGTAGTTTCACCACAGCCGGAGTGCCGGAGGTTAGCCATCACTGGTCTAGGGTAATTCTGAATGCTCAGACATTTTGGATACTTCATAAAGGTTTTAATTCATTCCTACACAGTAAATCGTACTATTTATTGTTTCTCATTCAATTCCTATGTAGTATTATGTTTTTTTTTTAACACTTTGCATTGAACAGTGCAATGAAATCAAGAATCAATGGTAATTACACAAAAGGCAACTTGAAATAAGGCCAATGTGGCTCTGCATTTCCAGTGCACCCAGTTAAATGTACAAGCGTGTTGTGATGGAAACTTGACTCCTCTCCGGGAAACATAAAGCAATTCCTTTACAGTTCAGAATGACTTCACAGCTGTTTTTACAAAAAAAGTTCCCCTGGTAGAGTTGTAAAGGTCGGGTTACTTCAAGACAAGGTCACTCAGAGATGTAGAGACCTCAGTATTCACTTGGGCAGACACACTGGCTGGAATAATGTTGAGATACAAGTCATATTGTTGGTCCATGCCTAGGTAGCTGTCACTCATGAGATACAGTGTGTAGATGTACCTGATAAACAGAAGTAAAAGAAAAAACATTTCAATATCACCATAATAATTGTTGGTAATGCAATCTGTATTAGTCACTGCCACTTACCTTCCAGTGTTCTCCGGAGTGTAAAACGCAATGGACACCGTGCTTCTGTTTCTTACATAGCCCATTCTCTTAAGTGCTACAAGCTCCTTCTTGTCCACCTCTCCCAGGATTAAAAACCATCCCTCATCCTTTGCTTTCGAGAATCTGGGAGCAATTGCTTTACTGTCTTGCTTTCCCTGAATTGAATACAACACAATCAAATTAACAGTTTAATGTATTAATGTCAGGCGGACAATAAAAAAAAAAGAAAATTACCGCTAGACTATTAAACGCATACCCATCAAGCTACATCAACATGTGCGTTACAGTATTCTGGTAGTCTGTTCTGGCAGAAGAGCAGATCACTGAAGTTATATCCAGCACAGCAGTATTTTTCTGTCAGAAAGCCGGCATTCATGCCGGAAACCCAACAGGTCCCAAAATAGTGAATTGAAATCCAGTAGGCCCTGACGTGGTCGGGCGATGCAATATATAGTAATTCCGGTAGTCTGCTCATCTGCCGCAACAGACTACTGGAATACTGTGACGCAGATGTGAACCTCACTCAGTCAGTAAACAAATGTGAGATTGCATTTATTAACCCCTTAGGGACCGGGCTCATTTTCACCTTAAGGACCAGGCCATTTTTTGCAAATCTGACCAGTGTCACTTTATGTGGTGATAACTTTAAAACGCTTTGACTTATCCAGGCCATTCTGAGAATGTTTTTTCGTCACATATTGTACTTCATGACACTGGTAAAATGGAGTCCAAAAAATTCATTTTTATTTATAAAAAAATACCAAATTTACCAAAAATGTTGAAAAATTTGCACATTTTTAAGTTTCTATTTCTCTACTTCTATAATACATAGTAATACCTCCAGAAATAGTTATTACTTTACATTCCCCATATGTTATTAATTTACATTCCCCATATGTCTACTTCATGTTTGGATAATTTTGGGAATAATATTTTATTTTTTGGGGATGGTACAAGGACCCAATGATTTGAGCAGGCACCTTGTTCCGATCACCGCCCGCAGGTGATCGGAACTACACAGGACATACAGGTACGCCCTGTGTCCTTAAGTACCAGGACATCAGGGCGCACCTGTACGTCCTATGTCCCAAACAGGTTAAAGGGGTTGTCCGAGGAATTTTTTTGTTCTTTGTATGTTCTTTGTAATAAAATGTAACGGCTTTATCATGCACTTACTGCATCTGTAGTTGCTCCTTTCTCAGATTTTACTGAGGGTGACATGACCTGTGATGTCAGCTTCTCTCCCTGCTCTGATGATGTTTCGTGCACAAGCCTGAGAGAGCAGATCTAAGTCTGTACACGAGACATCACAATGCTGGACATGCCGCCTGCACTGCCGTCTTCTGCTGTCTGCCCTGTGTCTCCCTCCAACTGGATACTTCTGAATGGGTTAATCTTTCCTGGAGCACAGACTCAGGGCTGAAGGCTTTACTGAGTAGCTTCAGGCAGTGAGGAGACGAATGCCTGGCACAGGAGCTGACAAAGGAGTTCTGCAGAGCATTGCACAAGAACAGGTAGGGGGAAGATCATGTGTGTGTCAGCTGTGTCATTGTACAGCTGGGACTTGTAGTCCTACACATACAACATGCTGCTGAGTATCCCAGCAGGCAGACATGTCACTTAGGGCAGCACTTGTATTCACTCCCTTTGCAGAGCAGGGAAAGGGGCAGAGATTGTTGTTATTGCAGGTAAACAAAGGGCCAGAAGAGAACCAGGGAAATGAGGAAAAATATATTTATTTTTTGTTTTTTACCTAAAACTTGCCTAGTTCAGTTATATATTGCTGCCTATCAGATTTATGGTGCTATATATTTCTTTTTCATAACTCGGACAACCCCTTTAATCAGTTTACACTTGTTTTTAGCATAAACTGAGATCCAAAAAATCGAAATTTGCACAAAACTTTGCTCAGAACTGAATTTGTAAAAGAGTGCATAGCTTACCAGGAGGGGGTATGGCCTAACATGGTTCAAATTTTTATACAATTCTATGCCTGCTCATGGCATTTCCTTTTCATATTTTAAAGGTACACATTAGATATAAGTTGGTTGATAGTTGAAAAGCAGTTAAACAAATATCTAGTGAACGTTCATTTCACAGACATACTGGCTTTTCAGATTGCCCATACACATCCTATGAAAGCAAGTGACTGACAAAAGATCTTTCTGGGAACATCCTTAAAGAAAGATCTTAGAACGATCTTTCTAAAAATGAAAAATCTTCCATCTGACTATTTGCTCGAAAATATTAAACACAGCTGACTTTTAAACCAATAATGGTCTGTCATCAGTCGCCTAAAACTATTGTTTGTTGTAAAATTTCACCTGATGAGCAATCATTTTGGTTGAAATCATCCATTTTGATAAACTTTAGACTAATGTGTATGGGCACCTTTACAATTCAAAATGTGCCAAATTCATTAACCCCTTAGTAACCACCCATATGCCTTTTTACGGCTGTCACTAAGGGGCCTTAGGCTGGGCCGCCGCTTTTTTACGGCGGCCTAGTCTAAGCGCTGCACGGGTCCCGAGAGCCGTGGCCCTGCTCTAACATCCCGAACCGGAAGGAGTCCCGATCCGGGCTGTTTAACACTTTATGGCGCCCGCCGCAAGTAAAGTGCTGACAGAGTGAGCGGACTCCCTCTGTCTCCCATCGGCACCCCGCAAATGCGATCGCGGGGTGACGGTGTGTGTGAAGGCTGCCTGGGGTCTGATGTAGGTCGCAGACCAGCCTTCAGTAATTTCCAGCAGGCTGCACCTCTCTGGAGCAGCCTGCTGGTCAATGTCAGAAGAGCATTGACATTAAAATGCAATGCACTATAGGGATAGTGCATTGCATTTTAAAAGCAATCAAAAAGCTGTCCGTTATAGTCCCCTTGTGGGACTATTAAGTGGTAAAAAAAAGTAAAAAAACAACAAAATTTATTCAATACAAAAAATCCCATTAAAAATAGAATTGCTAATTTATTCTTAGTTGCCACCGAAAAAACGTAGTAACAAGCGATCAAAAAACGCCATTTACTCCAAAATGATACCAATGAAAAATACAAGTCGTCCCCCAAAAATCAAGCCCCCACACAACAAAAAAAAGGGTATTTATTGCAAAAAAATAGTAAAACGTAAAAAAACTAGATGTATTTAGTATCACGGTAATCGTACTGACCCAGTGAATAAAGATATTATGTTATTTATACCGAAAAATGAACGCCGTAAAATTTATAACGTAAAAACGCAGTGGCAGTATTGCTGTTTTTCCCATCTCCCTCCCAGAAAGTCAATAAAAGTTAATCAGAAAGTTATGTGTACCCCAAAATGGCGCCATTAAAAACTACAACTTGTCCCGCAAACAACAAGCCCTCATAAAGCTATATAGACGGAAAAATAAAGAAGTTATAGTTCTTGAAATGCGACGATAAAAAAAGGAAGAAAAACGCTTGGTCAGTAAGGCCCAAAACAGGATTTAAAGGGAGTATGCCTTTTAATAAATACGGCGCTATTCACTCCAACAAACCTTTTTTTTAGACTGGTGTATGAAGCATCGGTCTTAATAAATGTGCCCTAATGTGTACATATTTACAATATAAATATTCCAGTTCTTCTACTCACCCAACCTACTTGTAATGATCCTCTGTAGTTTGTGAGGTTTCTGACCCTGCTCCCCCCCAACATATTTCAGCTGACACATTTAAAAACCTAGTGCCCCCCCCAAAAAAAATATAAAAAAAAATTGATAACCATGGGACAAGTTCCTCCATAGTCACCTTGCCTGGCACTGTCAATCAAGAAACAGAGGGAGGAACTAGCAGATAAAACAGGAAGAAAAGGGTGCACAGAGTGATTTTGGTCCACCCTGGAGCACCTACCTGCTCATTTACATAAAAAGTTTTCAGATCGCTAAGAGAAATGTATCATTACATTCAGCTGATCTAGCCCTACAGGGCATTGTGCAGACTTTAACTGTGAATTATTTTGTTAAAGATTCCCTTTATTTGAAAGATATGATTCCAGCTTCCTAAAAATATTGAACTTTTATTAAGGCCAGTAAAATCCCAAAAAGACGACACATGCACAAAGATAACGCGTTAAGTTAGCGCTTAGCTTTGTTTCTATGATTAAAGTGGTATTTCGGTTATACCAAGTTATCTGCTGGATAGGGGATTACTATGAGAGAGGAGGGGGTCCTACCACTGGGACCCCCACCCCACGAGAATAAGGGCCCCATACCCCCAGGACAGGGTACAGGTAGCGGCTAACTCCAGCGCTCCCATAGAAATGAATGGAGCGGCGGCGCACTTTTTCCACCAACTTTCAGTCCATTTCAGGGGAGCTTCACAGGTTACAGGGGTCCCAGCTGTAGGACCCCCATTGTTATCCGTTATCCAGTGGACAAGGGATAGCGTGTTATAACCGGAATACCTATTTAAGCACTAGCTTGTTAGCCTTAAAGGCAATAGCTTATGTGCACGTGTCGTCTTTTTTTGGATTTTATTGGCCTGAACGATAATTCTATATTTTAAGGAAACTGGAATCGTATCTTTCAGTCTGATGCACTGCTTTCGCAGTGATTCTGTGCAAACCTTACACTTACACACAGGTGATCTGGACACTGGTGTATTTCTTAGACTCCCTTTAATATATGAAGCCAATGATCTGTATGACGCACTGACCTTTCTGTATCCTGTCCGGATCCTGTGCAGATTCACTTGCAGCACATATTCCTGATCAGCATGTAATGCAATCCATTTTTTCTCCTGTGCGCCTGGAAAAATGACCGGTACGGAGAGTTCATTGTATGCTTTGACTGGATCCTCCCACCATCCTTTAATGGTCATCTGGACGTCAATCATTGGAAGATTTGACACAAAGCTCCATGCCTAAAATGAGACAGGAAAGTAGAATAATAGTAAGACACTGTATTCAGCAAACACTAGAGACGTATTAAGAGCGTTTCTACGTTTTTGTCACAATGAGAGCTATTATAGGGTCTGAAGACAATTCATGCTTAGGGATGCAATCCCTTGCAGCATGGATGAGTTTTCTAAGGGATTTCTTGTGCATTTTTATCTGGCTGCTAGGCAGAAACGTACAGAGGCTTGGGGAATAAAACAAACAGTATCGTGTATACTATCCCTGCACAAGCGGCTGCCACGCATTTCAGTTCTTTACAAGCTGATCAAATACCGACGCCTGTTTATTATTTCTGCTCATGAGGTTGCTTGTGTAATAAGGAAGCCCACGGCACACATATACATCTATCTGTTTGTGTACATATACAGATAGACTGTGGAAATGTAGAAAAGGGGGCATATATGCTCACAATATCTTCGCAGGTACCAGGAACACCAGCCAAACATATTTATCTGAGGATTAATCTTCATCTATTGAATCAGACAAGGACACCACCATGCATACAATTATTTAATTAGCAGCCAAATCCTCTTCCAGTTAGCAGCCGTTGCAGGCATACTGATGTGGCAAAAGATGCAAATCTCGCAGTAGTACTGCTTTTTATCATTACTACTGCAATTAGCACTTAAATTGATGCTTTAAACCTGCTAATTTCTGGAATATTTCAGAATTTTGATGTTACCTGGGATCGCCTCACAGTAGAGTCAGCACCAGATTGCTACGCAAATTGAAGTGCTTTTCAGCCAAATAACCATCATCGTATCAGACAGAGCCAATTTGCATTTGGTTTAAAAGATAACAGAATGATAATTTATGCAAATAAATTAGGTAAGTTTACTTCTGAGTTCTCCCCGAGCTAATTATAACAATGTCCTAATAATCTTCCATCGCATCTGAAACTTGCGCGCAACTTCCATTACGGCGGAAATAAGGTAAGTGAAAGCTTGTTCCAATTTGTGCAAATTACCTTTACTCTGATTCTTTTGTTTTGTTTTATAGTAATTGAGTTCCTCAAGTAGACATTACATTTTTATTGAAATGTTATTCATTCACACTCCTTAGTTGTAAGAAATCTGGGTTCAATAAAATGGATTACGGGGAAATGGAACAATCAATCACAGAATGTCAATGGTAATGTTAATGACAAACCCTTAACTGTGCTGTCAATTAGAAAGATACAATATGATACAATAAAGAAGTCTTATAAATGGCTGCACAGAGCTCTCTCATAGAGCCTTAATAGTGGAGAAAAGTAACAAAAGTCAATAATAACAGTTATATATATATATTTATTATTGACAATAACTTCAGGCCTTCTATCACCCTTACACTGCTAGAATATCCCAATTGCTTTATCACTATTTTTTTTATAAATTGGGGCCTACTATTAATAAAATATATTTACATGACTCAAATTTCTATATGTTCCTAAATTCCTATGAAAATAAATATGCAACAAACTATGCATTTAATCAGTTAAAGGGGTTGGCCACTTTCTGGTTACTGTTGATCGATATGTTTGTAAGATTACTATATGGCACTTACTAATATAGCCTTTGTTGAAATTCTGCCCCATTTTCTATATTTCAAAAGGTATTCTCCCTTGATGCAAAGTCTTTTGTGCTGTCCACACAGAGGTCTTGTCCATAAGATGGCGTCTGATGGAGGGTCATGTGATCAGGCAAATCACCTCCATGTGATCCTCTGTTCAAATACACTGCACCTGACATCCCTACTTGATCTGTTGGGAATTTAATTCAGATACAGTGTGCTTGAATGGATGAAACATCACACGGAGGCGATTTGCCTGGTCACATGACCCTCCATCATAAGCCATCTTATGGACATTGATAACAAGGGGTATGCCTTATCTAATGTAGAAAATGGAGCAGAATATCAACAAAGGCCATATAATCATCTCACAAACACATTGGTCAACAATAACTAGAAAGTGGCCCACGCCTTTAATTATACAATAATAATAATAATAATATAACATTTTTATTCTGAAGCTATAGTTGGTACATTTCTACCGACTCTGGTTCCTTTAATCTAATGTTGTGCCATCTATTATCTATCTGTCTATCTATCTATCTATCTATCTATCTATCTATCTATCTATCTATCTATCTATCTATCTATCTATCGTTTGTAAGCTCTCAGGAACAAGTGTCTTAAACTTTTTTTTTAATATAGTGACATGGAACATTTAAAAAAAAAATTATAAAAAATGTTTAATGTAAAAACTTGATTTTACATTAACAACAGGTCTTTTTCTGATCAAACACTTCGTTTAAATAACCTATTCTCTAATTATTATACTGTACTTTTATGAATAAGTATTTCATACACTAAACTAGGCTTAGGCAGGGTGCTGAATCTTCTTAAGGAGACCAGTCCTGTATGAAAAGTTACTGGAAGCATTTTATGGTATGGAGGATTACTCGCAATGCTTCATGGGAAACAAATATGCAAATAGGTATCTCCCATGGAAGAGAACCATCTTGCTAGTGCCAAGTGGCTTCCTATGAGTCAAGACCCAACTTTCCAACAAGCCTTGGGATTTGACAAAGGAATATAGCCAAGTAAGATATCCACACATGGACAGCTGTTTCAGGGTACTTCTCATTACTGTGGAGTAGGATTCTGGCGGGCTCAGTGTGATGACCTGGATGCAGCTTAGACAGGGTGCTGAATCCCCTTAAAAACTCAAGTCCTGTACAGGGGCTTATTGGCAATGCTCTATGGGAAACATCCAAAGAGGTATCTCCCAAGAAATAGAACAATCTTGACAGCACAAACTATTGGAAGTGGTGCCCTACAGGAGCCGCTAGCAAGATGTTTTTTTTTCTTTGGAGATACCCCTTTTATATTTGTTTCCGATGGAGCACTGACAATAAGTCTCTATACCATGGAGTGCTTCCAGTAAGTCTCTAACAGAATTAATCGTTTAAAGGAGATTCCATGGAATAGCACTAAGCCAGCCAGAATCCTACTTCATACTGATGAGGGGCAAGCTATATTCCTAGCCGATATCTGGCTTGGCTATATTCCCTTGTCAAATCACAAGGGATGAAAAAAAACAAAAAAAACAAAAACACAAGGGTTGTTGGAAAGGTGGACCTTGACTCATAGGGAGCCACTTCCAAAAGGTGGCGCTAGTGAAATGGTTATCTTTCTAGGGAGTTACCTCTTTGCATATACACTAAAATACCTGGGAGAAAATAATGAATGTAGGTGGAAGCAGTCACTAACAATAGATTCAATGAGACAGTGGCATAAACACATATAAAAGGTGTACAATGTATTCCGACACTGAGAATTACACCATATACACTCAAGGGACGAAGAGGGTCTGGATTAAAATGCTCACTCCTAATGGAGAGCACATAATAGTCTGCGTAGAAAACATTTCCATGTGTGGGAACAACAGCTTAATGAGTAGAAGAAATATCATATTAAGCACCTAATGAAGTGGATAGCCATAAACCCAGATCTTTGTTGGTTAACAAGTTTAGTTAAGTATGAATGTCATTTCCATCGGAAATTCAAATAAACACATTCAAAATCATTGTATTTGCACTCAAGGCTATTTAAATTGGCTCTACAAAAACGGATTACAAAAGGAAAGTCTGATTTATTTATTTTTTGCACTATGCATGTTCCAGTACTATCTTTCATTAAACTATCAATGATACAACTTACAAACACACAAAAAAACAACAAAAAAGATTTCTCTTAAAGGAACTCTGTCACCCCGATTTTGAACTATTATCTACAGTAATACAAATGTAGTACTGCAGATAAGGAGTGCAGATCACTATTTTTTTTTTTCCTACTGCCCCTCGTTCCTTCGCTGTCAGCAGCCAAAACTGTACTCAAGCGCACAGTCCGGATTGCTGTGATGTTCTAACATAATGGAAAGGACTTCTGTGTGCATGCACAGCAGTCCTGACAATGTATTTCAATGTACCTCTGAGAGTAGACAGCAGGGGAATGGGGGCCAGTAAAAAATAAGAAATTGTGACCTGGGCTTCATATCTGCAGTACTACTGTATTAATGTAGATTATGGTCCAAAATCGGGCTGACAGATTTACTTTAAAACAAAAAACCTCTAATGTATGCTTCCAGGAGAAAATATCTCTATTGCTGTACAGCGATACAATACATTAGCACATAGAGCCTGGATATTTTGGGGGTATCCATTTACAGGAGGTACCCTTAAAGGCATATTAAACAGGAACGTCTAGGTAGGCAAAGGAATAAAAGTGATGAGGACCCTAAGCACCATTACACTCCTAACTACGGAAGCAAAGAGAATATACCGATACAACAGAACGGCTCTAGAACAAGCATTATTTGTTTATACAATATTATTTCCTTCATTCTTATCATCCAGTAATTCATATTTTATTTATAAGAAATGCAAGATTATTAGTGAATATATCATTAGACTTGAACGGAATATCTGGAAATATTACAGGCAACATTATCTAATTTAAATTACCTAGGACTAATTTGGAACAATGTGGAGCAATCGCTGCCTGATCATGTCAATGGTTGGGGCATTCGGAGTGTCTGATCTTCTCTGTAGAAAAATACATCAGTTTGTCTCTGATCTGACTTGCTATTCCAATATTTCCCCATCCCTATTTGAAGTCCAAATCAACACCTTGAAGTCATGTTCCTCAAACCATTTCAGAACATCTTTTGCAGTGTGGCAGGTCAGACTGTCCTGGTTAAAGAGGACACCGCCATTATGGAGCATTGTTGCCATGAAGGGGTGTACTTGGGTTTGCAACATTTAGGTAAGTGCAACACATCAAAGTAACATCCACAGCATTAAACTGTCTGCACTGGCTATCCTTGTAGTACTGTAGGCACTGGGTTAATGAAGGAATAAAAAAGGGTAATAACATTTGGGGAAAAAGTAAGGGGGGCTCCAAAATGGAGGCTCACCTTTTTGAGTTGTGCTAGGATAGTCACAATTCTATTGTAGACCTGTCAAAGTGAAAGTCCAGTATGCCAAAGAGTGCTGCGCAGGTCTGATGCCGCTGGTGGAGATGCCCAGTTCCCCTCAGAGGATAGGTATAGAGGAGAATAAAGGTACTGCTTTGGCGCACAATGATCCAAGATGGCTGGAGGATGTTTTCAGAGCTTCTCTTTATTGGAAGTTGAAAATGAATAAATAAAATAAAACCGCGTTTCGGTGTTATAGTTGCAACTATAACTTGAAGAAGGGGACTTGCAGATGCCCGAAACGCATAGTTTTATTTTATTCTATTTATTAATATTTCAACTTCCAACAAAGAGAAGCTCTGAAAAAATCTTCCAGTCGTCTTGGATCATTGTGCGCCAAAGCAGTACCTTTCTTCTCCTCCACTGGATATTCTGATACACATGCACCCGGCCGTTCACATAATTTAAAAGAAATGTAAATTATCAGACCAGCCCTCCCTCCATTGCTCTATGGTCCAGTTCTGATGCTCAAATGCCCATTTTAGGTGGTTTCGTGGTGGGCAGGGGTCAGCATGGGTACTTGGACCAGTTTGCAGTGAGACCGCAATATACACAGCAAGCTGGGATGCACTGTGTGTTCTAACACCTTTCTATCTTATACGCTGCAAATGAGTCAGCACTGCAGGTGTAGCGTGGCAGTGCACGTGTCCTAGGATTAGCGTCCCATAGAAATAATAGTAATGAAGGACCAGAACTCGCTGTTCGCAATCTTACAAATATTATCTTTATTGCCACATATGTATATCTGTGACGCGTTTCGGCACAAACTGTGCCTTTATCAATGAGTTAAATAGCCCGCCTAACAACCAAGTGCTGACGTCATGTAGTCATGACAACCTAGACAAACAAATTAAATGGAAAAAAATGAAAGCAAAAGTAATAGTATTATGAAGTCTCTCCATTTCCAAAGTAGAATTCTTCTTTATAATGTACATCAAATAACTTCAATTTCGCAGTTGAAAATAATAATACAGGATAAGAATAAACCTTGCGAAAAAGGGTTATAGAAAAACGATTCAACTCGTAATTGCGATTCAGGCCCAGTGGCTCCAAAGTTTGGAGCTGGTGGATCCAAAAAGCCTCACGTTTCATCAGTAATTTGTGTTGATCACCTCCACGGCGTGGTTGTGCTATACTCTCAATGATCTGAAAGTGCAATTGCGCAATGGTATGTTTCTTTTTATGAAAGGTATACGGAATAGGTAAAAGTAAATTTCCCTTCCTAATCGTAGATTTATGTTTGCATAATCTGTCTTTCACAGGCTTCGTTCACATCACCATTCAGGCTTTCCATTCTCCTGCCACATTTAGGGGCAGGAAAGCGGAAAGCACGGATTCGGCACATAACTGAGCCGAACTGAGTCCACAGGCCCCATAGACTATAATGGGGTCCGTTAGGTTTCCGCTCAGAAGAAGATTTTTGTCTCCGCTACAAAAATCTTCTTCTGAGCAGAAACCTAACGGACCCCATTATAGTCTATGGGGCCCGTGGACTCAGTTCGGCTCAGTTATGTGCCGAATTCGTCCTTTCCGTTTTCCTGCCCGAGAACGGAAAGGCTGAACGGTGATGTGAACTAAGCCATATGGGTACATGTTTCGCCGACAAATGACCTTGTGGCTTGTTATATGTCAGCGAAACATGTACCCGTATGCTCTGACCAAGTCATCTAGCCATTGTAATTTGACTCTTGTCAAAGTTGCTCATATTTTCTGCTTTCATCAAATCAACCTCCAGAAATGACTGTTCACTTGCTGTTACACCCCATCACATGACAGATGCCATTGTAACCAAATAATGTAATGGCTGATGGAAATAATTATTACATAAAATAAAATAATTACCTGTGACACATGTGCAGCTGAGAGCTCCCTTTCTACAAATGAAAAGAAGATTTCTTCCTTGCCTCCACATGCAGCCACCAGCTCTGGAAGACACTCAATAGGTCCAGTAACGTCTTCAGAATTACTAAGACTTCTTCCTGACTTCAATTTTCTTAAAGGAAAATGAGCACAAAGAGTTAAACACCCATATCCACACACTACATGTCAGCTCTGTAATGAGGGAATACTGCTGTGAATACAAGAATTCTGAAAATGAATCTGTGCTCCAACAAGGTATAGTAATAAAATACACTTACCAATCTTTCATAAGCTTTCAGGTGAACATGCCAGTTAACGGAGACAAAAAAAACCTTACCTCTCCAGTGGCTTCCAAATATTGATGGCCTATCCTCAGGTCATTATCAGATTGTGGGGGGGTCTGACCCTTGGAACCCCTACACATCTGCGGTCTGCAGAGGCTGTATGAGCAATGCAGCTGCTTGGCTACATAATAACAGCAGAGCAAGGTAAATCCTGTTCACTTGAATGGGAAGAAGATGTAATCACTACTATTAAGACAGCGTGCTGGTAAACACTGAAGAGGCGCCACTGCCAGGCAGCTGATCGGCAGTAGTGCTGGCAGTCGCACCCCCTGATCTGACACTGATCACCTATCCTCAGGATCAATATTGTCAGAATAACCCCCTTAAGATTCATTATCTCAAAAACAAGCTAAAGTATAATCCTACAAGGACGTGACTACTGACATTAAAGGGGGTCTCCACTTTGGACAATCCCTACTTGTTATTTAGCTCATATCAGCAAAATCTAACTCATCTGTAGATAGCCGTTTTGTGGTTCTGCAGAGTACTTGCTAGCTGACTGAGATGCATTAGACATAGCTCAGTGGGGGAACTGGCTATCTTTGAATAGACTCTCCAGTATATGGAGAATTATTTTAGACAATGCTTTATGGGGAAAAAAAACTATGCAAATTATTAGATATCAGCCAAATGGTAGACAAAAGGGTTTTGGTGTTCCTGCCATTCATCAGGGCAGAGCAGGATACCCCTCCTGTGTTGAAGCTAAGGCATGTCATTCTGCCAGCCAGTACCCTTAGGCCCCTTTCACACGGGCGAGTATTCCGTGCGGGTGCAATGCGTGAGTTGGGGCGGTGCACATGAGCGGTGATTTTCACGCATCACTTGTGCGTTGTGTGAAAATCGCAGCATGCTCTATATTCTGCGTTTTTCACGCAACGCAGGCCCCATAGAAGTGAATGGGGCCGCGTGAAAATCACAAGCATCCGCAAGCAAGAGCGGATGCGGTGCAATTTTCACGCATGGTTGCTAGGTGACGATCGGGCTGTGGACCCGATCTGTATTATTTTCCCTTATAACATGGTTATAAGGGAAAATAATAGCATTCTGAATCCAGAATACAAAGTAAAATAGTGATGGAGGGGTTAAAAATAAAAAAAAATTAACTCACCGAGTCCACTTGATCGCGTAGTTGCGGATCTCTGTTTTCTTCTGTAATGTTGAGCTGCCGGCTAAGGACCTGTGGTGATGTCACATCACATGATCCAATCACATGGTCCCTCACCATGGTGATGAACCATGTGATGAGCACAGTGACGTCATCAAAGGTCCTATTCCTGTGCACAGCAAAGAAGACGACAGAAGAGATGCCGGCTGCGCGATCAAGTGGATTAAGGTGACTTACATTTTTTATTTTATTTTTTTAACCCCTCCAGGCCTATTGTACTATGCATTCTGTATTAAGAATGCTATTATTTTCCCTTATAACCATGTTATAAGGGAAAATAATACTATCTACAGAACACCGATCCCAAGCCCGAACTTCTGTGAAGAAGTTCGGGTTTGGGTACCAAACATGCAGATTTTTCTCATGCGCGTGCAAAACGCATTACAATGTTTTGCACTCGCGCGGAAAAATCGTGCATTTTCCCGCAATGCACCTGCATGTTATCCGGGCAAAAAACATGACGCCCGTGTAAAAGAGGCCTTATTGGGACACTGAACACTAAGGGTTCTGCCACACATTTAGGTTTTTTGATGCAGCTTTGGAGCCAAAATCAGGGGTGGATCATAAAGGAAGAGAATACATTAAAGGCAATTTAGACCTTTGTGGGGCGTTTTTTTAATTACTGCATTGTACTCATTTTGACCTAAAAACATTTTTTTATTTGTTTTTTTATTAAAAGTATTGAACCACTGTTTGTGCAGCCTTGAGTTTCTCTAGTAGCAGGATCTGAACGTTCACTCTGTTCTGTCAGATAAGTTGGGCTACTTATCTCTGACCTTATAAACACTCATTATAGCTCAATTCTGAATGTGGCTAAAATAAGTGTTTATGACCTTTTAGTACAGATGCAGCTGAGCTAAACTTGATGGTTAACGCGTTAAGTAAAAAATGGCACAAAAAGGTTAACTAACTCTTTCAATGTATTTTAATGGCTTTTGTCACAAGATGGCACGAGATAACATTGTGACATGTGTGATCAGAGTCAATTTTAGCTCGGCTACATCTGTAGTTTAGACATAAGGTTTATAAGATGACCAGCACAAAGTGAAAGTACCATTCACACAGCTAGACAATAAATCAACTCTTTGTGAGAGAATGGCAGAATTTTTTTTTGTAAAATGATTTTTAGACCACAATTTGTAAAATGCTATAAAAATAATTGCCTCAGAAGTTGTACATAGCATTTAAGGATAGATATGACTTATTCTCTTTTTTAAATCCATTCCTGGTTTTGGCTTCAAAAACTGCATAAAAAAAACTTCAATGTGTGGCATCGGCCTAAGGCTAGCACGCTGTTTCGGCAGACAAACAGAGAACTGTCCAGACACAAACCGCTTGTCCAGCTGACTCTCCACTTTTCTGCTGGAACAGCATACAGATCTCCGCCAGAGCCCATTATACTTAATTCCGTCCGCATCTGGCAATGTCAGATCCGGTGAACTCCGGGAGGCTGTGTGAAGGTAGCCTTACTTACGTTTACGACCATTCCTATGAAGACTCTTTAGCGATTATCTTTAGGATTCTTGGCCCGTGTAAAGGGCCCTTTAGAGAGTGCTTACTTCAGATACTGATAAATAGTCTGTATTCATTTTTGGTTGTACAATTATTTATTGTATTTTCTGTACAAGATCTTGGGGCAACCCATCTAGTCTGAGCTGCTGCCGTGCTCTGTGAACAGCAGTGCAGTCAATTGCTTTAGAGCAGCCACATTTATATACATACGTGTCTGGATATGACTCACTGACTTATATCAGACAGTATTCTAGGAATGATCTGTGACCCGTGCAGAGGTCATTGCGCATGGAAGGGCAGAAGGAGAAGAGCTGTGGCCATACCTACTGTCAACAGTGTGATCCCGTGGTACTTTTATATAAAGTTATCTGTCACTGTACTCCTACTTGTGATGATAATGAAATGACTGAAAAACGATCTCTACAGAACTGGAAATGTAGGTCTATTGTGATGGCTCAATGGCCAAAGTGAAAATAGCAAGATTGCACATCTATGAAGCCATTCTTCTGTTATTCTTGCTAGAAGTTTATGAATAAAGGGGCTTTCAGTGGGGGATGATTTCCACACACAATTGGTCACTATCCAGTCAGTGCCACCAGTATCAGACTGTGTAGTTACCCATGTCCAACTGGTAAAAACCCAATTGTGCTTTTACTCATAAAGTTCTAGTAGGAATAATGTGTAAAGGCACAACCCACAGTTAGAAGAAAACATGTTAAAGAACCATTATTGCATGAGGAAAGCAAGTAGTTACCAAAAGAGACAAAAGGTCCTCTTCTGATGATACGTTCCCTTTAAAGGGGTTGTCCCACCTAGAAAGCTCAGCTATTTCCCATACGTCTCATAGCAATGAATGGACAGCAAGCCACAAATGGGGGCGACCCCTTCATTCATTAGTATAGAACTTCTGAAACAGTCTGAAAAGTTCCAAAGTCCCATAGCGGGACTATTCAGCTTCACTTGTGTGCTGAGTTGCCCAACTGGTACATTACATGTACATACCTGAAGAGATAAAGGTGATGTTTCTCAATATTGGGCACAGTGAGTAAACAGGAGTCATGTATCCATCGAGCTTGGACTACCATTTGCAGCAGATTTGTGATGTTTAGGACAGTGACAAGCCAGCCATGATGAGCTGCAACATCCAGCATTGCCTATGGAAGATGGTCAAACATACATTAAAGCTATTAATTTTCAGCATAATAAATCTCTAAGATGTTATCATTGCTAATGCAGAAGAAATATAGCTTCAATTGCTTATATAAAATTAATGGAAGTACAATATACAGTGAATTCTGAAGGCTCCTCAGACCCTTTGACCCTTTTCACATTTTATGTTGCAGCCTTGTGCTAAAATAATCAATCTTCTCTCAATCCCCCTCAATGAGAAAGTGAAAAAAGAATTTTAGAAATGTTCTCAAATTTGTTAAAAGGGAAAAACTTAACATTTTACATGGACATAAGTATTCAGACCCTTTACTATGAGACTTGAAATTTAGCTCTGGTGGCCTTCCACTTCTGAATTATTTTTGAGATGTTTCTACACCTTGACTGGAGTCCACCTGTGGCAAATTCAGTTGACTGGACATAATTTGGAAAGACATACCTCTGCCTATATAAGGTCTCACGGCTGACAATGCATATCAGAGCAAAAACCAAGCCATATGGAGGAAAGTACTGCCTGTAGAGCTCTGAGTCACGATTGTGTGGAGGCACAGATCTGGATAAGGATACAAAAAAATCCTGCTGCGCTTAAAGTTCCCAAAAGCACAGTGGCCACCATAATTCTTAAATGGAAGAAGTTTGGAACAACCCACACTCTTCCTAGAGCTGGCTGCCCCTCCAAACTTAGTAAACGGGGGAAAAGGACCTTGGTAAAAGAGGTGATCAAGAACGAACATCCAGGTGTGCAAACCTTGAGGCACCATACCCAAGAAGACTGGAGGCTGTAATTGTTTCCAAAGGTGCTTCAACGGCATACTTAGTAAAGGGTCTGAATACTTATGTCAATGCACTATTCCTTTTGAAAAAATTAACAAAGATTTCCAACATTTTGTTTTCACTTTCTCATTATGAGGGAATACCATGAATTTTTTTATTTTAGCAAAAGGCTGCAACATAATATAATGTGAATCAAAAGTGAAAGGGTCTGATGACTTTCCGAATGCACTGTAAGTTCATAAGTCGCCATATTTGAGTCAATAAGAACAGCCAGCATTCTATTGAGCTTTGCTATATACCCTTGTCAAATCCCAAAGCTTGTTGGAAAGTCAAATTGTGACTCATAGGAAGGCACTTCCAAGAGGTGGTGTTGGTGAGATGGTTCTACTCCTTGGGAGATACCTCTTTGCTTATATACAGTCAGGTCCATAAATATTGGGACATCGACACAATTCTAACATTTTTGGCTCTATACACCACCACCACAATGGATTTGAAATGGAACGAACAAGATGTGCTTTAACTGCAGACTGTCAGCTTTATTTTGAGGGTATTTACATCCAAATCAGGTGAATGGTGTACTAATTACAACAGTTTGCATATGTGCCTCCCACTTGTTAAGGGACCAAAAGTAATGGGACAATTGGCTTCTCAGCTGTTCCATGACCAGGTGTGTGTTATTCCCTCATTATCCCAATTACAATGAGCAGATAAAAGGTCCAGAGTTCATTTCAAGTGTTCTATTTGCATTTGGAATATGTTGCTGTAAACTCTCAAGATGAGATCCAAAGAGCTGTCACTATCAGTGAAGCAATCAATCATTAGGCTGAAAAAACAAAACAAACCCATCAGAGAGATAGCAAAAACATTAGGCGTGGCCAAAACACCTGTTTGGAACATTCTTAAAAAGAAGGAATGCACCGGTGAGCTCAGCAACACCAAAAGACCCGGAAGACCACGGAAAACAACTGTGGTGGATGACCGAAGAATTCTTTCCCTGGTGAAGAAAACACCCTTCACAACAGTTGGCCAGATCAAGAACACTCTCCAGGAGGTAGGTGTACGTGTGTCAAAGTCAACAATCAAGAGAAGACTTCACCAGAGTGAATACAGAGGGTTCACCACAAGATGTAAACCATTGGTGAGCCTCAAAAACAGAAAGGCCAGATTAGAGTTTGCCAAACCACATCTAAAAAAGCCTTCACAGTTCTGGAATAACATCCTATGAACAGATGAGACCAAGATTAACTTGTAACAAAGAGTGATGGGAAGAGAAGAGTATGGAGAAGGAAAGGAACTGCTCATGATCCTAAGCATACCACCTCATCAGTGAAGCATGGTGGTAGTAGTGTCATGGCGTGGCCATGTATGGCTGCCAATGGAACTGGTTCTCTTGTATTTATTGATGATGTGACTGCTGACAAAAGCAGCAGAATGAATTCTGAAGTGTTTCGGGCAATATTATCTACTCATATTCAGCCAAATGCTTCAGAACTCATTGGACGGCGCTTCACAGTGCAGATGGACAATGACCCAAAGCATATTGCAAAAGCAACCAAAGAGTTTTTTAAGGGAAAGAAGTGGAATGTAATGCAATGGCCAAGTCAATCACCTGACCTGAATCCAATTGAGCATGCATTTCACTTGCTGAAGACAAAACTGAAGGAAAAATGCCCCAAGAACAAGCAGGAACTTAAGACAGTTGCAGTACAGGCCTGGCAGAGCATCACCAGGGATGAAACCCAGCGTCTGGTGATGTCTATGCGTTCCAGACTTCAGGTTGTAATTGAATGCAAAGGATTTGCAACCAAGTATTAAAAAGTTAAGTTTGATTTATGATTATTATCCTGTCCCATTACTTTTGGACCCTTAACAAGTGGGAGGCACATATGCAAACTGTTGTAATTCCTACACCGTTCACCTGATTTGGATGTAAATACCCTCAAATTAAAGCTGACAGTCTGCAGTTATAGCACATCTTGTTCGTTCCATTTCAAATCCCTTGTGGTGGTGTATAGAGCCAAAAATTTTAGAATTGTGACGATGTCCCAATACTTATGGACCTGACTGTACACGGAAACAGACACAAGAGTGTAGATGCAGAAGACTTGCTAAGTCTCAGAAAGTGGACAAATCATCACTGTTTTAAAGGGAACCTTTCATTACTCTTACAGTCACTAAGGGCAACATAAAGCAATGAGAAACAGGCAGATTTTAGTGTTCAGTCATTTATTCTGCTATCATTATGGGGATGTGGAGAACATACAGTTTCAACAGGACTGACATGTCTGTTTTAGTAACTATTTGCACCCCCCTAGTAACAATTCTGAAGCATCTACTCTTCTAATTCTATGTTGTGTAATTCCTTTATTATTTCTGCTAGAAGTTATGAATTAATTACTGATAGGCTGCAATGAAGGTCCAGCTGGGCATTACCAGCTAGGGTTGTGACCCTACATGGGCTGCCACTGGCAGCACTGACTGGATAGCGTCAGACAGCGCAGTGATTGATCATAACTTCTAGCAGGAATAAAAAAGGAGTCATAAGAATAAATGTTCCAGAATTGTTATTACATGGAGAATGCAAGTAGGTACTAAAACAGACATGTCTGGAGAGGTTACAGGAAAAGAGTCGCTCACTTCCAGAATCGTTGCCCCCTAGATTGAGAGTCTTCTTCTAGGGTAAGGCTTCAGGCAGTGTGCCCATCTGAAGATGCAGTTTAGTGTTTAGCTGAAGAACCTGTCTAATCAAATATAAGAACTACACTCACCTAAAGAATTATTAAGAACACCATACTAATACGGTGTTGGACCCCCTTTTGCCTTCAGAACTGCCTTAATTCTACGTGGCATTGATTCAACAAGGTGCTGATAGCATTCTTTAGAAATGTTGGCCCATATTGATAGGATAGCATCTTGCAGTTGATGGAGATTTGAGGGATGCACATCCAGGGCACGAAGCTCCCGTTCCACCACATCCCAAAGATGCTCTATTGGGTTGAGATCTGCTGACTGTGGGGGCCATTTTAGTACAGTGAACTCATTGTCATGTTCAAGAAACCAATTTGAAAAGATTCGAGCTTTGTGACATGGTGCATTATCCTGCTGGAAGTAGCCATCAGAGGATGGATACATGTTCTCATTCTGTTTACGTCAAATTCGGACTCTACCATTTGAATGTCTCAACAGAAATCGAGACTCATCAGACCAGGCAACATTTTTCCAGTCTTCAACAGTCCAATTTTGGTGAGCTCGTGCAAATTGTAGCCTCTTTTTCCTATTTGTAGTGGAGATGAGTGGTACCCGGTGGGATCTTCTGCTGTTGTAGCCCATCCGCCTCAAGGTTGTGCGTGGTGTGGCTTCACAAATGCTTTGCTGCATACCTCGGTTGTAACGAGTGGTTATTTCAGTCAACGTTGCTCTTCTATCAGCTTGAATCAGTCGGCCCATTCTCCTCTGACCTCTAGCATCCACAAGGCATTTTTGCCCACAGGACTGCCGCATACTGGATGTTTTTCCCTTTTCACACCATTCTTTGTAAACTCTAGAAATGGTTGTGCGTAAAAATACCAGTAACTGAGCAGATTGTGAAATACTCAGACCGGCCCGTCTGGCACCAACAACCATGCCACGCTCAAAATTGCTTAAATCACCTTTCTTTCCCATTCTGACATTCAGTTTGGAGTTCAGGAGATTGTCTTGACCAGGACCACACCCCTAAATGCATTGAAGTAACTGCCATGTGATTGGTTGATTAGATAATTGCATTAATGAGAAATAGAACAGGTGTTCCTAATAATTCTTTAGGTGAGTGTATAACGTCATATGTACATGTGACAAATCAACCCGCTTAATAAAGCATCCATTAGACCGTTATAGTCCTGTGCATTACTGACCAGCGCTATTAATTGTGACATTGAGTCCAATGTTTTATAGACAAATAGAGGGGTGTGGACTTAAGACAATCTACACACTGAAAGCTTCCTTCAACAACCGGCCGTTTACACACAGTTTCAATAAAATTAGACAAATTCCAAGAAGCGCAGAATCGGGTCAGAGATGTAAAAGAGGCACTTAGGTGCCCCATGCTACAGATCAGCTTCCCAAGTTTTTAACAACTACAGCTTTCTAAGAAACTACATGTTCGGTGGAAAGAGAGAATATTAATATTTACAATATTCATCAAAAACTGTACACCAATCCTGGGTCCATAAATAGAAAAGCAACTTCATTATGAATTATTTGCAGATATTTTACTGCCCTATTAATTTCTACTGAGCCATGCACACGTGTTTTTTTTGCAGATCGGTGTGGATGTTTCACAAATGATAGAACATGTCCAATTTTTGTCCAAATCTGCGGATGAGACCAGTATTTCAATTATTGGGAGCCCGAAAAACACAGAGCCCACATAGAAGCTGTACTAAAATCTAGACATGGCTCTGTGCATGAGGCCTTACTTGGAACATCATTGCTGTAGGGCAATTTAGTCAAAACAGTTCCCGAAGTTCAGTGCATAAACTAAAATAAAGTTTTACCTTTGCTAAATCTTCACTGATTTATTAGGGAATTAGCAATAAACCATAAGGAAACTGCAGTTATTGTATCTACTAGAATGAGCAACTAAAGTCCCTTCAGCTTCAACACACTGTTTCACAACATCCTGTATTCTCGGTGAAAGATTTGCTGGGTTAGCTAAGAATTTTAAAATGACCTTCATCTATATTATTCTATTTACAGCGGCATGCAAAAGTTTGGGCACCCCTGGTTAAAATGACTATTGATGTGAACAGTTAAGCAAGTTGAAGATAAAATGATCTCCAAAAGGCATAAAGATGAAACATACTTTTCAACATTTTAAGCAATATCAATGTATTATTTTGGTTTTGTACAATTTTAGAGTGAAAAAAGGAAAAGGAACCCAAGGAAATTTGAGCGCTCAGATAACATTGACCGAGGTCTCAGGGCTTAAATAGCCTGTTAGCGTTCAGGCTTGTTCACAATCATCGTAAGGAAAGGCCAGGCGATGCATATTTCACCATCGGCCCCGTCCTCCAACACAATTGTGGGTTTCCAACGCGTTCTATGTCACTGTTAAAGTTATTGGCTATAATGCACAGGTATACAAGGTATTATAAAGCGTATAGAGTATATTATAAAACAATGTCCCCTAGTGACAGTATAAAAAAAAAAGTTAATCCCTTCCCAACATCCACTGTACATCTGCCGGGTCTTTAAAGCAGACACCTGCAGCTAATCTCTGCGACCGGCGGTAATTCCTACCACGCACATTTAAACCCTCAGATGATGTGGTCAAATGTGACCATGGTCTCCGAGAAGGCTAAAACCCGCAAGCACACGATTCCGAGGCAGGAACACTTTCCCCGGCGGAGATCAAGGAAAGCGGGTTTTTTTTACTGTAAATTTTTATTAACCCCTTAGTGACTACCCATATGCTTTTTTTTATGGCAGTCACTAAGGGGTCTTAGGCTGGACCGCCACAGTTTCACAGAGGTCCAGTCTAAGCGTTGCATGGGTCCAGTCTAACCATTGCAGCGGAGAGTGAGTGCTTGGCTCTCACATGAGGAGTACCACAGATCCAGGCTATTTAACACCTTACATGCCACGGGTAATGGCGCCGGCAGCATTTAAGCAGTGACAGAGGGAGCGGACTCCCTCTGTCTTCCATTGGCACCCTGCAAATGTGATCAGGGGGTGCCAATGTGTGTATAGTCCTGTCTGGGACCTGATGTAGGCCCCAAGCATGCCTTGAGTGTTCCTAAGCAATCATCCGTTTCCCTGGCGCAGCCTGCTTGTCAATGTCAGTACAGCACTGACATTAAAATGCTATATAGGGATAGTGCATTGTATTTTAGAAGGAATCAAAAGATTACATGTTATAGTTCCCTTGTGGGACTATTAAGTGGTTAAAAAAAAAGTAAGACAAATTTATTTAAAAAATCCAATAAAAAACGCTTTTTTTATATTGAAAATATGCCTTTCAATTCAAGAAAATTACAAAATTAAAATCTCCCCCATGTTTGGTATCACCACTACCCACACTACACAAATATGTAAATTATCCCCTACAGTGAACGCCGTATGAAAAAAAAACAAGTTCGGTAGCAAGGTTTTTTACAGTAAAAATAAATTTATGAAGTTATAACCCGAAGTCTCGCGAGACTTCTCAAAGTAATAACTTCGGCTCATCGGAGCCAATACTGAAGCATCCGAAGTCAATTCGCTCATCCCTACTTGTAATGAAAGTCTGATAAAAGAACTGCTTTTACACCAATTCTGAACATTATAGAAGAGTCCTTTGTGTCTCTAACTGAGAGTTCCCCCTCTTCTATTCTGTGTGCTACGGAGCTGAAAACAAACATAGTGGGAAGTAAGGGAAAGGGCGTCATAGCAGTACATTGCTGGTACATTACACAGAAGGGAGATGCCCCTGCTTCTGAGTGAAATGCATCTAGCTGTGCAACTGAAATAGGGAATAATATGGCTGAAAGAGAGATTAGGGAAGTCCAAAAAAGTTCCTTCACAATTATGACTGTACAAAGCAACACAGCCATTATGCAATTTTTTTTATTTTTGAAAACTCAGGTACGCTTTAAATTTAAAATATCTGATTATTTTATTCCGCAAAACCACTCTGGCCTATCCATAGGATAGAATACATAATTCTTATTGGTGGGGGTCCAACCACTGAAACCCCCACTGATCATGAGAGACCTGTGTACCCTCATATGAATAGAGCAGTGGTCGAGCATGCATATTGTCACTGCATTCATCCCTATGGGAGTGCTGGAGATAGCCAAAAACAATGCTTGGCTATCTACAGCAGTCCCATAGAGATTAATGGAGTACAGCGCACATGCTCAACTGCAGCTCTGTTCACACCAGGGGACACAGGACCCTCATTCTAAGACTCTCTGGGTTCTAGCTGTCCTCCACACCACTAGGGGAGCTTAGTGCATACTGTTTATTAGGAGGCAGTAGCTCCTTAACTCCCTCTTAGTAATGTGGTGCTCTGTATCAGGAGTTTACTTGTTTTTAACACTTTACATATACAAAAATACATATTTTAACTATGGTTTCTTTGACACAGCCGTGTGTGGTCCATAAAATGCGGTCCGTGACAACCTTGTGGCATTCCCCAGACTAACTGTAGCTCATATGAGCTGATCTCACAGTATCCGTGAGGGACGCATTTCCCAATCCAATCACGGTTCACTTAAGCCGAACTTGGCTCACATGAGCTGTGGTTGATCTGGGAAATGTGGACATCACACGGAGTGCATTTCATGGTCCACACTCGGCTGTGTGAAAACAGCCTATTACTGTATTTCAGATACACAAATAGGCTTGTGAATAGTAACTGGTAACTTAATTGCTACTGCCACATGATGCTACCACTCACTTTGGCGTATGGCTATTATTCCTTGGACAAAAAACCCCCACTAATTTCCAAACAGAGGAAAATGAAGTCCCTTGTATGCATTCTGTTGTCTATTAAAGTAAGTAAGACTGCAGCTGAGCCTTTCTTCTGTGCAGAGTGAAGTTAGCAGGACAGTAGCAGGGAAGCTAATTGTAAATCAAGCAGAAGTTCACGACACTCCCTGCTATTCATTAGGACACCGGCTGATACCAGAATTGATCAAGCCTGGCTGTAGTAAATCAGCAGGTTTCCCTTGACAACTCAGATCCACAGTTTTTCTTAGGAATGAGGATAATAACAGTTATTTGCACTGCATCAATGAAGGAGCTGTTGATTTTTTTCTGCACTACTATTTACTAGCTATTTTTTCCATATGGAAACATACATTTATATCCCCATCAAGCAAATTGTATTTAAGCATCCTATTTTAATGAACAAGTTTGGTCTCTTTCAATTTTCTATATAATAAAGGTTACTTTTTACATTTCTCATCCCGGCAGCAAATCCCTTATGTAATAGGTAATTCTCTTTCAGTGTCGGCTTTTGTTCTTAATTAACGGCTGTGGTAACAGAATCATTGGTGAGTAAGTCTCTTATAATGCCATAGGGCTAAGATTATTAACCTGGGATTTCAGGCAAGGTTTTTGGAGTGCTTTTAACCCTTCATCCAAATCCACCCGTTCATACAAATTTACAAGCATACTTTGACACTTTCAAGAATTAAATATCTAGAACCTCTACATTGAACAAAAACATATGGCATTAGGTGGAATTAAAAAGAATAGTACTATTAACTGGAAGCTCATTCTATACAAACATGTACATAGGGACAGCTAAAACGATACCACATAATACAGTGATTCATATAGGTATTTATGTACCCCGATGCCAGAACCCGATGGTAAGAGTGTCTCATGCCATGTTCAGTCTCATTTCAAATACCTGTTAGGGAGAGTACACATCACCGCAATTTTTCTGATCCATCAGAAAAATAAAGGAAAAACTGATCTTGTAAAAAAAAAAAAAAACGGATCCTGTGCATCAGCTCTGCACATTTGGCATCTGAGATTAGTTTTTTTTTTAAAAGGACTGCATGCAGACGAAAATGGCTCAAACGGATGCCAAATGTGCATAAGGATAGTTTTTTTTTCAGGATTCTGTTTCTTTTTCTATTGTTCTGGCAGATCAGAAGAACAGAAAAAGAACAGTGATGCGAACTCTCCCTTAAATGTATTCAGATAGTTCATAAGTATACATGTGTACTCCATGGCAGTGGGGTCACCAAGTGCTGAGAAGCATAGTGCATAAACTCTTTTCCATATAGTGTAGTGTAGTATGCTGCGGTATTTTATCTAGTAAGGTGACAGACACCAAGATGTAAACCTTGGTGGATGGATCCTATTATAGTCAACTGGGTCTTCTGGATGACGTCAGTGTCTATCATACAACGGAACAACAGCAAATTTCATTTTAATTGTTCTGCTGCCATGACAGAGCAGAACAATGGAAATAAGCAATCCTGACTAATTTATTGGTAACATTGCTCTAGAACAAATATTGATTGATTTGCTTAAAGAGGAACGTTAATCTTAGTCACAGAATATGGCATAAATGTCCAATAGAAGTGGGTTTTACCTCTGGAGAACACATCTGACTCCAGAACCATTCTGTTTGGTGCAGTGGTGGATCCAGAGCCTGGTCTCGGGAGGTGCACTTCCAGATTATTTTCTGTCCGCCACCACAAAACAATGGTGCTTATAGAACAGACTCCACAGTGTAGCGGTTTACTGTATATTGTGTGGCACAGTGTATCCTATATGTGTATAAGAAACATATTTCACATGAAAACAATTACTTGGCTTGGCCCTTGGGGATCTCGGACACCACTTCAACACTTTGGCTGGGGTTCGGTGGAGCTGATGTTGTGTTTTAGCCTAATGAGAAATATTTCATAATAAGGATTTGGAGAAGGGGCAGAGGGATATCAGAGCAGGGAGAGGCTGGTGCTGCTACTAGGGGGTCATACCATGGGGGAGTAATAAAGACCACCATAATGCCCCCCTCAGTAGAAATAATTCTCCTTATAATGTGACAGTGCAAAAAATACCCCTTTGTAATTCTCCCAGGTGAGCTAATGTCCGCATAATGTGCCACATATAGTGCCCCCAGTAAATGCCCCCATAGTGCTCCACTCCCTCCTTCCTCCTAGTGCCCCCATAATGTACCAGTATAAAATGCTCCAGTAGATGCCCTCAGTGTCCCCCATAATTTGCAAATATAAAATACCCCTTCTTAGTGCCCCCCGTAGATGATCCCATAGTACTCCTCTCCCCCCTTCCCCATAGTACCCACCATAATGTGTCCCAGTATAAAATTCTACTGTACAGAGTCCCCCATATAAAATACCCCTTCTTTGTGGCCTCAGTAGATGCCCCTATAGTGCCCGCAATAATGTGCCAGTAACAAGAGCAACCCCCTAATCATGTGCCAGTAACAAGAGCAACCCCCCAATCATGTGCCAGTAATAACGCCCCCATGTGCCAGTAATAACAGCCCCCTCCCCATGTGCCAGTAATAACAGCCCCCCCATGTGCCAGTAATACCAGCCCCCCATGTGCCAGTAATAACAGCTCCCCCCATGTGCCAGTAATACCAGCCCCCATGTGCCAGTAATACCAGCCCCCCATGTGCCAGTAATAACAGCCCCCCCATGTGCCAGCAATAACAGCCCCCATGTGCCAGCAATAACAGCCCCCAATGTGCCAGTAATAGCCCTCCCATGTGCCAGTAATAGCCCCCCCATGAGCCAGTAATAACAGCCCCCCCATGTGCCAGCAATAACAACCCTCCCATGTGCCAGCAATAACAACCCTCCCATGTGCGAGCAATAACAACCCTCCCATGTGCGAGCAATAACAGCCCCCCCCCACGTGCCAGTAAAAGTATTGTATATATAAAAAACAAACAAAAAAAAACACTTATACTTACCTCCATGTCAGCGATGCGATGCAGGCCTCTTCCAGCCTGCGCTGGCCTCTGATAGGCTGCCGGCCTAGTGCCTGCAGCCTATCAGAGGAAGGGAAAGGGACACACCTCCTGAGGACGGCGATACAGATGACTATGGAGATGAGCGCTTCCACAATGGAAGCGCTCATCTCTCTGTGCCCCGTTCCCCTTTCCCCCTGGATCTGCCAGTGGTTTGGTGCCAGGCCAATGTGAGCAGAGAGATGATGGTCTACATTCACTTCTATAGGAGTTCTGAAAACAGCCATGTTTTATAGACATGTGATAGGACACACAGAGCTGAATAGGAGCTCTTCCAATTTTAATCAGAGGCATACAAAGGCTTCTTTTCTGGCGGATTCAGTATGAATCTAGCAAAAAAGAATTGTAGAATGCTGGTGTAAGAATGCTGCTGTAAGAAGCTGTAATGTACAGATATTCCCCACTAGAAACATTTGCATATGATTTTGGGGGACAATGTCTCTAACATACGGCGTTGATGGAACGCTAAAAATGACACATAAGAGTCCCTACATACAACATACTACAGATTCTCTCTAAGTGGATCCATCCGGGAACAGCACAGAAAGTTAGTGTCATGCCCCACTCTGACGATGTGCGGAGGTCGGCCAGGATAGCAGCACGAGTTTAGTATTTGTTTTGGTGCCGTGCTGGATCCGCCTCTCATCAGGTGCACTGGGTGGAGTCATTAGTTTAAATGGTCTCCAGCTAAGTGCTCTGAGCGGATTATACTGATCATTTTGGTCTGGGAAGTTTGGAGGGAAGGTTGGCTGTCTCGGAAGATAAGTGTAATTTCTTGTTTGGTTGTTATTGTCATCTATCCCATCCAGGTTCTGTGCGAGCAGGCTGCTCCCATCTCCCCATTTCACCATCTCAGGGAGTTCAGGGTTTTGTCAGTTCAGGCTGGAGGACACAGCACACCTACCTTCAAGGTCTGCCTGTGGGCTGAGCAGTGCAGGGAAAGAGGTCAGGGATAAACTAGGAGGTGACCCTTCCCCTGTCTCTCGTCCAGAGCCTGGTTGGTGTGTTATCTTTTATACTGTGCACGTCCGCCGTGACATTATAATCCGGCATACTGTGACTGCCATTGCTCAGCGTTTATGTGATGGCGTCAATTGATGCACTGGTTGACCGCATGCAGGGTTTGTCCCTGGAGGTTGCGGATTTGCTATTGATACTTCCCCTCTTTCTCAAGGAAGCCTTACTCACGTTGTTCATGGTATTCATTTAAGGGTGGGTGATTCACATGCTGAGATTATTTCCTGTTTCGTCATGAAGGATTTGCCAGCTCCAATAGTTTTGGGGTTGCCATGGTTGTCTAGACATAACCCAATTATAGACTGACAAGCGAGACAAATCATTGGTTGGAGCAAGTTTTGTTCGGATAATTGTCTTGTCACATCTATTTCTGAAGTGTCCGTTACGGCCTTGCCTCAGTATCTCTCGGATTTTTCGGACTTCTTTTCGGAGGGTGGGGCTCAGGAATTGCCCCCTCATTGTGACTATGATTGTCTAGTGAATCTCATTCCGGGGGCTAAATTGCCTAAGTCTCGGCTCTACAACCTCTCTCAACCCGAGAGAGGTCATGCGAAAGTATGTCGCCGAGAGTTTGGCAAAGGGTCATATTAGACCATCTAAGTCTCCAGTGGCTGTAGGTTTGTTCTTCGTGAAGAAGAAAGATGGATCACTGAGACCGTGTTTGGATTTCCGGGAGCTGAACCGTATTACAGTCCGGGATCCATATCCCCTGCCTTTGATCTCTGATCTTTTTGATCAGATTGTTGGAGCCAAGGTGTTCTCCAAGTAGGATTTAAGAGGAGCATACAATCTGATCAGGATCAAGGAGGGGGATGAGTGGAAAACAGCCTTCAATACGCACAAGGGTCATTTTGAGAACCTGGTAATGCCTTTTGGGTTGACGAATGCGCCAGCGGTATTTCAGCGATTCGTCAATGATATTTTTCATCACTTGGTGGGGAGGTTCGTAGTAGTCTACCTAGATGACATTTTAATTTATTCTCCTGATCTGAAGACCCATCAGGATCATGTGAGACAGGTTTTGACGATCCTTCGGGAGAATAAGTTATACGCCAAATTGGAGAAATGTTTGTTTGCGGTGCAAGAGCTTCCATTCTTGGGATACATGCTTTCTGATTCCGGCTTTCGTATGGACCCCGAAAAGGTCCGGGCGGTTCTGGAGTGGGACCGACCGCAGAATCAGAAAGCTTTGATGCGGTTTTTGGGGTTTACGAATTATTATAGAATTTTTTTTTCGAATTATTCCACGCTAGTCAAACCTCTTACTGATATGACCAAGAAGTGCGCTGATGTCTCTGTCTGGTCGGATGAGGCATTGCAGGCCTTTTCGGCTATTAAGGAGCGTTTTGCGTCTGCTCCCATTCTGGTGCAGCCGGATGTATCTCAGCCATTCGTGGTCGAGGTTGATGCATGAGAGGTGGGGGTTGGGGCAGTGCTTTCGCAGGGTCCTTCTCCTGGCAAGTGGGTCCCGTGTGCCTTCTCCAGGAAGCTCTCGGTCGCCGAGAGGAATTATGATGTTGGAGATAGGGAGTTGTTGGCTATCAAGTTGGCCTTTGAAGAATGGCGTCACTGGTTAGAGGGGGCTTCTCACCCAGTTACTGTGTATACAGACCATAAGAATTTGGCTTACCTGCAATCTGCCAAGCGTCTGAACCCTAGACAGGCCAGATGGTCATTGTTTTTTACCAGGTTCAATTTCGTGGTTACCTTTCGCCCAGGGGTCAAGAACGTCATGGCAGATGCCTTGTCTCGCAGCTTCCCTGGGGGAGGTGATTCAGAAGATCCAGCGCCGATTTTGGCGGATGGAGTGGTGGTCTCCGCTCTCTACCCTGAATTAGAGATGGGGGTATTGGGAGCCCAGGAGAGGGCTCCTGGTTCGTGTCCCCCGGGGAGGTTGTTTGTTCCTGAGGGCCTACGATACAAGGTGTTCAAGGAACATCACAATACTGTTCTCGCTGGACATCCTGGTGGTAAGTCCACCTGTGATCTGGTCCCCCGGAGGTTCTGGTGGCCAGGGTTGCGTAAGAGTATTGAGAATTACGTGACAGCTTGTGAAACCTGCGCTCGGTCAAAGGTTGCTCATACTCGACCGCCTGGTTCACTTCTTCCATTGTCTATTCCATCTCGTCCTTGGACGCATTTGTCCATGGACTTTATTACGGACCTGCCGAGTTCTTCCGGGAGAACAGTGATTTTGGTGGTGGTCGACCGTTTCAGTAAAATGGCTCACTTTATACCACTAACAAGTCTGCCTAACGCTAAGACTCTTGCGCAGATTTTTGTGGATAATATTGTGAAATTGCACGATATTCCTTCGGATGGGGGCACGCAGTTTGTCTCCAGGTTTTGGAGGGCGTTCTGCTCTCGACTCAGCATTCAACTTTCTTTCTCGTCGGCTTTTCATCCACAGTCGAATGGTCAGACGGAGCGTACCAATCAGAACCTGGAGACCTACTCGAGGTGCTTTGTGGCTGAGAATCAGGAGGACTGGTCCTCATTCTTGTCCTTAGCAGAATTTGCATTGAATAACCGTAGGCAGGAGTCCACGGGTAAGTTGCCATTTTTTGGCGCATACGGTTTCCATCCTCAGTTTGGTACCTTTTCTGGGTCTGGTTCCTCCGGGATGCCAGAGGAGGAGAGATTCTCTTCTGCCTTATCCTCTATCTGGCGGAGGATTCAAGGGAATCTGGAGAGGATGGGTGAGAGGTATAAACGAATGGCTGACAGGAGACGTGTGACTGGTCCGGACCTGTGTGTGGGTGATCTGGTGTGGTTGTCCACTAAGAATATCAAGTTGAGAGTGCCATCTTGGAAACTGGGTCCAAGATTTGTTGATCCGTATAAAATTTCTGCGGTGATCAATCCTGTGGCGTTTCGACTGGTTCTGCCGCAGACTTGGAGGATCCATGATATCTTCCACAAGTCTTTACTTAAAAAATATGTTAAACCGGTGGTACCATCGCCATTGCCTCCTCCTCCTGTTCTAGTCGAGGGAAACTTGGAGTTCGAGAGCTCCAGGATTCTCGACTCGAGAGTTCTGCGGGGTTCCCTCCAGTACCTGGTGCACTGGAGGGGATACGGTCCTGAGGAGAGGATGTGGGTTCCAGCGTCAGATGTCAATGCCAGCCGACTGGTGAGGGCCTTTCATAGGTCCCATCCGGATAAGGTTGGTCCAGGGTGTCCGGAGGTCACCCGTAGAAGGGGGGGTACTGTCATGCCCCACTCTGACGATGTGCGGAGGTCGGCCAGGATAGTAGCACGAGTTTAGTATTTGTTTTGGTGCCGTGCTGGATCTGCCTCTCATCAGGTGCACTGGGTGGAGTCATTAGTTTAAATGGTCTCCAGCTAAGTGCTCTGAGCGGATTATACTGATCATTTTGGTCTGGGAAGTTTGGAGGGAAGGTTGGCTGTCAGTTCCTGCTCTCAGAAGATAAGTGTCATTTCTTGTTTGGTTGTTATTGTCATCTATCCCATCCAGGTTCTGTGCGAGCAGGCTGCTCCCATCTCCCCACTTCACCATCTCAGGGAGTTCAGGGTTTTGTCAGTTCAGGCTGGAGGACACAGCACACCTACCTTCAAGGTCTGCCTGTGGGCTGAGCAGTGCAGGGAAAGAGGTCAGGGATAAACTAGGAGGTGACCCTTCCCCTGTCTCTCGTCCAGAGCCTGGTTGGTGTGTTATCTTTTATACTGTGCACGTCCGCCGTGACAGTTTGGATAAGGATGAACAACATCATTGCCGCCATCTTGAAACTTATGTACACAGTGGGCAAAGAGTGTTCCAGTTTACACAGCCCCCACTGATTGACATTCAGAGTCCTTCTATGGCATCTGAGATCTGCAGATTGAGCCCAAAGAACCGTGAAAACAAAACGGATGTGTGCATGGCCCCAATGATACTGCATGGGTCACTGTGCTATCCGTGAAAAAATCTGATGTGTGCATGGCCCCAAAGAAATTAATGGGTCAGTGTGATCCATAAGAACACTGAAGAAAAATACAGACGTGTGTATTATCCCTTAAAGAGACTGATATACTTCTTCACTATACATGCAGTAGTCCACCAAGATGAGATGTGTGCACATTTGTATGATGTCTTAAAGAAGTACAAGTGTTCCCCTTTTGTGTATGCACTACTACAATCACGTGTGAACCTTCATACCTCTAGGGTTATCATGTTCCTATACCGCTCCACTGTTCCATACGAGAAGAAACAACCCTAGACTTGCACACACGTCATACTCATTTCTGTAAGAGTAATACAGCTTCCATGAGGCTCTGTTTTACATGGCGCAGGCTTTTGTAATACAGCTTTGGGGGACACTTCAAATCAATATCTGAAGGCTGCAGCATGTGTAGTACGCCATTCTAGTCATGACTTTTGGACATGTTTGGCTCTGCACATTAGCATTTATTGCTCACACCTTCTCAGTCCAATGGTTTGTGCTGTATGTATGTGTTTATCTAACTTACAAGCAATATTCGACTTTTCATTAATGAGGTTAATAATTGATGCTTTTGTGCGATAAATCTTCCAGGTTATTTTATAACCCAGGAGTCAAGTGTTTAAAATTACACTGGGTTTCCATAAGCAATTTGACTACATTTACTTTCGCTTGAAAAGCTGGAATAAAAAGTTGCTGGAGGGCATGAGCAAAACACCTTCCATATAAAGAGCTGCTCCTGTTTGAGACTGAAAACTATTTTACATCTGTGGAGGTTTGCAAGATTTCAGTCTGACTGTAAATTACAACTGTCTAAGCACAGTTATTTTACATTGATCGGGGTGGCTTTTGCACAGTAACCATAAAATAAAGAGAATTTGAATTTATATCAGAAACATAGTTAAGTCTTATGAGAGACAACTTCTTAAAAATAAATCCGTCTACTCCCGACACATCTGTGGCTGCTCCAGGGAAAATGTAGCAGTACATGACGGCCATTCAGATGAATAGCCGTCCTTGCCATACAAGGACAGCTTCGGTCCGTCCACCAAAAAGGGGGCAGCTCCTACAGAGTGGCTCTGCATTCTGGCCCATAGAGGTAAGTCTATGATCTTCATGAGACAGCCCATGTTACTTCTCATGAGATGGACTACAGTCCAACTATGCCTACAAAAAGGGAACATGTAGGGGAGCTATCAACTGGTGAGTGACTCAATTTCCCCTCTTTATGGAATTGGCAAGATCTTTGGGATATTCTTTTTTCTTTCTTTCCAAACCTTTGGATAACTCAGTGTGCAGAGGTGAGCACTTTAAGCTCCCCTGTATAAATTACATTCAAAACATACATACATACATCACAATTTAACTTGGCAATAAATAAGGTAAATATATCGCATGTCAAATTTTTATGTAGCTCCAGATTCTGGGAGAAATATTTGAACATTTTTCTATGCAAAGTGGTGGTAGTGCAAAATTTCTCTCCAAAAAATGAGCTTTATTGTGTGGTTTTCAAAATGACCATTAAGACAATCACTTTCTAAAAACCCCACAATTTTTTGCAAATTAAAAAATATATATATTATGATAATCTAGGGGGGTACTATCTCTCCTTAGGGAGAGAACGCCTTAATCACTGTGAGGAGACTTATAGGTCATACATACTCCTCTGGAATTCTGGGAAGAAATGGATGCAAATGAGCTCTTAACAAGCTCTGCCTCTAATGCCACCAGATGTAAGGCAGCTATCCTGTAAGTCAATGTTCAGCTCTTTAACTAAGCCTCGAGACATGGTTTGGATATTAGATAAGCCAGCACCTCATCTGCAGACAGCTGTTTCGGGGTGACTGTCCCTCATCTCTGCAAAGGAGAGATGGTACCCTCCTAACCCTGACAGGCCTCTCACCCTTGTCAAGCCAGTACTCTCTGCTCTGCACTGATGAGGGGCAATCACACCGAAACAGCTGTCTGCAGATGAGGCGCTTGCTTATTTAATATCCAAGTCATGTCTCAAGGCTTAGTTAAAGAGCTGAACATTGACTTACAGGATAGCTGCCTTACATCTGGTGGCATTAGAGGCAGAGCTTGTTAAGAGCTCGTTTGCATCCCATTCCTCTCATAATAATCTAGTAATGCAACAAAGTAACCAGCAGAAACACAAGCAAGCACAGGGAGGACTAGTGTTAGACTGGGGTCTACCAGTAAAACTCATTCTGGGGGCCCACTGTACAGCTATATGCAAATATCACCTGTTCACACAGCGCTTGACAGCAGCAAGAGACTACATGATGATTGATTATGGAGGTTCCTGCAGTGACTTTAAAAAAGGGTGTCTTTAGGAAACGAATTTACTCGCTGTCCTGCCTCTACCTAGAAGCAATCTCAGCCACCTGAAGCATCTATAACAATAATAATAATAATAATAAACTGGGTACTTAGTCAAATAATATACCCAGCTGTTTTTATAAAATAGGCTGGTTGAGATGCTGTATGCTGTAAATGTAGTGCAGTCTACTGTGTCATATTCATCTTGTGCAGGGGGTGGTAGACTATGGGACCACCTTGCTCAGAGGCCCACTGGGGGATTCACCTGTACCCCTGTCCAAGCCTAAGCATCTAAACTCCATGCTACTGTTGTATTTAAACCCACGACCTCAGTGCTGCTAGGCAACTGTTCCAACCACTGATCTACTGTGCTATCCTCCAATTTACATTCTGTATAGTGCAAAGGAAGTCATGTAGGCATTAGTGATGGACGAACATTGCCCGGGACGATCAAATGTTCGCGAACCACACGTTCGCAGTGGGTCCCATTCACTTTAATGGCAGGCGAACCTGAAAAACCTTCAGGTCATATTTTCAGCCACCAAATACTTACTCGAAGAGCACAAATAGTCCCACAACATGGACAGTGACATGCCAGTGGAGGATCAATGGCAAAAATTCATGGGGCCATTTTTATGCATCTTAAAGGGAAACTCTCAAAAATGTGCCCTGCTGGAGCCTTTTTTTTTAGGCCACGGGAGTACAGGCCCCAAAAATTAGGCATTCACCTGACAGAAAAGAACAAGTGATTATATGGCTGGAGATATATTAGGCGGTCACTGAATAACGATTTTACTGTAGGCCAGTGGAGTACAGGCCCCAAAAATTAGGCATTCACCTGACAGAAAAGAACAAGTGATTATGTGGCTGGAGGTATATTACAGTTGCAAGAAAAAGTATGTGAACCCTTTGGAATGATATGGATTTCTGCAAAAAATGGTCATAAAATGTGATCTGATCTTCATCTAAGTCACAACAATAGACAATCACAGTCTGCTTAAACGAATAACACACAAAGAATTAAATGTTACCATGTTTTTATTCAACACACCATGTAAACATTCACAGTGTAGGTGGAAAAAGTATGTGAACCCTTGGATTTAATAACTGGTTGAACCTCCTTTGGCAGCAATAACTTCAACCAAACGTTTCCTGTAGTTGCAGATCAGACATGCACAACGGTCAGGAGTAATTCTTGACCATTCCTCTTTACAGAACTGTTTCAGTTCAACAATATTCTTGGGATGTCTGGTGTGAATCGCTTTCTTGAGGTCATGCCACAGCATCTCAATCGGGTTGAGGTCAGGACTCTGACTGGGCCACTCCAGAAAGCGTATTTTTTTCTGTTTAAGCCATTCTGTTGGTGATTTACTTCTATGCTTTGGGTCATTGTCCTGTTGCAACACCCATCTTCTGTTGAGCTTCAGCTGGTGGACAGATGGCCTTAAGTACTCCTGCAAAATGTCTTGATAAACTTGGGAATTCATTTTTCCTTCGATGAAAGCAATCCGTCCAGGCCCTGACGCAGCAAAGCAGCCCCAAACCATAATACCCCAACCACCATACTTCACAGTTGGGATGAGGTTTTGATGTTTTTGTGCTGTGCCTCTTTTTCTCCACACATAGTGTTGTGTGTTTCTTCCAAACAACTCAACTTTGGTTTAATCTGTCCACAGAATATTTTGCCAGTACTGCTGTGGAACATCCAGGTGCTCTTGTGCAAACTGTAAACGTGAAGCAATGTTTTTTTGGACAGCAGTGGCTTCCTCTGTGGTATCCGCCCATGAAATCCATTCTTGTTTAGTGTTTTACGTATCGTAGATTCGCTAACAGGGATGTTAGCATATGACAGAGACTTTTGTAAGTCTTTAGCTGACACTCTAGGATTCTTCTTCACCTCATTGAGCAGTCTGCGCTGTGCTCTAGCAGTCATCTTTACAGGACGGCCACTCCTAGGGAGAGTAGCAGCAGTGCTGAACTTTCTCTATTTATAGACAATTTGTCTTACCGTGGACTGATGAACAGCAAGGCTTTTGGAGATACTTTTATAACCCTTTCCAGCTTTATGCAAGTCAACAATTCTTAATCGTAGGTCTTCCGAGAGCTCTTTTGTGCGAGGCATCATTCACATCAGGCAATGCTTCTTGTGAAAAGCAAACCCAGAACTGGTGTGTGTTTTTTATAGGGCAGGGCAGCTGTAACCAACACCTCTAATCTCATCTCATTGATTGGACTCCAGTTGGCTGACACCTCATTACAATTAGCTCTTGGAGATGTCATTAGTCTAGGGGTTCACATACTTTTTCCACCTGCACTGTAAATGTTAACATGGTGTGTTCAATAAAAAACATGGTAACATTTAATTATTTGTGTGTTATTAGTTTAACCACCTCCGGACCGCTGTACGCACAGACGCGTCCTGGAGGTGGTTGATTCATTCCGAGTGGACGCGCCGGCGCGTCCTCTCGCGAGGCGCGAGATTTCCTGTGAACGCGCGCACACAGGCGCGCGCGTTCACAGGATCGGAAGGTAAGCGAGTGGATCTCCAGCCTGCCAGCGGCGATCGTTCGCTGGCAGGCTGGAGATGTGATTTTTTTTAACCCCTAACAGGTATATTAGACGCTGTTATGATAACAGCGTCTAATATACCTGCTACCTGGTCCTCTGGTGGTCCCATTTGTTTGGATCGACCACCAGAGGACACAGGCAGCTCAGTAATATGTTGCACCAAGCACCACTACACTACTACCCCCCCCCTGTCACTTATTAACCCCTTATTCACCCTTGATCACCCCTGATCACCCTATATAGACTCCCTGATCACCCCCCCTGTCATTGATCACCCCCCTGTCATTGATAACCCCCTGCATGGCTCCATTCAGAGGTCCGTATGAATTTTACGGATCCACTGATAGATGGATCGGATCCGCAAAACACATACGGACGTCTGAATGGAGCCTTACAGGGGAGTGATCAATGACTGTGGTGATCACCCCATATAGACTCCCTGATCACCCCCCTGTCATTGATCACACCCCTGTAAAGCTCCATTCAGATGTCCACATGATTTTTACGGATCCACTGATAGATGGATCGGATCCGCAAAACGCATACGGACGTCTGAATGGAGCCTTACAGGGGCGTGATCAATGACTGTGGTGATCACCCCATATAGACTCCCTGATCACCCCCCTGTCATTGATCACCCCCTGTCATTGATCACCCCTCTGTAAGGCTGCATTCAGATGTCCGTATGATTTTTACGGATCCACTGATAGATGGATCGGATCCGCAAAACGCATACGGACGTCTGAATGGAGCCTTACAGGGGCGTGATCAATGACTGTGGTGATCACCCCATATAGACTCCCTCATCACCCCCCTGTCATTGATTACCCCCCTGTCATTGATCACACCCCTGTAAAGCTCCATTCAGACGTCCGCATGATTTTTACGGATCCACTGATAGATGGATCGGATGCACAAAACGCATACGGACGTCTGAATGGAGCCTTACAGGGGCGTGATCAATGACTGTGGTGATCACCCCATATAGACTCCCTCACCACCCCCCTGTCATTGATTACCCCCTGTCATTGATCACACCCCTGTAAAGCTCCATTCAGATGTCCGCATGATTTTTACGGATCCACTGATAGATGGATCGGATCCGCAAAACGCATACGGACGTCTGAATGGAGCCTTACAGGGGCGTGATCAATGACTGTGGTGATCACCCCATATAGACTCCCTGATCACCCCCCTGTCATTGATCACACCCCTGTAAAGCCCCATTCAGACGTCCGCATGATTTTTACGGATCCACTGATAGATGGATCGGATCCGCAAAACGCATACGGACGTCTGAATGGAGCCTTACAGAGGCGTGATCAATGACTCTGGTGATCACCCCATATAGACTCCCTGATCACCCCCCTGTCATTGATTACCCCCCTGTCATTGATCACACCCCTGTAAAGCTCCATTCAGATGTCCGCATGATTTTTACGGATCCACTGATAGATGGATCGGATCCGCAAAACACATACAGGCGTCTCCCTGGAGCCTTCCAGGGGGGGTGATCACCCCATATAGACTCCCTGATCACCCCCCTGTCATTGATCACCCCCCCTGTCATTGATCACCCCCCTGTCAGGCTGCATTCAGATGTCCGTATGATTTTTACGGATCCACGGATAGATGGATCGGATCCGCAAAACACATACGGACATCTGAATGGAGCCTTACAGGGGGGTGATCAATGACAGGGGGGTGATCACCCCATATAGACTCTCTGATCACCCCCCTGTCATTGATCACCCCCCTGTCATTGATCACCCCCCTGTAAGGCTCCATTCAGACATTTTTTTGGCCCAAGTTAGCGGAAATTATATATTTTTTTCTTACAAAGTCTCATATTCCACTAACTTGTGTCAAAAAATAAAATCTCACATGAACTCACCATACCCCTCACGGAATCCAAATGCGTAAAATTTTTTAGACATTTATATTCCAGACTTCTTCTCACGCTTTAGGGCCCCTAGAATGCCAGGGCAGTATAAATACCCCACATGTGACCCCATTTCGGAAAGAAGACACCCCCAGGTATTCCGTGAGGGGCATATTGAGTCCATGAAAGATTGAAATTTTTGTCCCAAGTTAGCAGAAAGGGAGACTTTGTGAGAAAAAAAAAAATATATCAATTTCTGCTAACTTGTGCCAAAAAAAAAAAAATTCTATGAACTCGCCATGCCCCTCATTGAATACCTTGGGGTGTCTTCTTTCCAAAATGGGGTCACATGTGGGGTATTTATACTGCCCTGGCATTCTAGGGGTCCTAAAGCGTGAGAAGAAGTCTGGGATCCAAATATCTAAAAATGCCCTCATAAAATGAATGTGGGCCCCTTTGCGCATCTAGGCTGCAAAAAAGTGTCACACATCTGGTATCGCCGTACTCAGGAGAAGTTGGGCAATGTGTTTTGGGGTGTCATTTTACATATACCCATGCTGGGTGAGATAAATATCTTGGTCAATTGCCAACTTTGTATAAAAAAATGGGAAAAGTTGTCTTTTGCCGAGATATTTCTTTCACCCAGCATGGGTATATGTAAAAAGACACCCCAAAACACATTGCCCAACTTCTCCTGAATACGGCGATACCACATGTGTGACACTTTTTTGCAGCCTAGGTGGGCAAAGGGGCCCACATTCCAAAGAGCACCTTTAGGATTTCACAGGTCATTTACCTACTTACCACACATTAGGGCCCCTGGAAAATGCCAGGGCAGTATAACTACCCCACAAGTGACCCCATTTTGGAAAGAAGACACCCCAAGGTATTCCGTGAGGGGCATGGCGAGTTCCTAGAATTTTATATTTTGTGTCACAAGTTAGCGGAAAATGATGATTTTTTTATTTTTATTTTTTCCCTTACAAAGTCTCATATTCCACTAACTTGTGACAAAAAATAAAAACTTCCATGAACTCACTATGCCCATCAGCGAATACCTTGGGGTGTCTTCTTTCCAAAATGGGGTCACTTGTGGGGTAGTTATACTGCCCTGGCATTCTAGGGGCCCAAATGTGTGGTAAGGAGTTTGAAATCAAATTCTGTAAAAAATGACCAGTGAAATCCGAAAGGTGCTCTTTGGAATATGGGCCCCTTTGCCCACCTAGGCAGCAAAAAAGTGTCACACATCTGGTATCTCCATATTCAGGAGAAGTTGGGGAATGTGTCATTTTACATATACCCATGCTGGGTGAGAGAAATATCTTGGCAAAAGACAACTTTTCCCATTTTTTTTTATACAAAGTTGGCATTTGACCAAGATATTTATCTCACCCAGCATGGGTATATGTAAAATGACACCCCAAAACACATTCCCCAACTTCTCCTGAATACGGAGATACCAGATGTGTGACACTTTTTTGCAGCCTAGGTGGGCAAAGGAGCCCATATTTCAAAGAGAACCTTTCGGATTTCACTGGTCCTTTTTTACAGAATTTGATTTCAAACTCCTTACCACACATTTGGGCCCCTAGAATGCCAGGGCAGTATAACTGCCCCACAAGTGACCCCATTTTGGAAAGAAGACACCCCAAGGTATTCGCTGATGGGCATAGTGAGTTCATGGAAGTTTTTATTTTTTGTCACAAGTTAGTGGAATATGAGACTTTGTAAGAAAAGAAAAAAAAAAGAAAAATCATCATTTTCCGCTAACTTGTGACAAAAAATAAAAAGTTCTATGAACTCACCATGCCCATCAGCGAATACCTTAGGGTGTCTACTTTCCGAAATGGGGTCATTTGTGGGGTGTTTGTACTGTCTGGCCATTGTAGAACCTCAGGAAACATGACAGGTGCTCAGAAAGTCAGAGCTGCTTCAAAAAGCGGAAATTCACATTTTTGTACCATAGTTTGTAAACGCTATAACTTTTATCCAAACCATTTTTTTTTTTTACCCAAACATTTTTTTTTTATCAAAGACACGTAGAACAATAAATTTAGAGCAAAATTTATATATGGATCTCGTTTTTTTTGCAAAATTTTACAACTGAAAGTGAAAAATGTCATTTTTTTGCAAAAAAATCGTTAAATTTCGATTAATAACAAAAAAAGTAAAAATGTCAGCAGCAATGAAATACCACCAAATGAAAGCTCTATTAGTGAGAAGAAAAGGAGGTAAAATTCATTTGGGTGGTAAGTTGCATGACCGAGCAATAAACGGTGAAAGTAGTGTAGGTCAGAAGTGTAAAAAGTGGCCTGGTCTTTCAGGGTGTTTAAGCCATGGGGGCTGAGGTGGTTAAGCAGACTGTGATTGTCTATTGTTGTGACTTAGATGAAGATCAGATCACATTTTATGACCAATTTGTGCAGAAATCCATATCATTCCAAAGGGTTCACATACTTTTTCTTGCAACTGTATATACATAAGACAAGGACCATTCTTTGTTCTGGGTGGTGGCGGATATGTGTGGGCTGGCATGAGGAAATTCAATTACACGTGGTCGTCACAGGTGTTGAATTCCTCTGAGATCCATGCCTCATTCATTTTTAGAAATGCGAGGTAGTCCACACTGTTGTGAGCTAGGCGAGTGCGCTTATCGGTCACGAAAACCCCTGCTGCACTGAACATCCTTTCGGACAGGACACTCGACGACGGGCAAGCCAAGAGTTCCATGGCAAATTGTGCCAGCTCTGGCCACAGGTCAAGTCTGCGCACACAGTAGTCCAGGGGGTCCTCGCTTCTCAGAGCGTTCACATCGGCTGTTTACCCGATGTAGTTGGACACCTGTCAGACTAGGCGTTCCCTGAGGCTGGATTCTGAGAACGGCTGTCGATGGGTTGGCTGCAAAAATGATCTCACATCCGAAGTGACCAACACACCTTCAAACCGCCCTCTTCTTGCAGGCGCGATAGGATTGGTACCCGCACCTGTTTCGCTGTGAGTGGAAATTCCTCTGCCAGCGCCCGCAACAGCAGAATGCAGCATCTCTCGCAGCAAGGTCTGGAAATGCTGCATTCTGACAGCTCTCTGTGATGCTGGTTAGTGATGAGCAGCAGGGGTCATATTCGAATTCGCAATATTTCGCGAATATTTTGTAGAATATTCGCAATTTTTTTTTTCTCGAAAAAATCGGAAAGGTAATGATTGTGTAATATGCAAATTTTTGGAATTCGAATTTTCGGATTCAAATTTTTTATTGAGAATTTTTCAACTTACAACTATTAGACAAAGAAGATTATAGCACTATATTAGCTATATTCGATTTTTTTAGAATATTCTCTATATTGCTATAACTTTGTTTTTTCGAATATTCATAATATTCTAAAACAAGAATATATAGCAATATAGCGAATATTCAAAAAAACAAATATAGAGCAAAATTCGCAAACACTACTACTCCTAAAGTCAAGTATATTGCAGCCTTCTTATTGGCCCACAAGCTAGAAGCAGTGAGGGATCATGTGTACTGATAAGAAAAAATAAAAATAAAAATTGAATATTCGAAATTCCGAATATATAATATTTCGAATAAACTATATTCGAAATATTCGCGAATTTTCGAAGTACCTATATTCGCGATAAAATTCAACACTAATGCTGGTAACATGTCCGCCATTTTGTGTTTGTATCGGTGGTCTAAGTACGTTACCACCCAGTACTGGTCCTTGCCCTTTATGCTTTTTATACGGGGGTCCCTCTTCAAACACTGAAGCGTGTAGGTCCCCATTTGCACTAAATTGGAAGCGGTGGAGCGCCCTGGCTCCTGCTCATTGCCGAGTACAATATTGTCCTCGGTCTCCTCCCACCAGCCACGGACAACACCAGGGATCCCCGAAAAGTTTAAAGTCCCCCACGGCACAGTGGAAGGTGGAGGACAAATGGGAGAAGAGAGGAAAAGAGGCAGGATGTGGAGCGCAGGGAGTGTAGCTTTGTGGGTTCTGACGGCATTGCTCCCACTGGGCTTGGTGATGGGAGGCCAGGTGCCTTCTTAAGGCAGTCGTCCTTAGGCGAGTGTTGGGCTTACCGCGACTTATGCGTTAACATTACAGGCTGCAGATGACAACCCCATTGTCAGCAGCTGACACGTTAAAAAAAGCCCACACTGCGGAGCCATGTGCCGGCGTCCTGGGAGCGCAAGATGTGACCGTGCATGGTGGATGGCTCGCTCGATACATTTGTAGTCTGATTTTTGCCTCGGGTGCACTGTAAGTTCTGCATGCTTCTCCTCTTGATCCTCCCTATCTGCTGCTCCATCTCTCCCTCTGAACTCCCCTCTACTTCCTCTCTTGTGGGCACCCACGTGACATCCATCGACACGTCATCATCATCACCTTCACCACGTAATCGCACGCATCTTCTCCAACCTCCCATTTAGGCTCTGTCCTGGTGCACCTGCCCGACCCCTACCACCCCTGCGGAACGGCCTGCCTCTTCCTCTGCCTGTGATTTTCAAAATGACCCTGTGCCAAAGTCCCTAGTATTTGTGGAAGCAGGTATATCGCACTCCTCAATCAGTATATTGTGGAAACAGGTATATAGAACCCCTTAATCAATTGCACAAGAATGATTTTGCTACTGAGAAAAAAACATGTGATTTATAGTAAAATGAGCCCGCCGATTCCAAATACGAACTCAAAATTTGCCTGAAGCCTCTAGATTTTAACCCCTTAAAGGGAACCTGTCACCGGGATTTTGGGTATAGAGCTGAGGACATGGGTTGCTAGATGGCCACTAGCACATCCGCAATACCCAGTCCCCATAGCTCTGTGTACTTTTGTGTAAAAAAATAAATAAATTGATACATATCCAAATTAACATAAAAGAGTCATATCTTACTTGTGTGACCATAGAAGAGTCATATTTTCAAGCTCTGACTCATCTCAGGTTAATTTGCATATGTATCAAATCGGTTTTTATACACAGTAAAAACACACAGAGCTATGGGGACTGGGTATTGCGGATGTGCTAGCGGCGATCTAGTAACCCATGTCCTCAGCTCTATACCCAAAATCCCGGTGACAGGTTCCCTTTAAGGACCCTGGGATTTTCCATTTTTGCGTTTTCGTTTTTCACTCCCCGCATTCCCATAGTCCTAACTTTTTTATTTTTCCATTCATATAGCCTTATGAGGGCTTATTTTTTGCGGGACAAGTTGTACTTTCTAATGGCACCATTAATGGTTGCATACCATGTATAAAGAAGCGGGAAAAAAAAATCCAAATGTGGTAGAATTGGGAAAAAATGCAATTCTGATAAAGGTACTTTCTTTTTTACACTGTACACTATGTGGTAAAATGGACCTGTTATTTTCATTCTTCAGGTCAGTACGTTTACAATGATACCACACTTGTATATCAAACCCCTCAATCATTTTTTTTTGGGGGGCAACAGGTATATTACACCCGTTGCAAATAGTTGTTCCAATAGCGCTTGTCCCTCTATATACCTGCGGTATAGCAGCAGAACTGCACACAACTGCTGCACTATAATATTTTTTCTATTTTAGAAAGTATATTATAAGTATAAGTATATCACACCCCTCAGTATATCAGACCTATTGAAAGCACACCTATACTAGTCCTTAAAAGGACTTTTGTGGCCCTAACAGTTTGTCCCTGCTCCACAAAGAAACCTCTCTCTACACTGGCAAAACACAGAATGTAAAATGGCTGCCAGATCGGGTTCTTTTATAGGGTGGGGGTGTGTCCATGTGATGAAACGTCTCAATTGGCTGTCCTGTCCCACCTGATGGATGTGTCATGGGTCAAAGTTCGGCGCAATGCAAAAGAATATGGCGCATGCGAACATCGCCATATGTTCGAAGAACGAACAAAGTTCGCCGCGAAACAACCGCCGGGCGAACCGCAAGGCCATCTCTACTGGGCATCCCACAGTTCAGTTTGTTCAGGAGCCCCTCATGAATTGCATGGTACACATTGCTCTTGCTAAATAGATTAGACAGTCTACAGTTTAACTAATCTCATCATAAAAATATTATAAGATGACCTAAAGCAATAGGGATATTAGGATCAAAGCCGTATAGTAGTGATGAGCCAGACATAGGTACATGTGGCTTTGTACCTAAGAGGACCCAAATCCACTTTTATTACAAGTCAACAGCAGTATTATAAATGGTACTTGGTAGGTGAGGGACCCTATCACGCTAGGTCAATTGTGTCCAACCAGTTGTTTTTTCCTGAGCCGACCATAACTGATGATATTTTTGTGCGCTTTGTGCACCGATCCTTCATTCAACTTGACAGGGTCATGTTTAATGCAGTGTTCGTGTATACTCTGCCACAACTGATATATAGGATTCCAACACTGGTTTCATAAGAAACCAGGTCTTAGTTCTGGCATCAGTCTCACTCTGGTGTTTCTGTACCAGGTTGCAAAGAACAAGAAAACCGGAGTGCCAGACATATGCACAGAGGGCATTACCTTGGGGCCTAGGAGCTTCAAGCTATGCCACAAGAGTAAATATAAGCAGAATAGATTTATTGTAGCACAATGTAAGTAGAAAATTGTATATAATACCCTCTAATATCCTAGGACTCTTTTTAATTAAAGGATGTTATCTTTTTGTTATTTTTTTCTCTCTTCTCCTCCACTGCCCCTTTTAAGCTCTTGAACGCAATGACAGCAATACTAAATAATGTCAAAGTAACACTGATATACATACCTATGGGTAAACGTATGGTTAACAAATAGCATTTAAAAACATGTGTTATACTTTTACATATTAGAAAGCTTTAAAAAATTGTCCCTTATAATGGGCAGATGTTGTTTAAACACATACTTATTGAGAAAGAAACAGTTGCTTTTTGGGACCAAGTGTCCAAATTGTCTTATTGCCCCTGTTTATACACACACACACACACACACACACAGACACACACACACTACAGAAGCTTGATCTGCACAAGCATCCAAAAATCATGCTTTAATGTGGGGAGAATGTCTGCCCATATTTATATACGCACAAGTGTCAACTTTTAAAAGAAAGAGTGGCTTGTTCTGACTGAGCCTGGAAAAAAACTCCCTTTTAATTGGGAGCACAGTGTGGATGTGGAAGGGGTAGGGTAATAGTGGCTTGTGGCTGCAATAATAGCAGTAGATGTGTGTGCAGCTGTCTAGTGATAGTAGTGGTGACTGTGTAGCAGCAGCAGCCATATGGTATTAAACATGTTAGTAGGCAGACAGACAGTGGCATGATGGTGGCAGCAGCAATACAGTACAGGATATGATGGTAAGTGGGCAGACAGCAGCCGCTTGCATGTGAATCTGCCAATCTGCTACCAAGCCGCATAAAACCTGCTTATACTTAATAAAAGAAGCAAAGAACCATTGGTGAGTGCTGCCTATATTTTTTCCGTCTTATATTTGGGAGACAGCAGCAATGTGGCAGCAGCCATAGGGTACAAAACATGATGGTAAGCAGGCAGGAACTCAACGGCGGCGGTGGCAGTACCATCCAAATGGTACAGAACATGATGGTAAGCAGGCGGACAGTGGCAATGGCATGATGGCAGCATCATCAAGGGCTAATCTATTCATCTGCCTCAGACGGAGAAGTGTGAAAATCCTAACGGATCCATGCCTTATTTATTTTAACAAAAGCGATAGTGACGACATCATGCTCACTGATAACACCTGACCACTTGTGGGGTGGATTGTTCTTAATTTATGCCAGGTGTACTGTTTCTTTATCTATCATTTTGGAGAGGCAGTAAGGGACATGAGCTATTGTTGAATGTGTCTTTCCTGTAGCTGTATGACTTCCACAGCAACTTGAATCAACTATGTAGTGCCTTTTGGTCTGACAACCAAGCCAGCAGATGTATGGGAGAGGACCTGCTAATTATATCACCTGTAGATTGCATTAGCCCCCCTGTTGTGTATTAGGAACCGTTCAGCATGTTTAGCTGAAGTGGGAAAGCTGTGTCATCAGAATGACATTAAGCAGTCGGATTGAACTGACAACCAATGATGGAACAGCCACAATTATCTTCCACCAATCCTATGGGGCCAATGCACTGAAATGACAGCTGAGGGAAATAAAAGGGCAGCTGCCCCTGTCATCAGCAGCTATTCTACAGGACTTCAGCCTATGGACTACAGTTCCAGCTGGTGGACTTCACAACTGCTCTTCTGCCAACCTCAAGCATAAGGGTTCGGTTGGAGAGTCCAGATTGGGACGATCGGGTCACCTGACCACATGCCTCGCTGTGCATGGCTGTCTCCCTAAGCTTGCTGCTACCTCCTCTCGGTGGGTGCCTGCCCAAAGCAGGTGCTACTGGCCCAGATAGTTGGTCCTGGTTCTGCATATGGATATCCCTGCCTACTGCCGCCCCGATTGCTCGATTGAGGCTGTCCGTCAGCCTCTGAGCCAATCAAGGCAAGCCTTCCCCTACTTCCTCCCACTGTCATGTGATACTCTGTCTTCTTCCTCACTTATGGTTTTCCCCACCAATATTAACAGTAAAATGGCGCTGAGCACGGTTTTTAAATATGAGTGGGAAGCAAATCGCAAGCCCTTCGGATTTGTATGAGAAATTTTTGTTAAGTTTATAACAAATCCAATTCGTTTGGAATCAATTTGCTCATCCTTAAGTGTAACCAATTTTTACCATCTGTTGATAATGTTCTCTAGAAGTGAAAATCTACATTTCCCACTATATAACACAATATGTGTTTCTATAATCATTTCCTGTGCAACAGTTGTTCCTAAGATCAGCTGCCATCTAACAAACCTAATTAATGAAAAAGTCATTTCCAGGCACTATGTGGGGCTCGAAGAGCTTCAAGTATACCAGCTAGTGCCGAGTTAATCAAAATGCTAATGCAGGATGAATTAAAGTTGTGATTAACATTTCCCAGCTAATGCTTAAGTGAAATGATCACACCAAATGGGTTAAGCACTAATCATGTTATCCACTCCCATACAACAAAAAGGTGGGTGGCAACGACTTGCTGCTTTCACATCTCCTTCTACTTGGATGTAGCCGATAGTTTAATCAAAAGGCTTTTAACAATAAACAATTTACGAGCAATTTACACAGAGGCAGATCAGATTATTCCTCCGCCGACATCGGCAGCGCTGTAGTGGTAACTTGCAGTGACACAAAATAATGATCCTTGCTTTCCAATAAAGTACCACATTATAGCAAACTGCAAGCTGCTCATTTCCCTCTGTTGTTCTGAGTTCACCCATCGGTCAGTGGGGGGGGTGAGAGCAGAGATTTACTATAGCCTTAACTTTACAAAAATGTAACCTCTGCTCACCAACCGTAACTAATAAGCAAATTGCTTCAAGCAGGTATTAAATGAAACGCTTAGATAAATTATACACGTTTAACAACTATTTCCAAAGCTTGTGCCTCTCCACGTGTGGTTTTGACATGAGATGGACATTTTTTTAATGGATAGGCTGCGGTACATCAATGTGGAGGGTTGCCCGTTCTCCTGTCAACAATCATTCCAAAACCTGTGGGGCCCTCTCAGTGGGACTACATGAACTTTCAAACCATAATCAATAAAAACAGAAAGTTTCAGTCTGTCTAACCTTATATGTATCTAATTTAATATCTATCTAATCTAATCTCAATCTTATCGCCTATCTGATATATATCTAATACCTATGTCTATCTATATCTATCTCATATCTGTCTTTCTATTTATCTCATATCTATCTAATCTAATATTTATCTAATTAATATCTAATTTAATATCTATCTAATCTATTTTTATCTCCTACCTAATATCTATTATATATGTCTATATCTATCTCATATCTGTTTCCATTTATGTTCTATTTCTCTATCTCATACCCATCTACTTCATATCTACAGTATCTCTCTAGATAGCTCATAGCTATCTATCTATCTATCTATCTATCTATCTATCTATCTATCTATCTATCTATCTATCCATCCCTGCTCTCAGAACGTGCACTGAATGAGCAGAATGATTAGTTTATGACCATGTATTTTATAAATACTTTTTTTTAAATCAGACTTAAAGAGCATTACCAACCCAAAACTTTATAATGGATATATACACTGCGTGCAGAATTATTAGGCAAATGAGTATTTTGACATCATCCTCTTTATGCATGTTGTCTTACTCCAAGCTGTATAGGCTCGAAAGCCTACTACCAATTAAGCATATTAGGTGATGTGCATCTCTGTAATGAGAAGGGGTGTGGTCTAATGACATCAACACCCTATATTAGGTGCGCATAATTAGGCAACTTCCTTTCCTTTGGCAAAATGGGTCAAAAGAAGGACTTGACAGGCTCAGAAAAGTCAAAAATAGTGAGATATCTTGCAGAGGGATGCAGCACTCTTAAAATTGCAAAACTTCTGAAGTGTGATCATCGAACAATCAAGCGTTTCATTCAAAATAGTCAACAGGGTCGCAAGAAGCGTGTGGAAAAACCAAGGCGCAAAATAACTGCCCATGAACTGAGAAAAGTCAAGCGTGCAGCTGCCAAGATGCCACTTGCCACCAGTTTGGCCATATTTCAGAGCTGCAACATCACTGGAGTGCCCAAAAGCACAAGGTGTGCAATACTCAGAGACATGGCCAAGGTAAGAAAGGCTGAAAGACGACCACCACTGAACAAGACACACAAGCTGAAACGTCAAGACTGGGCCAAGAAATATCTCAAGACTGATTTTTCTAAGGTTTTATGGACTGATGAAATGAGAGTGAGTCTTGATGGGCCAGATGGATGGGCCCGTGGCTGGATTGGTAAAGGGCAGAGAGCTCCAGTCCGACTCAGACGCCAGCAAGGTGGAGGTGGAGTACTGGTTTGGGCTAGTATCATCAAAGATGAGCTTGTGGGGCCTTTTCGGGTTGAGGATGGAGTCAAGCTCAACTCCCAGTCCTACTGCCAGTTTCTGGAAGACACCTTCTTCAAGCAGTGGTACAGGAAGAAGTCTGCATCCTTCAAGAAAAACATGATTTTCATGCAGGACAATGCTCCATCACACGCGTCCAAGTACTCCACAGCGTGGCTGGCAAGAAAGGGTATAAAAGAAGAAAATCTAATGACATGGCCTCCTTGTTCACCTGATCTGAACCCCATTGAGAACCTGTGGTCCATCATCAAATGTGAGATTTACAAGGAGGGAAAACAGTACACCTCTCTGAACAGTGTCTGGGAGGCTGTGGTTGCTGCTGCACGCAATGTTGATGGTGAACAGATCAAAACACTGACAGAATCCATGGATGGCAGGCTTTTGAGTGTCCTTGCAAAGAAAGGTGGCTATATTGGTCACTGATTTGTTTTTGTTTTGTTTTTGAATGTCAGAAATGTATATTTGTGAATGTTGAGATGTTATATTGGTTTCACTGGTAAAAATAAATAATTGAAATGGGTATATATTTGTTTTTTGTTAAGTTGCCTAATAATTATGCACAGTAATAGTCACCTGCACACACAGATATCCCCCTAAAATAGCTAAAACTAAAAACAAACTAAAAACTACTTCCAAAAATATTCAGCTTTGATATTAATGAGTTTTTTGGGTTCATTGAGAACATGGTTGTTGTTCAATAATAAAATGAATCCTCAAAAATACAACTTGCCTAATAATTCTGCACTCCCTGTACAGTGGAATTTGCAATGCAAAAATTCACAAAGTAATATATATGTTTTCTACTCCGTTACAGAGGCCATTTAAAAATATTTGGCTGTTACCTAATTATCTACTAATATATAGCAATTTTTAGCTTTTTGTAGGAAATATAGTTAAAGGCTCATTTATTAAAATTTTCAAACAATGCAAATTATTAAATAGCCATGTGTCCATGATTTTCTTTTGAGGCAGGTGTTACGCGACTACATTATTTTGTTGGTAATTATAATCATTTTACAGCTCACAGTAAATGCTGGCAATGAGTTATCAGTACAGTGAGCTATAGACATGTATTACTTATAATTTATATCATTCATTAGGATTTTCCAGTTTGTCCGTAAAAAATGTTGGCTGTCTGTGATTTCTGAATAAGATGTCCAGGTTGGCAACCCTGCATTAGCTGAATGTAAAGAGGTGTATATCCCATCGAGAAAGGACAGTTTTGCTAGTGACACCTATTGAAAGTGGGACACTAAAGCCTCATGCAGACGTCCGTGGAACACGGTGCGTGAGATACCGGACTGGCATTGCATGAGTGCACGGCGTCATAGCAACCAATGACGCCGTGCGCTCCTGCAATGCCAGTCTGGTATCTCACGGACCTTATTCCACAGACGTCTGCATAAAGCTTAACTCATAGGGAGCCGCCTCAATTATATGGAACTAGAAAGACTGCTCAATTTTTCTGAGGGATACCACTGTATATTATTTTTCCATGCAGCATTTTTCCTAAGTTTCTACACAGCTGGGCTCCTTAAAGGGGCTATTCCATGAAAAATATTGGTTATAGTAAAATGCAGCCCGTAATTATAATTATCAGTGTTTTTATTTTCTTTATTTACACTTATTTTTAAAAAAAATTATATCTGCAGATATAGGAATAATTTTTGAATACCTGCTGTTTCTATTGAACAGCCTTTGCTGTGTCCACCTCAGTAAGTGTTCCAAGGTGGATGCACATGCTCAGTCCTGCTTCTTCAGGTATGTGGAGAGCTCCATGGACTGGTGTCTTCTTTGTGTGTAAGAAAAAATGCTGAGCAATGATAAGATAGTGAGACAGCTTTACTGTAATTGCTGAGGTGGATACTAAAAGGCTGTTGAATAGAAAAAGCAGGTGGTGCAATTCTAAAATTATTCCTACAATGAACTTTCTTATTAATAAGTGTAAATGTACAAATGTTTTTTTAATACCTGGTAAGATTTAACTATAAATTAAGGTGCATTAGCTGTGTGATGCAATTTTGTTGATTTGTTCAATAGTACTAATAATTTAGCATAGTAAGGTTAAGCCAGAGACAACTATCTGAATGTTAATAACTCCTAAAAGAGGTAGTCAAATCTCAACGTGGGCCCTCTCTTAACTTTGTCCTCCCAAGAATGTTGTGGCCAAAGGAAATTGGGATTATAAAATTGCTCAGGGGGCTAGGCTGCTTTGGTAGCTCTTATGCAAGTGAATGGGCAGAAACAGCATAGCACATGGAGTAGTAACGGAAACAGCATAGCACATGGAGTAGTAACGGAAACAGCATAGCACATGGAGTAGTAACGGAAACAGCATAGCTGTTTTTGTAGCTCCTATTGTGTAGCTTCCATTCACTGCTGTTGGAGTTAAGGAAACAGAGTAGTGCAGGCCATAACCATAACTCGCCTCCCCAGTCCACAATTCTTTACCAGTCTACACACTACACACATTCTTTTTCTTACTTATTTGAATTGTATCCCTTAGTTCAAACATATAATCCCACATTAACCAAAAATTGGAAGCCATTTTTTAATTTAAATAGGAGCCGAGATTCAGTGCACTGGTGTAGGTAATGACACAGTGACGGTGCCTCCCGCCCATGGCATAGTTGCTTCCCGAAACAATTAATCAGTGCTGGCTGTTGGACCCTCACTGATCTGATATAGACAACTGATCCTGAGGATAGGTCATCAATATCCAAGTCCTGAAAAACCTCATTAAAACCATGATTGTTAGTAGACAACAGTAATAGTGCCCTACAAGCTTTCTATGCTATGTCTATGACTAGATTATTATCATGGCTCTTTACTAGCTAGATCCCATTCTCATACCCTCAGCAAAGTACACAACAATCCTTATTAACCAGCTCTTCACTGCTTCTTACTCAAGTTGTATTAGACATGTAGTGAAGGGCCTGTTACAGCACCTGCAGGTCTTGGTCCAGTACCCTGCTTCTCCCTGCAGGAGTTGTTTCGCCCATTAGCAAGTTAGTAAACCTATCTTCTAAAGCCTCAATGTCAATGAAGTAACACAGTTATAATCTATGGGCAAAATTTGGAATTAAAATACACAGCGTTTGTGACTTTTTTCAAAAGAACTAGTGCAAAGATTTTAGTGCAAATGCCATTATTCCGCTGGCATTGCTAATTCCCTGAAAAGTGGAGTGACGATGACGGGACTGGTGTCCCCGCCACAGTTATCATCTTATATGCCAGTTTTCTGGTGTAAAATTTGGGGGATACTATATCTCCTTATAGAGTGAGCTATTTTATAGGCCAGGCAGCACTCCTCTGGGATTCTGGGAAGAGGTTATGGAAATTAGCTCTTTGCAAGCTCTGCCTCTAATGCCACCAGATTTCTTTTTTATCCGGGCTGCAGCTGTAAATATTTCTGCATCTAAAAATCCCTTTCATATATCTAAATAAAAAAAAATTCTGAAGCATTCTGATGAACAGACATCCAGAGCTTTCTGCATCAAATCCAACACCTGCTAAGATACCCTTAGGCTGGGTTCACACTTGAGCGTTTTACAGCGCGTTCAAACGCGCTGTAAAACGCTCAACATGGAGAAACCAATACTTCCCTATGGGAATGGTTCTCACCTGGGCGTTTTACAGCGCGTACGATCGCGCTGTAAAACGCCCGACGCTCAAACAAGTACATGAGCGTTTTTTTGGGCGTTTGTCGCGCGTTCCCGTACATAGACTTTCGGGAACGCGCGACAATGTGTGTTCACTTGTCTCTGTATGCGCGCTTGTAAACGCCCGTACAATCGCGCATACAGAGCGCTCCTTTCAGAACGCTCAGGTCTGAACCCAGCCTTAAGGTATTTAACCTGTAGGGTTAAAGATTTTTATTTATTTCTCTATCTTAGTCTTTAGAATCTATATACATATATACTCTATCATTTAATGTTTCTGTCATGCTGCATAAAGTCATTTATAGGAAGAAAAAAAAAAACGTCCAGAATAGTACAATGTAATTGAGTAACACAACTATTGGTATTTTGTTTGGCTTACCATGCTTTCTTACATTAGTTATGCACAATGATATGGTCGTCATGGCAACTATGTCAATTTACAATTATCTAGGAAGTGCACAAATTAAATATAAAAAATATAAAAAATAAAAAAACCTACACAGAGAAAAGTCAGTACACCAGTTTTTCAGTAGGCTAATATGTTGCCCAACAATATTCCTATGTAAACCCATTTTAAATTGCTATTATTTTGCCTGGAAAATTAAACATTTTTTCTAATGTAAAATCTGCCAAATGTTAGTCTTTATGTAAGCATTGCACAAATAATAAGTATTAACAGCCGCTGTCTGGAATCCAGTGAAGCCACACAAAATTTTTCTTCGTTCAGTAGCCTAAGAGGCTACACGCTGAATTAAAGAGATTGCACAAGGACTCCAGCAGAAGTAACTCAACACCCTCATCCAAATAATGTCATCACGTTATAATCAATGCATGTTCAATATTTCCATGTATTCTTCCATCCAATGGTGAAGAGAATTGTACTTCTTTGCAATCAGGTTTTACCTCTCGAACCTCCAGTGCTGGACAAAGGGAAGTGAATAGTAGACGGCTTCATTTTTTTAAGGTTAAAAGGAAATGTATTCAATATAAATAGTTGTTTATTCTGTTAATGTGCAGCGAGAAAGAAACATTTTCATTGGTCAACTAACATCAAGTACATTTTTATTCTTTATTCCTTGTTTTCACCTCATTTTATAAAAAAAAAAAGTCTGAACTGAATGTAACTCATATGGCTGTTTATGTGGAATGTTTTAGAAACGCTGAACCTGGAAGATGCAGCGAACAGGTGAATCCCAAAAATGAATGCAGTGGATGCAGTGTTTTATTAAATACTGGAGGTTCGGATAATAAAACCTGATCACAAACCAGTCTGATTATCAGCACCACTGAATGGAAGAATAGAAGGGAAGGTTGCATGAGGACGGTGAGCTACTTATAGTGAGGACTTGGTATAGTCACAGAGACTTAATTGATCTGACTTTATGTCTTTATGCTAGGTCTGCCTTGCACATACATACAAAACCTCCACTATCTAGTGCTAAACCAGCTTGCTTCAGGTAAATTTCCATTATTGTAGCCTGGGACTCTTTCTAGCAAACCAATTAATCCAGCATTTTCCCCATGCTGGACTAGCAGGAGAGTCATTGACTGCTGGATTAATGAAACTTTACTATGCACAGGTGCCAGAAAGAAAGGCAGATGTTTGTGCTCATACATTTAATCATCATTGACAGTCCGATAATCCTAGGCTTGTTTTAGCACAGAAAAAAATAATAATAAAAAAATATACAGTACAGACCAAAAGTTTGGACACACCTTCTCATTCAAAGAGTTTTCTTTATTTTCATGACTATGAAGGCATCAAAACTATGAATTAACACATGTGGAATTATATACATAACAAACAAGTGTGAAACAACAGAAAATATGTCATATTCTAGGTTCTTCAAAGTAGCCACCTTTTGCTTTGATTACTGCTTTGCACACTCTTGGCATTCTCTTGATGAGCTTCAAGAGGTAGTCCCCTGAAATGGTCTTCCAACAGTCTTGAAGGAGTTTCCAGAGATGCTAAGCACTTGTTGGTCCTTTTGCCTTCACTCTGCGGTCCAGCTCACCCCAAACCATCTCGATTGGGTTCAGGTCCGGTGACTGTGGAGGCCAGGTCATCTGGCGCAGCACCCCATCCCTCTCCTTCATGGTCAAATAGCCCTTACTTTCAAAGTTTTCCCAATTTTTCGGCTGACTGACTGACCTTCATTTCTTAAAGTAATGATGGCCATTCGTTTTTCTTTACTTAGCTGCTTTTTTCTTGCCATAATACAAATTCTAACAGTCTATTCAGTAGGACTATCAGCTGTGTATCCACCTGACTTCTCCTCAACGCAACTGATGGTCCCAACCCCATTTATAAGGGAAGAAATCCCACTTATTAAACCTGACAGGGCACACCTGTGAAGTGAAAACCATTTCAGGGGACTACCTCTTGAAGCTCATCAAGAGAATGCCAAGAGTGTGCAAAGCAGCAATCAAAGCAAAAGGTGGCTACTTTGAAGAACCTAGAATATGACATATTTTCAGTTGTTTCACACTTGTTTGTTATGTATATTATTCCACATGTGTCAATTCATAGTTTTGATGCCTTCAGTGTGAATCTACAATTTTCATAGTCATGAAAATAAAGAATTTTTGAATGCTACCTTATGATACCTTGATGTCTCCTGTCCTTTTTCACTGCTGCTCCTTGTCTGTAAAAGAGCAGTGAAAAAGGACAGGAGACATCAAGGTATCATAAGTGTATACAGTCCTGAAGAAGAGGGCAATCCAGCCCTCGAAACGGGTTGACTACCCTGCAAATAAAAGTTAACTCCTTATCTGCCCGATGACTTGTGTCTGAATCCTTTCAAGCAAGTGCCGGAAAAAGCGGTCAGAATACGGTTTTTACCAGTTTTCCTTTTGATACATGGGCGCATTTGCAACTGATATATGGTGCATATTTTCTGTACTGGAATCCGCTGGTAATGTTAATGAATAGTACTATTTCTATGGGTGTTTCATTCCCATCAGTATTTGAAATCCACAGCAAGTCCTAGTTTTGTGAATATTTGTTTCCAAAAATGCCTATTATAGTCTGGTATACCAGCTGAAATCTGTGCATATTCCAGAGATGTGAAAGAAGGCATCCCTAGGCACTTCTAGGTGAGTAATCCTTCTTTCTATTTTTTTTTAACCCAATCTGCACCATATAAAACAACATTTATCCCAATGAACAACAATCCAGAAGGACATGGACACAAAAACATGCTTTCTTTCTTAAGGTTTCTACCATCACATGTGAGTTTCTTATACGTATGATAATCCATAATGCCTGATAATCTGGGCACATATCAGGTCCAACTGAAGTCGGAAGACATTTATTTAGAACCACGCACCTATATAGGAAGGAATGAGTTTACTAAAGATGTAAATTGATCAGAAGAACTAATGAGAATTGAAAGCTTACCTGACACACTCTTATGGCTTGATCCAGAACTGTTTTGGTGTCAGTGCCATAATCAGGACAAGGTAATGTGGCCCTACTGAAATGGGCTTGCAACAGCAGATGTGTTTTGGTGTGTGCACTGTCCATGGAATGGGGGTTCAGTTCAATAGGAAGGTGTTTTGCCAGCTCACTGTTCATTTGGTCTTCATTGTGCCTGACCGGGAGATCAGTGTATTCTTCAGCATCCTTCAAAGACAAAAAGAGTTTGTAATTTTTCATCAGATAAACACTTTACACAAGGTACACCCACTTTAAGGCAATGGGGGATTACTAGAGTGTACAGCAGCAACAGAAGTAGCATATTTAATAAGAAAAAATAGATTTTTGAGGGCACCACGGAACATGCACATCAGTCTGCGATAAAACTAAAAATATCAGATAAGATAGGTTAGGTTTATATATAGTGCTGTGAAAGAGTATCCCCCCCTTCCAAGTTTCTTCTATTTTTGCATATTGGTAACACTTGAATGTGTCAGATTACTTTTAACACAAAATAACAAACCCCCCCCCCCCCATACAAACACAAAATTATTCTTTAAATGATCCTTCAATTTATAGAAGATAAAGATTTATTCAAAACCTGTATACCCCATGTGAAAAAGTAATTGTCCTCTACACCTAATAACTGGTTATACCATCCACGACAGAAACAACTGCAATCAAATGTTTACGTCCCTCTGGAGGAAGTTTGGTGCACTCTTCTTCAGGGCTCTTAAGAATTAGCACAGCACAGCAGCTCAATGGGATTCAAGTCAGGGTTTTGACTTGGCCACTCCAAAACCTTCATTATGTTTCTTTCAGAAGTGTACTTGTTTGTGTGGTTCAGACCATTGCCCTGCTGCATAACCTAACTGCGCATGAGATTTAGGTCACAAACTGAAGGGTGGACATTCTCCTTTAGAGGTTCCATCAGTTATGACAAGTCATCCAGATCCTACAGAAGCAAAGTAGCCCCACAGCATCACACTACCACTTCGTGTGACTGTTAGAGATGAGCGAACTCGTGGAAGTTAGGGTTCGGCTGAACTTTAGGTCAAAGTTTGGGTTCAGAACCCGAACTTAACCCCGAACCCAAACCCCACTGAAGTCAATAGGGATCCGAACTTCACTTTATTATTTTCCGTTATAACATGGTTATTTCGGAAAATAATAGCATTCTAAAGACAGAATGCAAAAGAATATGGCTAATTTAGGAGTTAAAAAAAAACAAAAAACAAAAAATAAAAACTCAATCGCAAGTCCTTCTGAATGAAGATAGAAGAGACTGCTGCAGAGCAATCAAGTAAATGAGTTTTTTTTAACCCATAAATTGCCATATTCTTTTGCATTCTGTCTTAAAGGGAACCTGTCACCAAAAAAATCGCCCATTAAGCTGTTAAGAGTACCTTATAGTGCTACATAGTTGTGTCCTATAGCACTTTTTCGTCCTTTTCCTGCATTTATCGTCACTGAGAAATCGGTTTTAATCAGCCGCTGCCCCGTGTTTCAAGTCAGGCTTGAAGTCAAGGGGGCAGCGGCCTAGGCGTCTCCAATCCTGCTTTTCCGGCCTCTCGCCGCCTTAATTGACACGCCGCATCTCAGTGCCGGGACCGTGCTCTGAGCCCGCATGCGCAGTAAAGGGCTGCTGTAGCGCGATCCCGGCTCGTACACTCAGCCGGCTTCAGTCTCACTAATGCGCATGCTCCCGCCAGCCTTACATACTCGCGCTCTGTATGCGCAGGAAGAGAAGATGCCGGGCGCGAGTATGTAAGGCTGGCGGGCGCATACGCAGTAGTGAGACTGAAGCCGGCTGAGTGTACGAGCCGGAGCCGGGATCGCGCTACAGCAGCCCATTACTGCGCATGCGGGCTGAGAGCGCGGTCCCGGCACTGAGATGCGGCGTGTCAATCAAGGCGGCGAGAGGCCGGAAAAGCAGGATTGGAGACGCCTAGGCCGCTGCCCCCTTGACTTCAAGCCTGACTTGAAACACGGGGCAGCGGCTGATTAAAACATAGATTTCTCAGTGACGATAAATGCAGGAAAAGGACGAAAAAGTGCTATAGGACACAACTATGTAGTGCTATAAGGTACTCTTAAGAGCTTAATAGGCGATTTTTTGGTGACAGGTTCCCTTTAAGAACGCTTTTATTTTCTGATCTAACCATGTTTTAACGGAAAATAATAAAATCACCTGAACACTGAACTTCAGTGAAAAAGTCTGGGTTCGGGTGCCCGGACTCGCAAGTACGAATTCAAACTTTGCAGTTTGGGTTCGCTCAACCCTAGTGAGTGTTGTTATATTGTCTTTATGGTGGAATGCAGTATTAGCTTTACATCATATGTATCCATGTCTTCCAAAAAGTTTCACCTTTGACTTATCAGTCTACAGAATATTATCCCACAACTTTTTAATGCAATCATTCAGTCCCTATGCAGTTTGCATGCTGTCGGCAGGATATCCCCATTGACACAAGGGGATGTGCTGTCAACAAAAGATAATTTTAATGTACACATAAATGGTGGCAAACAAGCTTTTTCTTGTTTGTTGGACGACTGGTAGACCTGCTTGGGGCATTACAATTCTGCCATGTCTTCTCATATACCTGGGTCCAGGTAGTTTTTGGGCCTTACAGACTTAAAGTATCTAAAGACTGAAACACTATATAGTCTCACAAGGACAACGGCCCTGATTTACTAATGCATCTGGCACAAATAGGGTTTCAACATTTCTTTCTGATTCATTTGAAAAGGGGGTGGGCATAGTAGGAAAAAGAAAGACTTCACCAGAAAGGGGGCACTGGTCTAGTATGTGCTGTTTTATGCCAAAATTGTGCTACATTGATGCTACAATGCGGTGTGCGAGGTAACACTTTTTGTTTTCTTACAGCCAGCAGTAAAGACAGTTTTTCTCACACTTTAGGTTAAATAGTCCCCTGGGCATTAGCACCTAGCAGGGCGCTTGCTAAATGAGTTATTGAGTTGTGCGACCATATGGCTGATTTTCTGTTGTACATGAACTGAATGTGAGCTCCCCACATTACTCCCTTAAATCACTACCTCAATTTAGATAGACTGAAGATAGGTAGGTAGATAGATAGATAAAAGATATGTATTGGTTTAAGAGATAAAGGTTAGTAAATAAGTTGATACCAAGAAGATAAAAAAGAAAAATACTGATTGAAAATAGTAAATAAGTAGATAGATAGATACATAGATAGACAGATACAGAGAAAGATATTTAAGGCAGAGAAAACAGTCAGTGAATATGTAGATAACAGGAAGATATGAAAAAGAAAGATAATATAGTTAATAGGTAGGTAGGGTAGATAGATATGAGATAGATAGATAAATAAATATAAGATAGATAGGTGCAGAGATAGGTAAAGAAAAAAATATGTAAGAGAAAAGGTAAAGAATAAGTAGATAGCAGGCAGATAGATATGAAAAACAAAAATACTGAGTGAATAAGTAGATAATAGACAGACACTCCCAATGCATTATTGTACCACAGCCCTCATCATATAGTCTACCTAAATGTTCTCCACATATTGCATTATATAATAAGAGTTGCACAGGAGAGACTGTGTACAGACATTATTTATCTTGTACTAATATTGCATTTCTGTATCACTGAAATCCAGGAAGGGAATATGTTTAACTCTTGGGAAACCCCTTTTCCATTTTCTCCTTAGACGACATACGACGTCTAAACTGCCAGACAATCACAATCCAGGATACAGTTCATTGGGAATGTAGAGCACAACATGAAAAGACAATCGCGGTTTACACAAATCATTTGGTCACATTAGCAAGCTCGGTCCTGTTCTGTATAGTTACTATTTTCACACTGGATTAATTTCCTGTTTGAGACTCTTAACTGCAAATTGTTAATTTTCTTATCTTCGTGCACACGGCAATTAAAGGAAATTGAGAAAAGCAAGTGAAGCTTTGATTCAGCTTGGAGCGGAGATGAATGGAGGGCAGCAGGGTCAGCAGAGTCCATTATATTCTTATGTGAAATGCTGGTGCGACTGCCCTGTCCTTGTTTGTTTAGTGGAGGCTGGACGGACTACTAACTGCAAATCTGTTCTTGTGATTTGACCAGGCGGGCCCGCATAAAGATGTCTCCCGTTGCAAATGTTAAATGACAGTGAGTGACAATCATACGATGAAGTCTGCCTGTAACCCCCTGCTACTGTTTTCAGATTGCAGCAGAAAAGACGGAATAAAGAAACATTCTTCATAATCACATCAAATGGGCCCTGCTGTTCACTCAATATTTTTCATTTTCGTTTCCCTTTTCATTACAAACCACAATCTGTTCTGCAAATGCCATGGACTCAACAGTAGCAACCAAAAGAAGAATGAATTTACCCAAGCACATTCTGTCTGTGTGCTTTCTATAGAGCGCCAATAAAATTGGACACAATATGCCGCTTGTGTATAAATAGAAGGGTAAAAATGGCTCCTCAAATCTTTAGCTTAATACTAGGTATTAGATGTTAGACACAAAGAACATAAAAGATGAATAAGTTATGTCAAAAATAATGGTGCGTGATATATAGAAAAATATTCTGTTCATACTGCTATATGGAATATCAATTAACCCTTTCGCGACTGCCTATATACGTCCTATCTACACATATCCCGTGCATGTTAGGCTACTTTTACACTCACGTTTGGTGCGGATCCGTCATGGATCTGCACAGATTCGTTCAGATAATACAACCGTTTGCATCAGTTCAGAACGGATCCGTTTGTATTATCTTTAGCCAAAACGGATCAGTCTTGAACACCATTGAAAGTCAATGGAGGACGGATCAGTTTTCTATTGTGCCAGATTGTGTCATAGAAAACGGATCCGTCCCCATTGACTTACATTGTGTGTCAGGATCTGTTTGGCTCAGTTTGGTCAGATGGACAGCATTACTCTGCAGTCAGCGTTTTGGTGTCCGCCTCCAAAGCAGAATGGAGATGGAACGGAGCCAAATTGCTGTATTCTGAGCGGATCCTTTTCCATTCAGAATGCATTAGGGCAAAACTGATCCGTTTTGGACCGCTTGTGAGAGCCCTGAACGGATCTCATAAACAGAAAGCAAAAACGCTAGTGTGAAAGTAGCCTAACAGGTATATAAACATTTAGGAAGCTCTTTAATCCCAGCGCTGTACAGTACTGGGATTAAAGCTCCTGCAATCTAGCAGAAGCAGGTCGGGTCCTGGACCCTGAGGAGAAGACAGGAGCAGTTTATTACCACTCTTGTCTTCTCCGGTGCCAGCAGAAGAGCACTGCAGCGCAGGGAGGGAGAGCAGGAAGCGGCCGAGCCACTTCCTCTATTGGTCCCGCTGGTCACGTGACCGCCAGGTGAGCCTGATCAGTTCTGCCTGTGTGTAATGTCCCCACTGGGGGCGGTTTTCCCCTATAACTGGGGCTCCTGTGGACGCACCAGTTACAGTGGAAACAGTGCAAGTAAAAAAAAAATAGTTTTTTAATGACCTCTTGGGGAACATATTATGTGCCAAAAATAAATTAAAATAAGTAAAAAAAAAAAAAAGATAAAAAAATACAAATAATTTAAAAAAAAAAATAAATAAAAATTGCTGTTGCTAAAGGAAACGGCCGCCATAGTTGCCCCGTTCACTCAAACCTATACATTATATATATCAAAACAATTGTCACAAAATAGGGACCCATTGCATAATTTTTGTGAAAATTTTATATTTAAAAAATAAAAAGCTATAATTTGAAAACAATTACTTTTTAATAAGAATTAGCGGTTTTCCTCAAATGAAACCTAAAAAATGGGGGGAAAAAAATCTCCAAAAAAAACCCCATGCTAATAAAAATTCCTAAGTGTCAAGTAAAAAACATTGCAAAAATTATTTTGGTAGTCAAAAAAGTTAAGGTCACTAAACCACCACAGGCCCTGTCATGAGAGGATTGAACTTCTCTAAACATGAGATAAAGAATTTACTGAGGAATTAATATAGATGCAAATCAGTGAAATGTTATCATACAAATAGGAAAGTGCATATAAGTAACACAGTAAAGAGATAATGTCACAAAAATATAAATATTCCTAGCTTGTATAATCTGTTAGGTTAAACCATCATTGATGCATATAGCCAAGCAAAAAACAAAGTACAATCTTAGAAAATCTTAGGGTAAAAGCACACGTCCAGGATTTATGTGCGGAGAATCCACATTGAAATCCGCAGGTGTTCGCAGGGAAATCCGAGCAGACAAGCTGCATCAATTGGTGCAGATGTGCATGTGGATTTGGTGTGGAATTTATGCATGCGGACTTTATTCTACTCATTAAAGTGAATAGAGAAAATACGGCAAATTGTAAAAATTTGCACCATGGATCAAAATCCATGTAGAAAAAAAATCTACATTGTATACATGAGAATTTCAAATCCTCATAGAATACAATGTGCAAGACCTATGGTGCACACGCAATCCTGATCGTGTACATTTATTTAGCCTTGGAATTAGTTAAAGGGAACCTGTCACCTAAAAAACACCTCCCAAACCACCAGAATTACCTTAAAGTAGCTAGCAGTATGTTCCTAAAGATCCTTTTCTTTCTCCGGCCAGATGCACCAAAACCTTGAAAAACTAACTTTAATCCCCTGCATGTAAAAGCATAGTTTGAAGTCAAGGGGGCAGCGGCCTCTTCGCTTCAAGTCAAAATAACCACGCCCCCGTTCCCTGCCCCTTCAGCTCTGATTGAAAGCCGCTCACGTGAACGTCTGACGCACACTCACACTCGGCTGGCTTTGCTGAACAGCCGAAAGCTATCGGCTGTCAATCAAAAGCTAGGGAAAGAGAGCGTGGTTATATTGACGAAGCAAGGAGGCCGCTGCCCCCTTGACTTTAAACTCTGCTGTTACATAGCGCGTGCAGGGGATTAAAGTTAGTTTTTCAAGATTTTGGTGCATCTGGCCGGAGGAAGAAAAGGATCTTTAGGAACATACTGCTGGCTACTTTAAAGGGAACCTGTCACCAGGATTTTGTGTATAGAGCTGAGGACATTTGCTTGATGGCCACTAGCACATCCGCAATATCCAGTCCCCATAGCTCTGTGTGCTTTTATTGTGTAAAAAACCCGATTTGATACATATGCAAATTAACATAAAAGAGTCATATCTTACTTGTGTGACCAGAGAAGAGTCATATTTTCAAGCTGTGACTCATCTCAGGTTAATTTGCATATGTATCAAATAGTTTTTTTTACACAATAAAAGCACACAGAGCTATGGGGACTGGGTATTGCGGATGTGCTAGTGGCCATCTAGCAACCCATGTCCTCAGCTCTATACCCAAAATCCTGGTGACAGGTTCCCTTTAAGGTAATGCTGGTGGTTTGGGAAGCGTTTTTTAGGTGACAGGTTCCCTTTAAATGCAACCTCAGATGAACAGCAATATAGAACATCATTCCAGTTTTATTATCTAACAAAAAAGAATTCAAAATGTAAAAAACTAAGTACATCCCATAAATCAATAGGTTGTAGAACCTTTAGCACCAATAACTCAAAGTCATGGTTTTCTGTATAACCTTATCAGTCTCTCACATGATTCTGGAGGAATTTTGGCCAGTTCCTCTTTATAATGTTCCTTCAGGTTTGTGGGTAATCATTTAGAAGAGGGGAGGATGTCTGGTTCATAGGAAAAGATCAGAAATTGATGTGAACACCACCGAAATGGTTCGGGAACAGCATGGGGAGGATGTCTGGATGCATCTTGGACTCCCAGGTCGTTGCTGGGAACGATGTTGTACGAGTAGTACGCCACTTTTACAGAATGACAAATAATACGCACCAAACCGAAGATAAAATCGATTTTAGAGGAAAAATTCTTTCCTGTATATTTACTTGTATATAAAGTGCAAGTGCTGCCAAAAAATACAAGGAAGAGGCACTCCGATACAATCTGTATATCATACACACCCTTGAAAAATTATGATTGATGGCCTGCTGGTGAATGTGAATTGTGGTACAATTGTTCAGGTAGTGGGACTCCTACACTCATAAAGCCTATGCACTAAGGGAAAGGGCTGCCAAAAAATACAAGGAACCGACACTCCAATACACCCTTTATTACACATAAAGGAGGGCATCATATACACCCTTGAAAAATTATGATTGATGGCCTTCTGATGAACCTCAAAAACATTAGGAGAAAGGGCCTGCTGGTGACCCTGTAAAACATTAGGGATGAGAGCCTGCTGCCGAGCTGACCATCTAAAAAAATTTGTAGGTGAGGGCCTGCTGCCGAGCTGACCATCTAAAAAATTTTGTGAGCGACGGACTGCTGCCGAGCTGACCATCTAAGAATTTAGGGCTGAGGGTCTGCTGCTGAGCTGACCCTCTAAAACATTATGGTTGAATGCCTGCTGGTGACCCTCAAAAACATTATGGGTGAGGGCCTGCTGCTGAGCTGACCCTTTAAAAAATTAGGAGTGAGGGCAGCTTAATAAGCATGTTGATATGATGGAGGAGGACGAGAAAAGGGAGATTGAACCATGTACCCTTTATAGTGGTGGAAGGGGTGCATGGGAATACAATGTATTCAATACACCATAAAAGCCACATTTAGAGTGCCTTTATGTTCAGCCACTTTCCTCTGGTGTAGTAGAGAAGTCAGGGGCAATCCAGGCCTTGTTCATTTTTATAAGAGTCAACCGGTCAGCATTTTCAGTTGACAGGTGGATGCGCTTATCAGTTATTATGCCCCCAGCAGCAGTAAATACACGGCCTGACAACACGCTGGCAGCGGGGCAGGCCAGCACCTCCAAGGCGTAGAGTGCCAGTCCATGCCACGTGTCCAGCTTGGACACCCAATAGTTGCAAGGCACACAGGGATCACTGAAGACGCTGACATGGTCTACTACGTACTCCACCATCTTCCAAAAATTTTCTCTCCTTGTGACACTAGGCAGCGCATCAGGTTGAGGGTGCTGGCAGGGTGTCATAAAACTGTCTCAGGTTCAGTTTTCCAAAAATGTTATATCCGTTACAGACGATACCCTTACTTCTCAAACATGCTGATGTTGGAAAATTACAATCGGCGTTTGTGAAATTCCTCTGGAATAAGAAGAGGCCCCGAATAGCCTACAAGAAGCTGTGTTTAATGAAATGGGAGGGAGGACTAAATATGCCTGACATTAGGTTGTATAACTTGGCGGCCCTATTCCGTCATGTAAGGGACTGCATATGAAAAACTGATTATTTCTCAGCAGGTAGGGTGGAGCGGGAATTGGCGCTAAAGTGGGATTTAGCTGCCCTTATTCATACAAGGATCAAGGATCTGCCCAGTATGGTGAAGCAGTCTGTTCTTCTCAGAGATACTATAATGGCATGGAAAGCGATCAGGAAATTATACAAACTTCCGATTTATTTGTCGCCCCAGATGCCCTTGTGGTCTTTACCGGCTTTTCCGCAAGGGCGAGAAAACAGGATGTATAAGCAATGGAGGGAGAAAAGCATCCGCACGCTAAATGACATACTAATAGGCCCAGATCATAAATTGATGTCATGGGAGCAATTCGCAAACAAACACCAGCTGGGGACTTCTCACCCACTACCGTTTCTGCTTATTGCACTTTCTGCTTATTGCAAAGCCCAATCGACTTCCCTGGGGGAAGCTGATAGACTGATTTGGTTTGCAGCTCTTCTGGGGGGAGGTGGGGTTGCGGTCTCACTAGCTGACACATATAGACGTTTGCGAAATACGTGTTTTATAGGCCTAGCGAAAAATGTCTTTGCGCACTGGGAAAGAGATGTTGAGGCGGAAGATTTAACCTTTAAAATGAGGGAGGGGTTGGAGTATATCAGAAAGGCAGTTCATAGCGAACAATGGCGTGAATCGCAATTGAGGATCCTGCATAAAGCTAAATATGCCTATAATCTCTCATATTCCAATGCCCCAGCACACTATCTTAGGGAATGTCCTAAATGCTCGCAGCCTAAAGCAGATCTCCTGCATGGTCTTTGGAGTTGCCAACGCATTAAACCACTGTGGGATGACATAATATCTTTTATTAAAGAGGTATGGGAGGTAGAGGTGAAAGCAGACCCCCAACAATGCATATTTCAATATATTCCAGTGGGCCAGGATGCCTCGCAAGGAAAAGGGGTAGCGGAACCGGGGATACATATTGTCCTCATGGCGGTTAAAAAATGTCTCTTGCGGCACTGGTTGGTGAACACTTTGCCTACCAAAGAGGAAGTAGTAGGACTGATAAAAAAGATCCTTTATTTAGAGAGACTAGAAGCGGGTAAAAGCAAGGAGAAGGCAGTGGCAAAGTTCATAAAAAAATGGAAGAAACTGGTTGAGCATATCTTGACGATTAAGGAATTAAGGAATTGAGCAAACTAAATGGTATCTGGAGGAAAAGTTGAGGGGCACGCTGGGTTTATTAGAGGTCTAAATGTGTAATCTTAGACAATATCACATAATAGAAGTAATGAGGGAGCGTTTGGCATGAGCAGCAGATGTTGGGGTGGGGGAGGGTGGGTCGGTTGGGAGGGAGATATGATTAGTTTTGATTATAAGGTTTCCTATATGATGTAATCAAATGATATAAAAGGATGTATGTGAGTGTAATTGACATGGATTATGGTTCTATACCTCATGTAATATATCTTCTGTAGTACATGATGATATGCTTTATACATCCGAATAAAGAAAGTTATTTAAAAAAAAAAAAACTGTCTCAGTCCTTGGAGAGTGTTGCCCTGCCTCTGTTGGAACTGCTGTGTGTTCCCCTCGTCTCCCCTCCTCGATTGGCTAAGGAACTACATACTCGGCAGCCAGCATTGTCAGCTGGAAATTTTTGGACCTTCTGGTATTGCACCATTTTGCTCGTCTTCTCCACCACAGGAATGAGAGATGAGAAGTTCTCTTTGTAGCAGGGGTCGAGAAGGGTGAACAACCAGTAATTGGTGTTGGCCAAAATGCATACAACTCGAGGGTCACGGGAAAGGCAGCCTAACAAAGTCAGCCATGTGTGCCAGAGGCCCAACAGACAAGACTTCGCTGTCCTCGTCAGGAGGATGACGCTCAATCTCCTCATCCTCCTCTTCTACCCATCCACACTGAACAGATGGAATAAAACTTCCATGGGTACTACCCTCTGTAGCGGAGGCAACAGTCTTCTGCTCCTCCTCCTCATCCAATTTGTGCTGAGAAAGACAAACTGAGGGTGGTCTGGCTATGACCCTGTGTACTGTCTTCCCCCATTTCCACCTCTTCCACATGCAAAGCGTCCGCCTTAATAGTAAGCATCGAGCGTTTGAGTAGACACAGAAGTGGGATGGTTACGCTAATAGCGTTATTGCCGCTCACCATCTGTGTTGAGTCCTCAAAGTTGCGTAAAACCTCACAGAGGTCAGACATCAATGCCCACTCGTCGCTTGTAAAGAGCGGAAGCATGTTGCTGCTGGTATTCCACTACTGCCCTCTGCTGCTAACAAAGCCTGGCCAACATGAATGTGGAGTTCCAGCGCGTGCTTATGTCGCACAATAGTCGGCGAGCTGGCAATTGCAAGCGCTGCCACAGCGTTGCCAGACCGGCGGAAGCTGTCCATGACCTGCGGAAATTGGCACACATGCTGCGCACCTTCACCAGTAGCTCAGGCAAATTAGGATAGGTTTTGAGAAACTGCTGAACCACTAGGTTGAACACGTGGGCTAGGCATGATATGTGTGTGAGCTTGCCGAGCTCCAAAGCCGCCACCAAGTTACGGCCATTATCAGACACAACCATGCTTGGTTGTAGGTTAAGTGGTGAGAGCCACAGCTCAGTCTGGTCCCTTATCCCCTGCCATAGCTCTGCAGCGGTGTGCTGTTTGTCACCTAAGCAGATCAGTTTAAGCACGGCCTGTTGCCGCTTCCCCATTGCAGTGCTACACTGCTTCCAGATACTGACTGATGACTGACTGATGTCTGACTGGTGCTTCAAGATCATAATTCAGAGGTGGAAGTGGAGGAGGAGAAGGGGGTTTGCAGCCACTAACGTAGGTGGCGGTGGAAACCCTGATGGAAGTAGGGCCCGCAATCCTTGGTGTCGGTAGCACCTGTGCCATCCCAGGGTACGACTCGCTCCCGGCCTCCACAACTTTCACCCAGTCTGCCGTCAGGGAAATGTAGCGTCTCTGGCTAAAAGCACTTGTCCATGTGTCAGTCGTTAAGTGGACCTTCCCAATAACTGCGTTGGTCAGGGCGTGGGTGATGCTACGGGACACATGCTGATGTAAGGCTGGGACTGCACACAGTTAAAAATATTGGCAGCTGGGGACAAAGTACTGTGGGACAGCCGCTGCCATCAGGCTGCGGAAATCCTCAGTGTACACAAGCCTAAATAGAACATTTCCAGGGCCAGCAATTTGGAAAGGTGCACATTTAGTGCTATGGTGTGCGGGTGGGTGGCTGTGTATTTGCACTTTCGTTCAAAGGCCTGGGGTATAGACATCTGTACGCTGCACTGGGACAGAGAAGTGGATGTGCTAGCTGATGGTGCTTGTGAAGGTCCAGGTGCAAGGTGGGAGTCATCCGGGCCTGCGTCTTGGACAGGGGATTGGCCAGCATGTAACACAGGGGAAGAGGAGGCAGTTGTGTGACCCGCAGACACTGGTTGTGGACCCAGGCATTCTGCCCACCTATTAGGGTGCTTTAATGCCATGTGGCAGATCATGCTGGTGGTGGTGAGCTTGCTAGTGTTCACGCCCCTGCTCATTTTGGTACGGCACAGGTTGAAAATGACAATTCTTTTATCGTCTGCACTTGTCTCAAAAAAGCGCCAGACTGCGGAACACCTACCCCTTGGCAAGGGAGATTGCCGCAAGGGGGTGTTCCGGGGAACAGTTGTGGGCCTGTTTGGTGTGGCCCGCCTTCTCCCTTTTGCCACCCCACTGCCTCTTCCAGCCTGTTGCGGTGCTGCAGATCACTCCCCCTCTGTACTGCTGTCATCGCTCGGCTTGCCACCTTCCCAGGTTGGGTCAGTGACTTCATTGTCCACTACCTCCTCTTCCATTTCCTAACTCTGGTCATCCTCCTGACTTGCTGACCTAACAACAACCTCAGTTATTGACAACTGTGTCTCACCCTCATCATAAACCTCTTGAGACACTAATTGCGGTTGACTTATTGGCAACTGTGTCTCATCATCATCCTTGTGAAACACTAATTGCTGTTCCCCACAGTCATCTTCTTCTGACTGAGGATGATGCAGAGTTTGGGAATCAGGGCACAAGATCTCCTCGTGTCCCTCTTCAAGCGGACTTGGCGAGAGGCCCAAATTAAGGAATGGCGATGAAAACAGCTCCTCAGAATATCCGAGTGTGGGATCACTTGTTTGCCAAGACTCTCGATGGTGGGTGGAAGGAGTATCAGAGTGAGGATTCTGTTGGCCAGACTCTTGGCTACTGAGACTGGACTTTGTGGAAGACAAGGTGGTGCTTAACAGACTAGAAGCATTATCTGCTGCAATCCAACCGACCACCTGGTCGCACTGGTCTGACATCGAGAGTGGTGCCCTGCAAACTGGGACATGAAGCTAGGTATCGTGGATGAGTGTGTTACTTGTGCTCTGGCAGCAGGCACAGTTTCACCGCGCCCAGGGCCACGGCTTCTGCGTGCACCATCAGCAGCACGGCCACTTCCCCGTCCCTTACTGCTCGCCTTGCGCATATAAAATGGTATATATGCTTGCAAGTATGTCACGCGTACAGTAGCGCAGGTTTTGTAAGTGTATGCGTAAGTACAAAGAAATTTTTGAATATGCACACGTTAAACAGGAGGTATAGCGCAAGTAATGTCGCTGTCACCACCGCCTAATAAAAAATTACACTGAATGAATGTCACTGATATTTAGGATGCGCACACGTTACACAGGAGGTATAGTGCAAGTAATGTCGCTGCCACCAGCAGCAAATAAATTAGACTGAATGTCACTGATATTTCGGATATGCAAATGTTATACAGGAGATGTAGCGCAGGTAATGTAACTGTCCGCAGCGGACACAGTCTACAGAAAAAGTACACTGGATGTCACAGATATTTTTAGGCTGCGCACACGTTACACAGGAGATGTAGCGCAGATAATGTCGCTGTCACCAGTGGCGAATAAAATTACACTGAATGTCAATGATATTTCGGATGCGCTAACGTTATACTAGAGATGTAGCGCAGGTGATGTAGCTGCCACCAGCAGCAAAAAAATTAGATTGAATGTCACTGATATTTCAGATACACAAACGTTATACAGGAGATGTAGCGCAGGTAATGTAACTGTCCGCAGCGGACACCTTCTATGGAAAAAGTACACTGGATGTCACAGATATTTTTAGGCTGCGCACACGTTAGACAGGAGATGTAGCGCAGATAATGTCGCTGTAGCGGCCAAACAATTGCAAGCTATTTAGCGCAGTCAGGTTGCGCTAAAAATATATATTGCTGCCAGATACAACTATAGTTCTTAAAAGGATTTTTGGGTCTCTAACAAGTTTTAGCAATTTAGTGCACATTGCACTAAAAATAATATTGTTGCCACACACAATAGTCCTTAAAAGGACTTTTGGGTCTCTAACAAGTTTCAGCAATTTAGCGCAGGTTGCGCTAAAAATATATATTGCTGCCACACACAATAGTCCTTAAAGGGGCTGTCCGGGTTCAGAGCTGAACTCGGACATACCTCCATTTTCACCCAAGCAGCCCCCCTGACTTGGGCATCGGAGCAGTTCATGCTCCGATAGTCTCCTTTGCCCTGCACTAAATCTCGCAGGGCAAAGGCATTTTCAGGAGTTCTGGTGACGAACCGGGCTCTCCATAGGGCTGCCAGAAAGCCCGGTGACGTCACCGGCACCGATGGGCGGGATTTAGCGCTGCCCTAGCCAGTAAAACGGCTAGGGCAGCGCTAAAGCCCGCCCATCAGAGCTGGTGACGTCACCAAACACACTGCCGGGCGGAAGCTTCCGCCCGGCAGTGTGTTATGATAAACAAAAGAGCCAGTGCCCTGCACAAAAGAGCCAGTGCCCTGCATAAGATGCTCCGATGCTAGCCTCAGGGGGGCTGCCTGTGTGGAAATAAGGGTATGTTCAGGTTCAGCTCTGAACCCGGACAACCCCTTTAAAAGGACTTTTGGGTCTATAACAAGTATAAAACTAAAATATTGCTATTTCAATCCCTACACTATCTCTCTTCTGCTCTCCAGCTCTCCCTAACTAATACTGAGCCAAACACGTGTCATCGGGTGCTATATAGCACCCGATGACGCGTTCCGGCCAGCCAATCGCTGTAATGCCAGTAGCCAACATGACTACGGCATTACAGTGAATGGCAGTACTTACCTGCACGTTTATTGGCTGCATAGCAGCCAACAAACGTTCGGGGAGGAGACTCGAGCATCGTGCTCGAGCACATGCGGTATTCGGCCAAACACCGCGATGTGCCGAGCATTGCGATGCTCGAGCTGGACTAGTGTTCGGCCGAGCATGCTCGCCCAACACTAGATATTTGTCATCAGGCAGGGACTGAAAAACTTGTCAGGGCTGAAAGAAGGATGAATGGCACGAAATACAAGCCAATTCATGAGTAAACCAGTCTGCCAAAATGGGAAAAGGATCACCTTCTAGCAGGACAATGACCCTAAGCATACTCCATAAAGCTACATTGCAGTGGTATAAGATGAAACATTTAAGTGTCTTGGAATGGCCTAGTCAAAGCCCAGATCTCCATCCAATGGATAATATATGGCATGACTTGAAGACTGCTGTACATCAACACAACATCTAACTTTAAGGAGTCTGAGCAGTTTTGCCAGGAAGAATGGGCAAAAATCGCAATGTCTATATGTGCTAAACTGATAGAGACTTGTCCCAAAAAGTTTTGACTTTTAGAGATGAATACTAATGTGCAAAATATTCTTCTGTACTTATCTAATTATTGCATGTTGTGTAAATCAAATGATGCTAACCACCTCAAATTCAATTTTTATTCCAGATTGTAATGCAACAAAATAGGAAAAACACCAATGGGGTTGGGGTAATTAAAGTGTAACTGTAATAATTTTTTTTATTTTTTTTAGCTAGTTTATTAGAGCTAGGCATGCATACCTGAGTGTCTGTCAATGATTGTCAAAAGATCTGTAATTACTGTATGATAACAGCTTTTATTAATGTCCTCTGTCCCTTTCCACTTCTCCCTTAAAAGACAGTTGCTAGGGCTTGTCTGTCTTCCTTTAGTATACACAGAAGACGGAGGGGCGGTCCTCCACACTGCATGCCTGTATTAGGCTTCAGAGTGAGGAGGCGTGTCTCTCAATAATCCAATCTGATTGGCTGGCAGGGAGCTGCTGGCTAAAGCAAGAATGTAAATAAAGTGAGGGAAGGCAGTTCTGACAGGGTTGCAGCCACCTTTGCAGCGCAGATACGAGGTAAATGGGACGGCAGTTATTGAGGCCAGCCTATTTTTCCTATGGCTACTTTCACACTGGCGTTTTGGCTTTTCATTTGTGAGATCCGTTCAGGGCTCTCACAAGCGATCCAAAACGGATCAGTTTTGCCCTAATGCATTCTGAATGGAAAAGGATACGCTCAGAATGCATCAGTTTGGCTCCGTTCCATCTCCATTCCGCTTTGGAGGCGGACACCAAAACGCTGCTTGCAGCGTTTTGGTGTCCGTCTGACGAAACTGAGCCAAACGGATCCGTTCTGACGCACAATGTAAGTCAATGGGGACGGATCCGTTTTCACTGACACAATCTGGCACAATAGAAAACGGATCCGTCCTCCATTGACCTTCAATGGTGTTCAAAATGGATCCGTCTTGGCTTTGTTAAAGATAATACAAACGGATCCGTTCTGAGCGGATGCAAGCGGTTGTATTATCTGTACGGATCTGTCTGTGCAGATCCATGACTGATCCGCACCAAACGCGAGTGTGAAAGTAGCCTATAATGTGCAAGCATAGCTGCTGCTGTATTGCAGGGTAGTCATAACTCCTGGAAATGAGCAGTGTATAATGTGATGGAAAAATTAATCAAGCCAGCAAAGTAGACAATATGGACAATCACAATACATTAGTAAGTGCCTATATGATAAATACCATTTGCTGAAGTGAGACAACCCCTTTAAACATTTAGGGGTCATTTATTATGACCAGCGTTTTAGACCCGGTCGTATTAACCCCTGTGCGGACGGTGGATCTGCCAAAGTTAAACAGATGTGCCAGCCTCTATATAACTTTGGCGCATCCACCGCCGATCTAAATCTTTGCCAGCTTTCTTGCTGGCATAGAAAATGATAATTAAGACAGGCCTAGCGGTCTAACCCCTTCCCGTTCACGCTCCTTTTTCTAGACCTGGCGTGAGCAGGGAAAAGTCCCAGACTGAGGTGCAAATAACCTTTTAGGGGGTCCTTTATTATTAATAACCCCTGCGCTGGATCAGCCGAAGTGATGCAAAGACACTGGCCTTTAAAAAACTTCAGTGCATCCACCACCAGTCTAAATCTACGCAAGCTTCCGTAATGGCGTAGATTTTGTACTTTTTATACGTCTAAAACAGGTGTAGAAAATAATGAGACGGGTCTAGCGGCCCCGCCCACTTTTTTAGGCCTGAAGTGAGCGAGGAAAAGTTGCAGACGCAAGTAACCTTTTTGGGGGTCATTTATTAAGACCAGCGTTTTAGAACCTTCTCGTGCTTCGTGGTAACAAATCGATCTTCCCTGAAATTGAGGTAAAAAAAAAAAACAACACATTTTTACTTACCTCATCCATATGAGCGCGAAGAGGCTGCCGCAAACATCTTGCTTGAAAATCCAGAGGGAAATATCGCGCGGCGCAAGATTTCACGCAGGATCTTCAAGATGGTGGCCTCTTTGTACTCAAATGGATAAGGTATGTATGAATTTTTTTAAAAAATTTTTACCTCCATTTCGGGGAAAATCGATTACTTACCATGAAGCACGAGGAAATTCGGCTTCGCGGATCAACACGAAGGGCTCATGCACACGAACTTAATTTTTTTTCTGTGTCCGTTTGCGGACCATATGCGGAGGCATTCATTTCAATGGGTCTGCAAAAAAATAAAAGTTACTACGTGTGCACACCATTTCCGCATGTCCATTCTGCAAATAAATAGAACTTGTCCTATTATTGTCCGCATTACGGACAAGGATAATACTGTTCAATTAGGGGCGCCAGCTGTTACATATGCACACGACCATATGTAATTTGCGGATCCGCAAAAAATACGGATGACGTCAGTGTGCATGCCGTATTTTTTGCAGACCGCAAAATACATATGGTTGTGTGCATGAGCCCTAAAAGTCATATACTACTACCTCCTCACAAGTACACACTTGGAGCTTAATAGTAGGCATCTTCTAAGTTCCACACAAGCCTTCATGTTCCCTTTCACTGCATTATTATACACCGACTCAGCAGCATTCATTGTTTGCGACTTTGGAAAATCTCCTCTGAAAAACTCTCAGTTTAGACTTCAGTTCAGTGAAAATCAAAAGAAAGCCAGCAATTTCGCAGATGGCTTCATGGCATATGCGCAGGGTTTACGCAAGCTCAGATTTATGTGGGGAAAACAAATAAGAGCATTGGGAAAGCTCTCTCCCCCACACACAGGAGCAGACCACATGGTGAACAGCTGGGGGTTGGCAGTCCTTAAATAACAGTAAACCATACTTTGCTACATTTCATCAGAAGCAATAAAACAGTAGCACGGAAGGTGCTGGTACAAAGCACTTCAGTTTTTGTTGTTTTTTATTTTCTTTACAATGGTTAATTTGTGATTCACAGACACCACCGTTTTCAGATCACAGAAAACAAAAAAGACAACTACTAGACAAGAATATAAGAATGTCATGAAGATATGCCCTGTCTAGAGTCAAACCCATGGCCCGCGTGCCAAACACTGAACCCAAAACACCATATGACAATACTAGATGCAGGACTCTGATGCCAATGGTTTAAAATGTTCCATAAAGAACAAAAAGGTCCTTCTAAATGGTAGCATTCATTAGTTAGTCAACTGCAGGCCATATATAGTGCTTTAAAGGGGTTGTCCGGGATTGGGGACATTGCTGTAAGTGTACCAGAGTGACATAAATATTACACATATGCCTGTCCTACCTTAGCCACACATTTCTGAAGCCCTGTTTTCATATAGCAAATTCGTAGCCGGAAGAATTATAGACAGTAACGTACCGGGTCGTTTGCAGGAGAGCGAAGCCTCTTCTTCCGCTTTGCAGGGAGCCCAGTGACGTCACCGTCAGCCTAAGTAATTGTGCAGAGCGCACGGAGGGGCGGTAACTAGGCTGGAAGACATTGCGCTAAGCCACACCCCTCCGGTCCGGTGACGTCACCGGGCATGGCGCTTTCTAATGAATGAAGGAGGCAGATCACTATGCTACTTAGCATAGAAAACTCCTCCCATGTAAAATACAGGCTAATGGGGCGGAAGGCTGGAGAAAGAAGGAATCACTTTCACCAAAGCATGTTTCATAGGATTACATGGCCATGCTAATTGCATGCAAACACAGAGAGACTGAGCTAGGAGAGACTGAGCTAGAAGGAATTTATGGGCGTAAACATGGGGGAGGAATATGTGCGGCTGGAGGCGAGGTATAAATGAGGAGGGGCGGATACATGGAGGAGTGGACGATGTGCGGCAGGAGGAGGAATATGTATGAGGGGGGCGGGTGCAGGGACGAGTTGATAGACAGCTGAAACCAGAAGAAGCCGCGCTGCAGTGCGGCAGGAAGTCATCACACACATAAACATCGATGTCAACAATCAGTTGGGGACCGTAGGAGCCATGCAGAAGTGTAAAAAATACCTAAAAACATCGGGGGGTCCTTGACTCGGCTATTAATAGTGAGCAAACTATTTAAAAAATAATAATTTTGACCCCCGACAACCCCTTTAAGTCTTATTAAAGGCACCACCATCCCTTGTAGCTCCAGTAATGTATGATCTATAGCAAAACTATCATCTGGCAATCCTCAGTAGAATGCAATTGAAAAAAGATGCAAGGTCAAGATGAGAAGGCCCCATCTAGCTCCAAACCAACAGCTGGACAGGACTGGTGTGGTGGTATACATACAATTCCTTAAAGACGGTTTTATTAGCATACTGGAGAAATGTGTTTCATATACAAATAAGCCATGGATAGTAGTCAGTCAGTGTTTCCATGGTAAGCAAGACTTCGAGTTGCTGGTAGTGCATTAATATTCAGTGCAAGTGAGAAACCTGTCTACATAAACATATCAACACGTCTCGCCTGTAACAATAGCTCCAGTAGAAGAAATTATGCATGCTCTCACAGGCTTGCATCCAGCCTTCCTCTACATATTATGCAACAATATAGCATTCAGATGACATGGGAAACTAGAAAGATGTCTTTTCTACCACTACTGAGTAGCTGAAAATAAAAATAATACTTGCTAAAATATAACAAAGAGCAAGGATATTGAGGCCTCCACTTCAGCTCATTATTACTGGACTGTGTTAACACTAGTTACTAGTAGAAAGCTTGTCTAAAACCTATACAGATGTGGTAAAGATGTTGGACTATTACCTCCAGCGTTACCTTAGTAGTACTGCCCATACCAGTACTGCGCTGAAAAATAAAGTTTAGACTACTGTACAAACAAAATGAGAGAGGACTGGTGTGTATGCACTGCAGTCCTGACAATGTACTTTATTGTAGCTCTGAGCGGTGACAGCAGGGGACGGGGGTGGGGGTGTGTGGTTGGGGCACAATAGGAAAACAGAAAGTAGTGATTTGGACTTTGCAGTGCTACTCATATATTACTGTAGATAATAGCTCAAAACCATGGTGACGGATTCCATTTATAGAGTACAGGCATATTTGGAGCCACCCATCATACTTGTTACTTTGGTCACCTGCCTTTAAACCAACGCAAGTTCTAGTATGTATTAATTGTGGACAGGTGCCAAAAACTGCGCACAATTTAGCATTTTCTGTATAATTAGCAATGTTCAAAGTGGTACAGTAGTACTATATTCACAGGATGTCCTGTGCATTTTTGCCCTTTTTGTTGCATGATCTTATTTGTCTTTGTCACTGCCTGACACTGTTTGCTACAGTTGAGTTTACTGTTGAATGTCAACATGTCAATGTTCTTTTCCATGCCAGTTTTAGGTTCCATTCACACGTCCGCAATTTTGTTCCGCATTTTGCGGAACGGAATTGCGGACCCATTCATTTCTATGGGGCAGCACGATGTGTTGCCCGGACACGGAAATGTGGATCCGCACTTCCGGGTCCGCACTTCCGTTCCGCAAAAAAATAGAACATGTCCTATTCTTGTCCGCAATTGCTGACAAGAACAGGCATATTCTATTAGTGCCGGCAAAATGCGGAACGCACATTGCCGCCGTCCGGGTTTTGCGGATCCACAAAACACGTTGCAGACGTGTGAATGGAGCCTTATCCAAAGTTTTTCCATTTAATATGTAAGCTTGGCATGTACAGTCGTGGCCAAAAGTTTTGAGAATTACATAAATATTGGAAATTGGAAAAGTTGCTGCTTAAGTTTTTATAATAGCAATTTGCATATACTCCAGAATGTTATGAAGAGTGATCAGATGAATTTCATAGTCCTTCTTTGCCATGAAAATTAACTTAATCCCAAAAAAAAACCTTTCCACTGCATTTCATTGCTGTCATTAAAGGACCTGCTGAGATCATTTCAGTAATCATCTTGTTAACTCAGGTGAGAATGTTGACGAGCACAAGGCTGGAGATCATTATGTCAGGCTGATTGGGTTAAAATGGCAGACCTTGACATGTTAAAAGGAGGGTGATGCTTGAAATCATTGTTCTTCCATTGTTAACCACTTCCCATCTGGGCCCTTTGCCCCCTTCCTGACCAGGCCAAATTTTGCAAAACTGACATATCTCACTTTATGTGGTAATAACTTTGGAACGCCTTTATTTATCCAAGTCATTCAGAGATTGTTTTCTCGTGACACATTGTACTTCATGATAGTCATAAATTTGAGTCAAAATATTTCACCTTTATTTATGAAAAAATCCCAAATTTACCCAAAAATTTGAAAAATTCGCAATTTTCTAAATTTCAATTTCTCTGCTTTTAAAACAGAAAGTGATACCTCATAAAATATTTATTATTTAACATTCCCCATATGTCTACTTTATGTTGGCATCATTTTGGAAATGTCATTTTTTTTTTTTAGGACGTTAGAAGGCTTAGAAGTTTAGAAGCAATTCTTCAAATTTTTAAGAAAATTGCCAAAACCCACTTTATAAGGACCAGTTCAGGTCTGAAGTCACTTTGTGGGGCCTACATAGTGGATACCCCAATAAATGACCCCATTGTAGAAACTACACCCCTCAAGGTATTCAAAACCGATTTTACAAACTTTGTTAACCCTTTAGGCGTTCCACAAGAATTAAAGGAAAATGGAGATCAAATTTTAAAATTTCACTTTTGAGGCAGATTTTCCATTTTAATCAATTTTTTTCTTTAACACATCGATGGTTAACAGCCAAACAAAACTCAATATTTATTACCCAGATTCTGCGGTTTACAGAAACACCCCACATGTGGTCATAAACTGCTGTATGGGCACACGGCAGGGCGCAGAAGGAAAGGAACTCCACATGGTTTTTAGATGCCATGTCCCATTTGAAGCCCCCTGATGCACCCTTACAGTAGAAACTCCCAAGAAGTGACCCCATTTTGGAAACTAGGGGATAAGGTGCCAGTTTTATTAGTACTATTTTTGGGTACATATGATTTTTTGATCATTCATTATAACACTTTATGGGGCAAGGTGACCAAAAAATTGGTTGTTTTAGCACAGTTTCTATTTATTTATTTTTACAGCGTTCACCTGAGGGGTTCAGTCAAGTGACATTTTTATAGAGCAGATTGTTACGGACGTGGCGATACCTAATATGTATACTTTTTCTCATTTATTAAAGTTTTACACAATAATAGCATTTTTGAAACCAAAAAATTATGTTTTAATGTGTCCATGTTCTGAGAGCTATAGTTTTTTTTATTTTTTGAGAGATTTTCTTATGTAGGGGCTCATTTTTTGCGGGATGAGGTGACGGTTTTATTGGTACCATTTTGTGGGACATACGCGTTTTTGATCACTTGGTGTTGCACCTTTTGTGATGCAAGGTGACAAAAATTGCTTGTTTTGACACAGTTTTTTTTTTTATTTTTTTTACGGTGTTCACCCGAGGGGTTAGGTCATGTGATATTTTTATAGAGCTGGTTTTTACGGACGCGGCAATACCTAATATGTATACTTTTTTTTATTTGTTTCACTTTAACACAATAATAGCATTTTTGAAACCAAAAAAATGATGTTTTAGTGTCTCCATGTTCTAAGAGCTATAGTTTTTTTTATTTTTGAGAGATTTTCTTATGTAGGGGCTCATTTTTTGCGGGATGAGGTGACGGTTTTATTGGTACCATTTTGTGGGACATACGCGTTTTTGATCACTTGGTGTTGCACCTTTTGTGATGCAAGGTGACAAAAATTGCTTGTTTTGACACAGTTTTTTTAATTTATTTTTTACGGTGTTCACCCGAGGGGTTAGGTCATGTGATATTTTTATAGAGCTGGTTTTTACGGACGCGGCAATACTAAATATGTCTATTTTATTTTATTTTTTCTAATTTAAATTTTTTTTTTTATTCCTTACTTTGGATTTTTTTTTTTTTTACATGTGAAACTTTTTTTTATTTTATTTTTTCAACCCTTTATTTTATTTTTATTTTATTTTACACTTTTCGTCCCCCATAAGGTCATACAAGACCTCTGGGGGACATTTACTTCACTTTTTTTTTTTTTTTTACACTGTTGATTTCTTCTGTAACTGGGGCTGACATAGTAGCCCCAGTTACAGGACAAATGCACCCCTATAGAGGCTGTACAGCAGCAACCCTGCGCTGCACAGCCTCACAGCAGGGCTGATCGAGGTCTCTGAGAGACCTCACACAGCTCCTGCACTCTCCGGTCACGGCGGTCACATGACCGCCGGGCCGGAACAGGAAGCGCTGTGTCTGCAGCGATCGTGAAGGCAGAGACACCTGGGCACTGTCCCTGCCTTGTATTAGGGTTGCCCTGCTGTCACTGACAGCGGGCAACCCGATCAGCAGCTGCACGATTAGCGTGCAGCTGCTATTTCTGACAGGACGTTTTAAAACGTGCTGTCAGAAATAGACGTCCACCCATAGGACGTTTATATCCTATGGGCGGACGTGAGGCGGTTAACCATGGTGACCTGCAAAGAAACGCGTGCAGCCATCATTGCGTTGCATAAAAATGGCTTCACAGGCAAGGATATTGTGGCTACTAAGATTGCACCTCAATCAACAATTTATAGGATCATCAAGAACTTCAAGGAAAGAGGTTCAATTCTTGTTAAGAAGGCTTCAGGGCGTCCAAGAAAGTCCAGCAAGCGCCAGGATCGTCTCCTAAAGAGGATTCAGCTGCGGGATCGGAGTGCCACCAGTGCAGAGCTTGCTCAGGAATGGCAGCAGGCAGTTGTGAGCGCATCTGCACGCACAGTGAGGCGAAGACTTTTGGAAGATGGCCTGGTGTCAAGAAGGGCAGCAAAGAAGCCACTTCCCTCCAAAAAAAACATCAGGGACAGATTGATCTTCTGCAGAAAGTTTGGTGAATGGACTGCTGAGGACTGGGGCAAAGTCATATTCTCCAATGAAGCCTCTTTCCGATTGTTTGGGACATCTGGAAAAAGGCTTGTCCAGAGAAGAAAAGGTGAGCGCTACCATCAGTCCTGTGTCATGCGAACAGTAAAGCATCCTGAGACCATTCATGTGTGGGGTTGCTTCTCATCCAAGGGAGTGGGCTCACTCACAATTTTACCCAAAAACACATCCATGAATAAAGAATGGTACCAAAACACCCTCCAACTTCTTCCAACAATCCAACAACAGTTTGGTAAAGAACAATGCATTTTCCAGCACGATGGAGCACCGTGCCATAAGGCAAAAGTGATAACCAAGTGGCTCGGGGACCAAAACGTTGACATTTTGGGTCCATGGCCTGGAAACTCCCCAGATCTTAATCCCATTGAGAACTTGTGGTCAATCCTCAAGAGGCGGGTGGACAAACAAAAACCCACTAATTCTGACAAACTCCAAGAAGTGATTATGAAAGAATGGGTTGCTATCAGTCAGGAATTGGCCCAGAAGTTGATTGAGAGCATGCCCAGTCGAATTGCAGAGGTCCTGAAAAAGAAGGGCCAACACTGCAAATACTGACTCTTTGCATAAATGTCATGTAATTGTCGATAAAAGCCTTTGAAATGTATGAAGTGCGTGTAATTATATTTCTCTACATCACAGAAACAACTGAAACAAATATCTAAAAGCAGTTTAGCAGCAAACTTTGTGAAAACTAATATTTGTGTCATTCTCAAAACTTTTGGCCACGACTGTACACTGCTCACAAAAATTAATGGGACACTTAGGCATCACAGTATAACCCCAAGTCATTTAAATTTCAGGGTTATCAATTTGTCCGGTTAGGAAGCATAAGTGATTGTGAATCAATTTCTACAGTTTTAGTGCAAATGAAAGTGACAAGTGTGCTGGAGACAACCCCAAAAAAGGGAATAGTTTTGCAGGTAGTTTTTAAAGACAATTACTCTGTCCTTATCCTTCCTGACTGATTCTTCTTTAGTTTTGTGATTTGCTAGTGTAGTCACTACTGGTTGCATTAGGAGGTACTTGTAGCCCAATCTGGTTGCATAGGTATTTCTGCCCCTACATGATAGAACATCCATAGATGCCATCACAAGAAGGTTTGCTGTGTCTCCCAGCACAATCTCTAGAGCATAGAGATGATACCAGGGCAGAGCCATTGTACAAGCAGACCTGGACAGGGCTGTAGAACAGCATCAACCTGCCATCAACTGACCTCCAGCAGGTTACTGGTCTGCATGTTGTTGACCAAACTCTTAGAAGCAGACTTCATAAGGGTGGCATGAGGGCCCAATATTGTGCCGCTTGACTAGCATTTGGCCCTGTTCTCTTAACAGATGAGAGCAGGATGACACAGAGTACATCTGACAGTCGTTAGAGAGGTTGGAAACGCTGTGGTGAATGTTATGCCAACTGCATCATCATCCAGCATGAATGGTTTCGAGATTGGTTAGTGATGGCATAGGGAAGCATATCCTTGGCCGGTCGTACATACCTCCACGTGAGAGCCAATACTTTTTACTGGTACCATGGTAAAATCCTCAAAACCATTGTCAGACCTCTCACTTGTGCAGTGGGCCCTGGGTTCCAACAGATGCAGGATAATGCGCATGTGGCCAGTTTGACTAGGCCTCTTCTGGCTGACGGGGGCACTGAGACCACTGACTGGCCCTCTGAATTGAATCCAATTGAGAACCTCTAGGATATTCTATATCAGTGCATTTGATGCTACCAATTTGCAGCACAGACTGTCCAGGAGCTCAATGATGCCCTGATCTAAATTGGGAAGGAGATTCCCCAGAACAACACCTGTTAGCTTATTATGAGCAGGCCTGGATGTGTCGGGAGTGCATGTGGGGGAGATGCACACTACAAAGTTACCTTATGAGTTGCCGTCATATAATTCACATAAATTAGATCTGCCTGTGATTTGAATTTTTTACTTAGATTTTTGGGATGATTTTGAGTCCAGCCCCCAACTGGTTGATAATTTTGATTTCCACTGACATGACATTTTGTTCTCAACAAATTTCACAATTTATATCAGGAAACATTTTCAACTTGAAGGTTTCGTTCATCAAGATCCAGTGTGTGATTTAAGTGTTCCCTTAATTTGTTTGAGCAGTGTATCTTCCCTACCCCTATGCATAACCGTACACATATTAGTATTAAATTATATTTACTGCTTGTTAGCACTCTGCAGTCATATTTAGGAAGCTCCTTTATGCATACAGACATAACCTAGTCAATATTTGTACTTCAGCAAATCACGAGCATATTCTTCATGTCCAAACTTTTAAAAGAAATCCTCGGTATTGTTCTGTCTCTGAGTAGCCTGCAAGTGACTGAGTATTTACATACTAAATAAAAGCCAACATAACATGAAGGCAAAATGAATACAAATGACTCCACCTTCCAGTGGAAAATGCAGGACTTTATTTGGATTACAGCTTTTGTGAAAACAATACTTGATAACCAGTGTGAAACTCAGGTCAGGGGCAGTCAAACAGGTCAGTGATCACTTAAAAAATTCTGAAGGGCATAGTTTTCACCATTTCACCTTTTTACTTAAATCACTATGGCAAACACTGTAGATGGCATTCTTGGTGATCAAGGGTCAAGAGCTCAATGACCTTTGCCACTGTCTACAGAGTAATAAGAGGTCACGCGCTGCTACCAACAAGCCAGCAGTCATCCACATCTAGAATCTAAAAGTACTTTTCGTTCACTTTAGATTGCTAGAGCCAAAATAAATCTGCTGTAGAAATAAACAGGAACTCATAATAATGAGTGGCTAAATGTTTGCATCTGCAAACCTGGAAAATATTCAAATACACTTATTGACAAAGAAAAACAACGACCAAGGAGTTGTTGGAATGAAATGAAACTTGCTATGTCAATGTAATAACGATATATGTAAGCGATTGCAATATTAGAGTGAAAGCACATGTTTATTGGAGAAAACGATACAATTGAAAGGAAGCTCTAGTACTCTGTCCTGGAAGAGATTCGGTTGGGCATGGAGACATGTAGGTTCTATATGGTATTCTGCGACACATTTGTCAGCAGATGTTGCAGCTGTAGATCCTGCACACTTGTTTGCCATCGAAGCTGATAAATGCTCGACTGGCGATAAATCTGGCAACCGGGCAGACCAAAGAAGTGTTACAATCTAGTGGAGACATTCCTGAGAAAGCCTTGCTGTGTGTGGGTGAGCATTATCCTGCTGAAAAATGCCCTGCTATCAGAGGTAACACATGAGGCCGCAGGCAATCCTGCACATATCGCTGATAGTGTCCCTCACATCACTGCTGGGGTGGCTGACTGTGGTATGTGATGGCTTCCCAAATCATCACATCAGCAGTTGGGGCAACTGCACACCAAAGGCAAAACTGAAGCTCTCACCAAGGTGTCCTCTGTGTCTAGATTGTGGACAGCAAAACGGTGGGAGCTGCTCATGCTTGTTGGTGGATCAAACAATCCTCTCTATTGCTGGTCTGTCTGGGCCATCAAGAGCCTGTTTGCCATGTGTGCATGCTCTCACATAACCACTACTCCCAATTTTCTAACAGTTAGGTCAGAACAAACTAGGTGGAGGGTAATTAGTCGAAATGAGTATCCTGCTTCACTCAGTCCAAATATGTGCCCCCTCTCAAAGTCTGTCAACTGGTTCTAGGTCTCCCAGTGCGTTGTAGAGGCATGTCTAACAGTCAATAATCTCTCAACAACCCAAGGTCTAATCTGCCTGAGACATAACTGCATGCAGCAATCCGACCATTTTACCAGGGTGAATTGTAATATTTTTTTGGTCAATGACTGTACACACAAACTATATATTTTTACACAGCAGTACAGTAGTGTGTGTGTATATATATATATATATATATATATATATTTTTTTTTTTATATGTGCTGTATGTCAGGGGAGTAAATCAACTTTGTTTGCAAATTGCTTGGCTTGAGGCTAAACTTTCAATGACTTTGCCGCATGATTTCGGTGCCAGATGTTCAGATGTTTTCAAAGATCCCATTTGGATTTTAGCTACTTAGATTTGCAATCAGGTTTTTATACATCTAACTGAGCTTCTGTTTCCTCTGGAATCAGAAAATTAACTAGCTTTGTAGCATCTTCCTTGATCTGCCACTCGTGCCCTGAGGATTACAGACTCCACCTGAGCTTGTTTTACAAGCATAACAGAAAAAATTAATCTCTGCTGGCAGCGCTCCCACTGGGACCCTAATGAATAATGATATCCCTCTCTAGCTGCCCTCTCAGTCCGACAGAAAAGCCACTCTAACCTAGAAATGTAGGGGCTGCTGAAACCAATCCAGCTGTGGATTAGCAGTCAGTCAAGCATCCATCTGCTCTCCATGACAGGGTACAAAAACGCAGGCTTACATGGCTGTATCTGGTAAAATGATCAAATCAGTGATGTCATAAAATACTATTAAATAGCTTTATAGTCAAAACAAAAGATCACAGAACATATATATATATATATATATATATAATATTGTGTCATACTATCACAAACCTGTAATAGTAAAATAATCAGAAAATAACATTTCCAAATAAAACTGCCACCATGTCTATTTTCACATGTAATAACATTACCTAAAGTAAGAAAAAACACTGCAATCAAATAAATCATATGTCCATGTCATATAATCATGTAAAAACATCCCATTGCTGTTATTTCATTAGTAAATTACTTGCGCTGTACATCTGCATATCATTTTACCATTTTGAAATTCAGGGCTAAACTCCTGTCTAGAAATGTATGCTAAACTACGGTATATATAATACCAGTATCCAAAACGTGTACACAGTGCTATACCTAGTCAGGAATGTTCTAAATGGCATCACTTGGAAGTACTGAAGAGGGCACCACCAGAACTCCAAATCTTGATCTTTCTTATCCTACAGCAGGCATGCTCAACCTGCGGCCCTCCAGCTGTTGCAAACCTACAACTCCCAGCATGCCCGAACAGCCTACAGTTATCAGCCTACAGCAGGGCATTGTGGGGGTTGTAGGTTTACAACAGCTGGAGGGCCGCAGGTTGAGCATGCCTGACTTACAGTAATAGAGCTAAATTATAAAAATGTGTTTGTTTGTAGCCCCCATTTCTAAGAAAAGCTTAAAGTGAACCTGTCCCATTAAACATGGTGCCTGAGCTGCGGCAGCATGTTCTAGAGCAGAAGGAGCTGAGTATCTGTTCGGCTCCTCCAGCGATATGACATACTGCCTGCAGACCAGACACCATGTTAAACGTAAAAGACTATTCCTATTTAAAAAATTGAAGGCATTTTGTTAGGATATTCCATCACTTTGTGATCCAATCTCAGGAATCTCTCATTTGGCACCTTCAGTTTCCCCTGGCTTCATTCACTTCAATGGGACCATGCTATTGTTTTAAACACTTCACGTGGCTGGAAGCGCAGCAAAAAAGTGAACGGGAGGGGGTGCTAAATCAGTGCACTGGTCCCTTCATTCACAGGATTAGTCAATGGGTCAGACACAACCAACAACAAAGTGATCTTCGCAATATGAAGAGTAAAACTACACATAGGGCTGGGCGATTTTGCGAAAAAATGTAATCTTGATTTCTTTTCAACCCTATGGACGATTTTCAATTTAAATCTCGATTTTTTGTATTTTTGTTAATTAAACAGAAAAAAAATACCAATATACAATTCATAAATTTTTTTTTTATAGAAATAACTTTTCAACACATTAAAAATTCTTTTTGGGGTTAAATTGAAAAAAAGAAAACACAACTGCACCGATTTTTGGGGGCTTTGACATCACGGCATTGACTGTCCGCTAACAATAACATGACGTCCTTATTCTATGGTTCAATACGAATATGGCAATACCAAACTTGTATAGTTTTTTGTTTTTGTTTTACTACTTTTAAAAAATAAGAGCCTTTAAAAAAAAATATTTCATTTTCTGACAGCCATAACTTTTATTTTTCAATCCACATAGCTGTATGAGGACTTGTTTTTTCTGGGATAAACTGTAGTTTTTATTGGCAGGCATTTTTGTGGTACATACAACTTTTTGATCACTGTTATTCAATTTTTTTTATTTTTTTTTGGGGGGGGGGGGGGATGATTAAAAAAAAGTCAAATTGTGTGTTTTTCATTTTTTCCCCGTTACAGACATCGCCAGAATCAAAAAGGGCAAATTAATTCAATTAATCGCCCAGCCCTGGCTCCACATAAAGACTTCACTGGATTTTAGATATTTTACTATGTCAGGCCAATGCACAGTTGCAGGAGGTAAATGGTAGAAACAGAGAAGCTAATGGAAGTGTGCATGTGACCTCAGTAGCAATTGAAGTGGAGGTAATACATCTTAGGATCCTACTCTTCCATCTGCAGAACTGCTAATGCTTTCAATAATATGAGAGTTATTTCTTTATTTTTATTAATTAACAAAATGCAAAGGGAATGAACAATTAGTAGCCTACATCCACAGAGGACCTGTGCTTAGTTCTCTGAGATGTATGGAACAACTTCACTGCTGAGTGTAAGTTTACCTAGAAGAACTTATGCTGTTTTGAAGGCATCAAATATTGATTTGATTTACATTTCCCCTGTTCATTCACTTTGCATTCTACTAATTGAAAACACCAAATACAGTAGGCTCACTGTTAAGGGTACCTTCACACTAGCGTTATTCTTTTCCGGCATAGAGTTCCGTCCTAGGGGCTCAATACCGGAAAAGAACTGATCAGTTTTATCCCCATGCATTCTGAATGGAGAGCAATCCGTTCAGGATGCATCAGGATGTCTTCAGTTCAGTCTTTTTGACTTATCAGGACAGAGATAATACCGCAGCATGCTGCAGTTTTATCTCCGTCCAAAATTCCAGAACACTTGCCGGAATGCCGGCATTTTTTTCCCATTAAAATGCAAAACGGATCCGGCATTGCGGTCTGCGCATTCTCAGACCGCAAAAAATGTGAAAAAAATAAGTGCCGGATCCGTTTTTTTCAGATGACAACGGAGAGATGGATCCGGCATTTCAATGCATTTGTCATACGGATCAGGATCCTGATCCATCTGACAAATCCAATCAGTTTGCATGCGTTTCGACGGAACTGCCTGCCGGAATCCTCTGCCGAAAGTGTGAAAGTACCCTAAAATGTATCAAAGGAAGTATATAATATAAACTGAAAACTCCTAAAGCATTAATAATAACCCAGGAAGAAGTCTTTGACAAAACGGCGTTTGGGAGGAGGGTGTTATTTCATTGCTTTGTTTAGCTGTTCTCGGATATATTTTCATCACAATTTCTTGCATATTATTTAGGCTTGTGCATTTTCAGTAGATGTGCTACCAGTTATAGCAGCTTTGTTAAATTACTACCGACTTATGACAGCACCCTCTTATGTCTATATGGGTGGATGTCTGCTACATGATATTTATTGTGATTTTTTTCTTTAAAAATATACCAATGAAGATGTATTTTCCCATAATCTTGCAAGGTGTTGTTATTATGGCTTTTGGAGTTTGCATTTTGCGAACTGATAAAAATAAACTATTAATATTCCTATTTTTTAAAGCATTCTTACTTTACAGCTTTTTTTTTTCACTCGTTTAAAACTTTTGCATAGTGTAGTACAGCATTTGTTTGCTGATAGGATGCAGAACTATTCATTTAAAAAAATGCAGACAGTACATCGTATGCTGATCGCATCCAATTGTCCATGCCGTTGGCCCGCAAAAAAAGATCATGTCCTATTCTTGTCCATTTTGCAGATCTGCAGTTTGCACATTGTGCACGAAGCGTAAGAAAGAAACCAGTTGTGGTAACATATATGATTTTTCACAGCACCGCACAGGGGGAGGTGGGGGTGTTAGACAACACTTGTTATCACACACAAACATCTACATACATGGCTTTCTACAATCAGTCATGCTTAGTTAGCTGATAGGGTTTTAGTCTAGTGCAGCTGTCCAGTCAGTGGATTTAAGACTAAGCCTCAAACAAGAGGAAAATTATCAATATTACAGAATTTTAAAAAATTATATATAGCGGTAATTTTGTGCAGCATATAGAAAAACTGAATTGTATTAACTATGTAAATCATAAAAAAATTATTATACAGGGAGTGCAGAATTTTTAGGCAAATGAGTATTTTGACCACATCATCCTCTTTATGCATGTTGTCTTACTCCAAGCTGTATAGGCTCGAAAGCCTACTACCAATTAAGCATATTAGGTGATGTGCATCTCTGTAATGAGAAGGGGTGTGGTCTAATGACATCAACACCCTATATTAGGTGTGCATAATTATTAGGCAACTTCCTTTCCTTTGGCAAAATGGGTCAAAAGAAGGACTTGACAGGCTCAGAAAAGTCAAAAATAGTGAGATATCTTGCAGAGGGATGCAGCACTCTTAAAATTGCAAAGCTTCTGAAGCGTGATCATCGAACAATCAAGCGTTTCATTCAAAATAGTCAACAGGGTCGCAAGAAGCGTGTGGAAAAACCAAGGCGCAAAATAACTGCCCATGAACTGAGAAAAGTCAAGCGTGCAGCTGCCAAGATGCCACTTGCCACCAGTTTGGCCATATTTCAGAGCTGCAACATCACTGGAGTGCCCAAAAGCACAAGGTGTGCAATACTCAGAGACATGGCCAAGGTAAGAATGGCTGAAAGACGACCACCACTGAACAAGACACACAAGCTGAAACGTCAAGACTGGGCCAAGAAATATCTCAAGACTGATTTTTCTAAGGTTTTATGGACTGATGAAATGAGAGTGAGTCTTGATGGGCCAGATGGATGGGCCCGTGGCTGGATTGGTAAAGGGCAGAGAGCTCCAGTCCGACTCAGACGCCAGCAAGGTGGAGGTGGAGTACTGGTTTGGGCTGGTATCATCAAAGATGCGCTTGTGGGGCCTTTTCGGGTTGAGGATGGAGTCAAGCTCAACTCCCAGTCCTACTGCCAGTTTCTGGAAGACACCTTCTTCAAGCAGTGGTACAGGAAGAAGTCTGCATCCTTCAAGAAAAACATGATTTTCATGCAGGACAATGCTCCATCACACGCGTCCAAGTACTCCACAGCGTGGCTGGCAAGAAAGGGTATAAAAGAAGAAAATCTAATGACATGGCCTCCTTGTTCACCTGATCTGAACCCCATTGAGAACCTGTGGTCCATCATCAAATGTGAGATTTACAAGGAGGGAAAACAGTACACCTCTCTGAACAGTGTCTGGGAGGCTGTGGTTGCTGCTGCACGCAATGTTGATGGTGAACAGATCAAAACACTGACAGAATCCATGGATGGCAGGCTTTTGAGTGTCCTTGTAAAGAAAGGTGGCTATATTGGTCACTGATTTGTTTTTGTTTTGTTTTTGAATGTCAGAAATGTATATTTGTGAATGTTGAGATGTTATATTGGTTTCACTGGTAAAAATAAATAATTGAAATGGGTATATATTTGTTTTTTGTTAAGTTGCCTAATAATTATGCACAGTAATAGTCACCTGCACACACAAATATCCCCCTAAAATAGCTAAAACTAAAAACAAACTAAAAACTACTTCCAAAAATATTCAGCTTTGATATTAATGAGTTTTTTGGGTTCATTGAGAACATGGTTGTTGTTCAATAATAAAATTAATCCTCAAAAATACAACTTGCCTAATAATTCTGCACTCCCTGTATAACACTATAACTTGTATTATTAACTGTTGTAGGTTACTTAGAGACCTGGTCAGTGCTCCAATCCTGCCTTTGTTGTGGAGCGACACACTGCACCAACTGCTCGTGTGATGATCTGGGGAGCCATCACATACGACAGTGAGCCACTCCCATTCATTGGACACTAACAGCTCAGCATTATGTGCAGGAGGTCCTCATGGCAGCAGGGACACATTGGGAACTTAAAGTGGCCCTGGGAAAAAAAAACTGGCTCCATGCTGTAGGCGGGTCCAAATTGACATTAGATGGAGCAACACAAGTAGGCAGGAACAACAGAAGTAGCCAAGACCTGCAATACAATAGTGCAGCACAAAATACCGTCCCAGTAGAACCAAATACCACAGGACAGCACAATATACTGCAGCGCTCGCCACATTATCCAACTGTATTACCGTCCTGAGGACGGTAATACAGTCGAGTTCAGGAGGGCACCTGTAGCCGTTAAGCATCAAATCATTATGTACCTGGCCCCCAGGAGAGATTGGGTGGCCCTTCGGGAAATTTCCCTGTAAGGTCTATGGCCAACCCGCCACTGTATGGCAGTGCTTCCAACTGTCATTAACATATAAAGTATCATTTGATTCCGACAACACCTTTTTGGTGCGTTATTTCTTTTTTTTGTCAATTAGTTAATATGTGTGTGAATCTCTCTCTATAACTCTATATATCCCTCTATCTCTCTCTCTATCTATCCATCGCAAATTCAGGATTATACAAAACACTTTTATGTGTTTTAATCCTTCGAGTATTGGCGTGTTACTTTATCAGCAAATTTTCCCTTGAGGATTTCATTTATACGTAATTAACACATTTACCCTATGCCGTGTTATTCCCTGTTGGCAAAACTGTTAAACGCTTCCATAAGTGAAGAGAAAGCATTAGCATCAGACAGATGTAATGTTATTGGATCACAATGGAGGTGTGGAGCAATTGGCTTAATTAGTAAGCTTATTAACGTGCAAAATGTTAGTAGTTCCAAAATGCTGTAGTTTTCTTTTTATGAATAGCAGGCCTTCAGAAACCTGCAATTTACACCTTTTAATAGGGACTCCTAGAAAAGTAACTTAATTACCAATTATCTCTAGATTTATATTCTGTGATATTTTAAGAGGCATGGTTAGATCACACCTAGCTGTATCTGGCAACAAACTGCACACCAAATGTTACAGCAGCCACATTACATTTTGTATTAAATGATACTGTATACATATAAGAATACAATACAATAGACAACAGAATATGTGTGTGTGTATATATATATATATATATATATAAATAGCTAATACCGCAGCAGCACAGTCAGACAGTGTGCACTGGGTGCAATTCCTCACAGAGGCCGGCTTCTCCTCCACGATATATACTTTCCAAAGAATGAGGCAGCACTTCCAGATTTCAGTGGCAGGGTGACAACCCCAAAAACTTTATTCCCAGCAACGTTTTGGCCTACTCAATGAGGCCTTTGTCAAGCTTGACAAAGGCCTCATTGAGTAGGCCAAAACGTTGCTGGGAATAAAGTTTTTGGGGTTGTCACCCTGCCACTGAAATCTGGAAGTGCTGCCTCATTCTTTGGAAAGTATATATATATATATATATATATATATATATTGAGCACCAAACATTTTTGCCTACTGAGCCTGTGACCACCAGACAGTCTTTCTTACCACATAAAATTGTGGTGGTCATTACTGTCTAAATAAAATGACTTGAAGTTACATTTGAAGCTTACGATACTGTGGTATTTCTTAGATAGATACTGTAGATAGAAGCTTACATTTGTATGAACATCCACAAAGCTCTATATAAAATATGTAAAATAACACATATATAATAACATATATATACTAGAGATGAGCAAATCGATTTGTCTTATCAGCAGGGCTTCTCCACCTTTGGGGAGCTGTCCTCATAGGTGAAGAATCGCCCACCTACCTCAAGATTACAAGGGCAGGACTTTTAGCCCAACCCTGACAATTTCCTGCGCGCGTCACTGCTCCAAAGGGCACAGGCTTTTCTTCAAGGTGGGCATCTCTTCACCTACGTGGACATCCCCCCCACATATGAAAAAGTGCTGCTAATAAGAAGAATTCATTTGTTAAGATCAATTTGCTAAGATCAATTTGCTCATCTCTACTATATACTTTTAATACATTTTTGTTTCAGGTGAATAGGAACATGCTTGTTTACATCTGGCTGAAAACCTATCCTAAGTGCTATCTATCACCCAATGCAGACTGATTAAACATATCTAAAAAATAAATCCTAAACAGAGTAAAAAAAAAAATTGGGAAATAAAACTGATCAAGGGCTAGTTTTTACACAGAAAAACCAATTTTTTTTCTATTTCAGGTTTACAACAATTGTTTCATGACAAACCCTTTTTAAAATGAAGCCAACAAGGTGAACAGTCGATCCGACACAGATCTGGCTCCCCTCACGATTGTTGATCAGTGATTACTGCCAGGAAAACATACATCTAGGCATATATTTTCCCCGCAGAACCTAGAAATGAAGAATTACATGGCAGCCATTTAAGTATTGGTCGTCACTCTATGTAATAGATGTACCGTTGGGTCTGCTATAGTGGTTCTCCAAATCTGGCACAGACATACCCATCATGACCTTGAAATGTTCCAAATGCAATCCTGAGACCACCCCTTTAAAAGGAACCTGTCATCTGGATTTTGGGTATAGAGCTGAGGACATGGGTTGCTAGATGGCCGCTAGCACATCCGTAATACCCAGTCCCCATAGCTCTGTGTGCTTTTATTGTGTAAAAACCCGATTTGCATATGTATCAAATAGGTTTTTTTTACACAATAAAAGCACACAGAGCTATGGGGACTGGGTATTGTGGATGTGCTAGCGGCCATCTAGCAACCCATGTCCTTAGCTCTATACACAAAATCCAGGTGACAGGTTCCCTTTAAGGATCAACAACTGCACATACTGCCATGAGATATGTACCATTTGTATAAAACAAGTGTAATTAAAAAAAAATACTGAAATAATCACATAAAATGAATCGTGCGACAGAAGCACTACAATTAAATACAAAACAACTTTTTTGACTTACTGTCAAAACTGAAAGTAAGTCTTCAACAGAACATTCAGGCTTTAGTCTGTCCCGGAACATCCGAATTGTTTGGTGTTTCAAATAATAATATGAAGCAATCCGTCCATAGGTTTGAGGCTCAATCGTACGATTGTCCTTTAAAATAAAATAAAAAAGACAATTTTATCAATAATTCACTTTGAAAACCTTTTACCCTTAAAGTATTGAGATTTAAATGACAAAATTGACTAAGTGGGAGAATATACAATGAATAGTTCTAAATTGAGGCGCCCCACAGTTGCAGGTGAATAGTGACAGAAGTGATCACATAATACACAGGTCCTTCTCTGCCAGCGGCAATCTATAGTTTAGCAACAGAATTGATGTGACTAGTTTTTTTCAGATTCTACTGTTAAACTGGATTTACAAGGCAAATGAAAGTTAAAGTGAAGGACATTTATCTGTTTCCAGCATTAGCGCCCGAATTCAGCTGGACAAAAACTGGTGCTTGTAGTGTTGCTTTGTCCGGCCGAATCCCAGCACTAATGCCGGAAACAGGCCGGATTCCATTATAGTTAATGGGCTCTGGCGGTGAAAGGCAGTATCCAGCTATGACTGATGCAATGAAATCCGTCAGGCTGTTCCTCTGCTGGAAGATTTTGAGGCTAGTGTGAAACTAGCCTTACATAGTTACACAGTTAGTATGTATGAAAAAAGACATAAGTCCATCAAGTTCAACCAAGGGATAAGTAGCGATGGGAATTAACAAAATGGGAGTGACAACCAGACTTGCACACATTTATTTAAGCATTAGGCCTCATATACGACTATATTTTTGGTCTGCGTCTGATCCCCAATTTATGCGGATTGCATGTGGCCCGTTAATTTTCTTGGGTCCAAATAAAAATTGCTGCGTGCACACATGCACTGTGTTTTTCGGATATGCAGTTTGCGAACAGCAAAATACATACAAACCCATGCATGAGGCCTCACTGAGTGACAATAGCTGCTCGCAGTTTATGCCCTGAACAGCTGCCCTAAACCCAGGGAAATTGGCCTTTTAAAAAAAAAATATATATTATTTTTTTCTTTACAGTTTAGGGAGAATATAATTATATCGTGGTCATGATTACCAAGTGTTTCATGATCAGTGAAAGTCCCAACAAGATCTGCATTGTTAAAAATTACTAGATACAGCAGAGCAGAGCCCCTAGTGGGAGCATCTACAAACTGTCGCATAAAGCGGACCTGCATAAAGCGGACCTTATCAGTTTTGCAGTTGAGGCAGAATCATGACGCCAATCAATCAGTCAATATCCTCGATGTTAAAATGTCCCTTTATGGCCACTGTACCCCTCTGTGCAGCCCACTCTATTTAGTTATACAGCAAAACTTCTATCTCCTCAGTGATTTTGAGGGTATTATTTTCTGAGTGTTTGTTTTCCTTTGTAATTCCACCCATATGATTTTAACATTCTCACCCACAATTTCTCTTTCACATTCGCCTTCATATTACTTCTAACATACACACACACACACACACACACACACACACACACACACACACATTACACTTTCTTTCCTACAGGCCCTGTCTTTCCTAAGTATAAAAACCAATAACAGCCCAGGCATGCGAAGCGTCCGGCCATGTCTCAGCCAAACGAACTATATCTATGTGGACTGCAGCTCTCCAATTTTGCTTGCTAGACTTCTGGCTTTTGTGAAAATAAAAACATTTTAAGTAATAATTTACCATATTTTAGGACTATAAGACGCGATTTGTTTGGCAAGAAAAAATCTTGCTGAAAAGTCTTATTATCCGTAGTCACAGTGTTTATGTACTGGCTCCATGTCCTATTCATCAGCAGGGCCCCTCAGCAATATTTTAGGGCTTGAGGGGACTGAAATGTGCCAGGGTTGCCCAGACAAGCATGATGCTTTCAGCAAAGAGCGCTCACTGTCTGCAGAGCTCAGGCAACAGGGTGAAGGCTGATTTAACCACTCATCTGCCGACTGGGAGCAGCTTTAGACATGGTTTTGGTCTCTGGTCTTGTTGGAAAGCTGACAGTCTAAGCTTTAAAACAAGACCATTATCTCCACTACTTTGGGAGATATAGCTGTGAGAAATCAGGTCAGGAATGATGGCAGGTGAAAGTAAAAGCAGGTTTCACTACTTTCATTCCCAACCAGATTCCTAACAGCTATATCTCCTGTTGAGCTTTCTGATCATTCTGACCTTGTTTTAAGGCTTAGACTGTCAGCTTTCAATCAAGACCAGAACCATGTCTATAGCTACTCCAAATCAACAGATATGAGTGGTTAAAGCAGCCCTCTCCTTCAGTTGTTTGTAACCTAAGCCAGCTGGAAAGGGGTTAATGCGATCCTTGGGGAAAAAAAGGAGAAGATGTCCAGCACTGAGATGGAAATAAAATCTTCAATCTTTATTTGGCTTCATGTAAAAATACATCTCCACATGGAAAGTGGAATGCGATCCTCCACTGAGAGTTTTTCCTCATATTCTAGGCACCTATGGGGTATACACTGGGTGTCTTTTATTCTTATTCATTTTTTCTTCTTTTTACCTTTACAACCATGATTCAAATTGTATTCTATTTATATGAATTATACTATTCACCCTTGAAATCTGTTATTACATGTATGCATGTTTTTATTACTGTTGTGTAATGCCTGATGAACGTATCCTCCACTTTATTAAACCACCAGGGAAGGTTGAATAAGTAGAAAATATTTTTGTGGATCTCCCTTTCCACAGACCTAATGACCTCCCCCATCATGAATTTCTCCACCCACCAATACTTTGACCTATCTACTGCTTCACTTTTTGCCTTACACTCCCCCCTCATTCCTAGAATGCTCCTCCATCCCTGGTAGATCAAGTGCCTGCCCGGTGGCTGCAGGTGCCCTCCTGAATTCAGCTGTATCGCCCTCCTTAGGACAGTAATACAGTTGAATACTGTGGCAGTTTTTTGTGCTGCACTGTACTATTTGGTTCTGCTGGGGTGGCATTTTGTGCTACACTATGGTAATGCTGGCCCCACCTATTTCTGTTATCCCTGCCTACTTTTGTCAGTCTATAGTCAATTTGGACATGGGCCCTCTTTTAGACTTTTTTCCAGGGCCATTTAAGCTTCCAGTCCGACCCGATCCCTAAACTACAGTTTGTTCGCCAATGAAAAGCTCGGCCAGTGCGCAAGGAACCCAAACATTTGTGCCCTACACCAAGACTTAAGCCATGAATCTACTTCTTGCTATTGTTATGGACTACTGAAACAGTATGGATACTTGCTTGTTCTATATACACTGCTCAGCCACCGCTTAGTAGAAAAATCCTGCTTTCTGGATGTACCAGGGGCACACAGCTTTTCCACTATCTTGAAGATGGGAGGGGGAAGGAGTGCATTCCAAGGTCCTATGCACAGTGAGAGGGTTGCGGACCTGCGCTATGAAGCTGATATCTTAAGTCAGCCTGATGGAAAAGAAGTGTAAGATTAACCCAATAAATGCTTGCTATTATTTCCCAGTAACCAATAAAAATGCACCACATTTAGTCACCTCGACCGGGTGGGGGGGGGGGGGGGGGGGGGGGGGGGGGGGGGGGGGTATATTCTGTGTAAACACTGACAATAAACTAGAGATTTTGCTTTGACCCCAGCGTGTGTGTCTTTACTTAATTTCTCCGTGCAATACTGTATCTACTAATTTGGAGAGTATCAACCTACCTGGTATCTTGACCAGATCCAAAACACTCTTTCTGACACACTTGCATCATCACCCATCTTGATAATTTTGCTTGGGAGCACAGTAACAGGAGCTGTCTTCCTTTTCTGGGAACCCATTCTACCCCCTGGCTACATTAACCAAGTTGCTTACTTGCTCCTTGTGACTCTTATCTCCATCCACTATCTCTATCCCACTAACTGATTGCTTAGTAAGTTATGCTCCTCTCAAGATTTTCAATTGTCCTCATTGTTGCATTTTCTCCTCCAGATCTCTAATATGAGTTTTCAGGTAGGCAATATGCTCAAAATAAGACTGTGCTACTCACTCTGGACTTACTGCTGCAGTTGTACACTGCTCAAAAAAATAAAGGGAACACAAAAAGAACACATCCTAGATCTGAATTAATAAAATATTCTTCTGAAATACTTTGTTCTTTACATAGTTTAATGTGCTGACAACAAAATCACACAAAAATAAAAAAATGGAAATCAAATTTTTCAACCCATGGAGGTCTGGATTTGGAGTCACCCTCAAAATTAAAGTGGAAAAACACACTACAGGCTGATCCAACTTTGATGTAATGTCCTTAAAACAAGTCAAAATGAGGCTCAGTAGTGTGTGTGGCGTCCACGTGCCTGTATTACCTCCCTACAACGCCTGTGCATGCTCCTGATGAGGTGGCGGACGGTCTCCTGAGGGATCTCCTCCCAGACCTGGACTAAAGCATCTGCCAACTCCTGGACAGTCTGTGGTGCAACGTGACGTTGGTGGATAGAGCGAGACATGATGTCCCAGATGTGCTCAATTGGATTCAGGTCTGGGGAACGGGCGGGCCAGTCCATAGCATCAATGCCTTCGTCTTGCAGGAACTGCTGACACACTCCAGCCACATTAGGTCTAGCATTGTCTTGCATTAGGAGGAACCCAGGGCCAACCGCACCAGCATATGGTCTCACAAGGGGTCTGAGGATCTCATCTCGGTACCTAATGGCAGTCAGGCTACCTCTGGCGAGCACATGGAGGGCTGTGCGGCCCTCCAAAGAAATGCCACCCCACACCATTACTGACCCAATGCCAAACCGGTCATGCTGGAGGATGTTGCAGGCAGCAGAACGTTCTCCACAGCGTCTCAAGACTCTGTCACGTCTGTCACATGTGCTCAGTGTGAACCTGCTTTCATCTGTGAAGAGCACAGGGCGCCAGTGGCGAATTTGCCAATATTGGAAAATGCCAAACGTCCTGCACGGTGTTGGGCTGTAAGCACAACCCCCACCTGTGGACGTCGGGCCCTCATATCACCCTCATGGAGTCTGTTTCTGACCGTTTGAGCAGACACGTGCACATTTGTGGCCTGTTGGAGGTCATTTTGCAGGGCTCTGGCAGTGCTCCTCCTGTTCCTCCTTGCACAAAGGCGGAGGTAGAGGTCCTGTTGCTGGGTTGTTGCCCTCCTACAGCCTCCTCCATGTCTCCTGATGTACTGGCCTGTCTCCTGGTAGCGCCTCCATGCTCTGGACACTACGCTGACAGACACAGCAAACCTTCTTGCAACAGCTCGCATTGATGTGCCATCCTGGATAAGCTGCACTACCTGAGCCACTTGTGTGGGTTGTAGACTCCGTCTCATGCTACCACTAGAGTGAAAGCACCGCTAGCATTCAAAAGTGACCAAAACATCAGCCAGGAAGCATACACTGCGTGCAGAATTATTAGGCAAATGAGTATTTTGACCACATCATCCTCTTTATGCATGTTGTCTTACTCCAAGCTGTATAGGCTTGAAAGCCTACTACCAATTAAGCATATTAGGTGATGTGCATCTCTGTAATGAGAAGGGGTGTGGTCTAATGACATCAACACCCTATATTAGGTGTGCATAATTATTAGGCAACTTCCTTTCCTTTGGCAAAATGGGTCAAAAGAAGGACTTGACAGGATCAGAAAAGTCAAAAATAGTGAGATATCTTGCAGAGGGATGCAGCACTCTTAAAATTGCAAAGCTTCTGAAGCGTGATCATCGAACAATCAAGCGTTTCATTCAAAATAGTCAACAGGGTCGCAAGAAGCGTGTGGAAAAACCAAGGCGCAAAATAACTGCCCATGTACTGAGAAAAGTCAAGCGTGCAGCTGCCAAGATGCCACTTGCCACCAGTTTGGCCATATTTCAGAGCTGCAACATCACTGGAGTGCCCAAAAGCACAAGGTGTGCAATACTCAGAGACATGGCCAAGGTAAGAAAGGCTGAAAGACGACCACCACTGAACAAGACACACAAGCTGAAACGTCAAGACTGCGCCAAGAAATATCTCAAGACTGATTTTTATAAGGTTTTATGGACTGATGAAATGAGAGTGAGTCTTGATGGGCCAGATGGATGGGCCCGTGGCTGGATTGGTAAAGGGCAGAGAGCTCCAGTCCGACTCAGACGCCAGCAAGGTGGAGGTGGAGTACTGGTTTGGGCTGGTATCATCAAAGATGAGCTTGTGGGGCCTTTTCGGGTTGAGGATGGAGTCAAGCTCAACTCCCAGTCCTACTGCCAGTTTCTGGAAGACACCTTCTTCAAGCAGTGGTACAGGAAGAAGTCTGCATCCTTCAAGAAAAACATGATTTTCATGCAGGACAATGCTCCATCACACGCGTCCAAGTACTCCACAGCGTGGCTGGCAAGAAAGGGTATAAAAGAAGAAAATCTAATGACATGGCCTCCTTGTTCACCTGATCTGAACCCCATTGAGAACCTGTGGTCCATCATCAAATGTGAGATTTACAAGGAGGGAAAACAGTACACCTCTCTGAACAGTGTCTGGGAGGCTGTGGTTGCTGCTGCACGCAATGTTGATGGTGAACAGATCAAAACACTGACAGAATCCATGGATGGCAGGCTTTTGAGTGTCCTTGCAAAGAAAGGTGGCCATATTGGTCACTGATTTGTTTTTGTTTTGTTTTTGAATGTCAGAAATGTATATTTGTGCATGTTGAGATGTTATATTGGTTTCACTGGTAAAAATAAATAATTGAAATGGGTATATATTTGTTTTTTGTTAAGTTGCCTAATAATTATGCACAGTAATAGTCACCTGCACACACAGATATCCCCCTAAAATAGCTAAAACTAAAAACAAACTAAAAACTACTTCCAGAAATATTCAGCTTAGATATTAATGAGTTTTTTGGGTTCATTGAGAACATGGTTGTTGTTCAATAATAAAATTAATCCTCAAAAATACAACTTGCCTAATAATTCTGCACTCCCTGTAGGAACTGAGAAGTGATCTGTGGTCACCACCTGCAGAACCACTCCTTTATTGGGGGTGTCTTGCTAATTGCCTATAATTTCCACCTGTTGTCTATCCCATTTGCACAACAGCATGTGAAATTGATTGTCACTCAGTGTTGCTTCCTAAGTGGACAGTTTGATTTCACAGAAGTGTGATTGACTTGGAGTTACATTGTGTTGTTTGAGTGTTCCCTTTATTTTTTTGAGCAGTGTATATACATCTGGCAAATTGTGCACTGAAGAAAACCTCCAATCTGGCTAACTATTCTCCAAGATACAACAGAGAGCAGTTATAGTTGTGCTTACAGGTACTTACTCCTGCTTTTAACTCCTGAGTTATACGAGTACCTGCACACAAGAGCAGAGTTCAAAATTGAGAATCAATGTGGATTTCTGTGCGTTTCTGCAAACCTCCCCCCCAAAAAGTCCATTATGGAAGCACCCATTAGTATGCAGTATGCACAGGGAGTGGCGAGTAAAACGCTGCTAGTTGTGGCTTTACTCACTCCCTAGTCTTCTCCAGACCCACGCTGCATTGTCCTGACTGTGGAGAGCAATCCGTTCAGGATGCATCAGGATGTCTTCAGTTCAGTCTTTTTGACTAATCAGGACAGAGATAAAACCGCAGCATGCTACGGTTTTATCTCCGGCCAAAAAAACTGAACACTTGCCTGAATGCCGGATCCGGCATTTTTTCCATAGGAATGTATTAGTGCCAGATCCGGCATTCAAAATACCGGAATGCCGGATCCGTCCTTCCAGTCTGCGCATGCGCAGACAGAAAAGAATGTGAAAAAATAAATAAATGCCAGATCCTTTTATCCGGAAGACACCGGAAAGACGTATCCGGCATTTCAATGCATTTGTAAAACGGATCACGATCCTGATCAGTCTTACAAATGCCATCAGTTGGCGAAGGAACTGCTTGCCGGATCACTTTGCCACAACTGTGAAAGTAGCCTAAGTTCATTTACTGCAGTCATTTTTGGCCTGATCTGAGGTCTGATATGGGGGTCTGATCTGATGTCTGATGAAGATTGTGGATGTAATGAAAAATATATTTTTATTTATTTTACTCCTCTAAAACCTAGGTGCATCTTATAATCCGTAGGGTTTAATAAAAAATAAAAAAAAGCTGTATTTGTTAATTTGCTCAGTTTTAATTATGAAAGGTTTTGTATGTGCACACTGATACATGTGTCCAGTGAAGCATTTCATTAAGATGTGAGCTATTAATTCTAAAATTAATTAAAAATCTTTAGCATTTTTAATCAACTAACGATCTGCTGTGTATGTACAGTGTATAACAAAAGGACAAAAATATTGTCTAACTGCATTTTTATGTAATTATCTCATTACAATATTACATTTATGCTGATATCAAAGCAGGTCTTCTACTTTCTTCAGATTTCTGGTTAGAAATCAGGAACGAAAACTGGAGATCAATTCCACTAAAACTAAAAATGCGAGATACAGTCCTAATCCATTCGGGTATTAGGGGAAACTAGACAATATAATGCTCTTAAAGACTAGTTTTGGACCTGAAATTCAGCACCATGAAGATTTTCTAACAGTGCCAAATTTTTTAATTCACTTACCGCATTTTTTGCCCTTTAAGATGCCCCCCCCCCCCCAAAGTAAAGTGGGGGGAAAATGACAGTGCGTCTTATGGGGCGAATGCTGCCATTTAACACTAATACATTGCCGGCCGCGATGTATCAGCGGGGAGAGAGGAGGGGCTGGGGTCGGCAACTGATATTGGAATGGCAGCGGGGCACGGTGCAGTCACTGTATTCTATTACACTGGGCCCCGCTCACTGTAGTATTCATATCTAACGTGTAGGCATGGGCGCGTTGTTAAACTATAGCAATTCTTTGCAGCAGTAGAGAAATCCACTGTAGTACTCACTTGAAATTCCCGTAGCAGGCAGGCCGGGCAGCAGCGTAATGTCACTCACTACGTCACGCGCCTGCTCCTCCAACTTTATGAATGAAGCAGGCGGAGCAGGCTCATGACGTAGTGAGTGATGTTACGCTGCCCCCGGGCCTGCCTGCTACAGGAATTTCAAGTGAGTACTAAAGTGTATTTTTCTACTTCTGCAAAAAATTGCTATAGTTTAACAAAGCACCCATGCCTACACGTTAGATATGAATACTACAGTGAACGGGGCCCAGCGTAATAGAATACAGTGACTGCACCGTGCCCTGCTGCCCTTCTAATCAGTTGCCGGCCCCTGTATTATGGGTCATTCACTATTTACACAGGGACACTGTTATGGGGGGGGGGGATCTGTGGATGACACGTATATAGCATAAGATGCTATATATGTGTCATCCACAGATCCCCCCATAACAGTGTCATCAACAGATCCCCATAACAGTGTCAACCACAGATCCCCCATAACAGTGCCATCCACAGATCCCCCATAACAGTGCCATCCACAGATCCCCCATAACAGTGCCATCCACAGATCCCCCATAACAGTGCCTATCCACAGATCCCCCATAACAGTGCCATCCACAGATCCCCCATAACAGTGCCTATCCACAGATCCCCATAACAGTGCCTATCCACAGATCCCCATAACAGTGCCTATCCACAGATCCCCATAACAGTGCCTATCCACAGATCCCCATAACAGTGCCTATCCACAGATCCCCATAACAGTGCCTATCCACAGATCCCCATAACAGTGCCTATCCACAGATCCCCATAACAGTGCCTATCCACAGATCCCCCATATTAGTGCCTATCCACAGATCTTATGGGCAGGTGCGTCTTATAGGGCGAAAAATACAGATAAGCTGGGAGGGAAATCAATGCTTGAGGAAATCCATTTCCCTCAATGCTAATGCTGCCACATCTGGCAGCACTTATATCCTGATGGAAGACTGAACCAGGCATATTGAAATCCAACATGTGACAACCCTTCTCCCCCTGGGAACTGTCAGTCTGCGCCGTTACAAATTAGAATGTTACTCCCTCTTGTTCAAACTTGATCTATAGTTTAACAAAGCACCCATGCCTACACGTTAGATATGAATACTACAGTGAGCGGGGCCCAGTGTAATAGAATACCGTGCCCCGCTGCCATTCTAATATCAGTTGCCGGCCCCTGTATTATGGGTCATTCACATTTACACAGGGACACTGTTATGGGGGGGGGGGATCTGTGGATGACATGTATATAGCCTATCCACAGATCCCCATAACAGTGCCTATTCACAGATCCCCATAACAGTGCCTATCCACAGATCCTTTTGGTTCAAAATATTTTTTTTCTTATTTTCCTCCTCAAAAAACTATGAGTCTTATGGGCAGGTGCGTCTTATAGGGCGAAAAATACGGATAAGCTGGGAGGGAAATCAATGCTTGAGGAAATCCATTTCCCTCAATGCTAATGCTGCCACATCTGGCAGCACTTATATCCTGATGGAAGACTGAACCGGGCATATTGAAATCCAACATGTCCAACCCTTCTCCCCCTGGGAACTGTCAGTCTGCGCCGTTACAAATTAGAATGTTACTCCCTCTTGTTCAAACTTGATCTATTATGCATGGGAAGTTTCAGTGGTCAAAGATAAGACTGGGTAGTACCAAAGCTGTCGTTAGAGAACTGTGTGATCCATTTTAAGGAGATCACACAATGTGGGCTTTATACTTACGCAACATTACTCTTTAATGGTCAAAGCTGGATTGTATATTAAAATTTCCTAATAGCTTCTTAAGAACTTTTCATAATAACAAAATAATTTCAATGTTTTCACTTGCTTTCTCGTGTATGGCTGGCTGCCTTGTGCTATATGACAGTTTAACACCTTTGCAGGCTTCATATTCTGCAGCACAAATTGCCTATCTTTAATTTGTACCTCTGAGACATTTTACACTCCCCATTATATCTCTCTGTGGAACTACCAGTACAGTACTGCGTGCGATCTTCAGATGCTCCTAATTAGGCACGGACTACCACATATGCCTCTCGCGGCACTTGGTTTGGAAGAAAATAAGAGTTTCAACCAATAAAACTTGAAGAGTTGAAAGGAAAAAGTCAAGTTCTAATACAAAGCATAGTCTTTAACTACTAGAACCTCATCACCCCCATACTATTATAAAAAAAAGGCTACATTAATGTAACTATTAGAAAGGAAAGAATCAGCTCTTTAATAAGAATTCAAAAAAAATTATGCAACACATGGACGGTGACAAATAGTCATTATGAACAACAACCTCCAATTAAAGCACCCAAGTCAAAATGTGCGATCGAAAGAGAGAATTTTATTTCTATCACCTACCATAAAACGTGAGTTTCACACGCGAATAGTAATACACTGCTGTCCATTAGGTTTCACAAAATACTATGTTGATAACTGATAAGTTTTAGTTTATCTGCGTAATAGAGCCAAGCTGGAGAGAACATTTTCAGATACATTTCCCCTATTCTGTGCTCTAGTCCTGTGGTTCTCATTTTTCACCCTGAAGACCTGCATCAACACTTGGAAACAGTTATTTGATTACTTTTTTAAATCTTCCTACAAATGTGTTCATTCTATTAACCCCTTAGTGATCACCCATACGTGTTTTTACGGCGGTCACTAAGGGGCCTTGGCCTAGAGCGCCGCCTTTTTACGGTGGCACTTCAGCCCAAGTTAGCGATAAAATCTAGCGCTGTAGCTCCGTGCCCGCAGCTACCGGAGGTAGCCGAGGGCTCGGGGCAGTGATCAGAGCCCGTGACAAGCGGTCTCTGATCACGTGATGGCCGTGATACACTTTATCACGGCGATCACAGAAAATGCCGGCAGCGGAGCTGCCCGCACTAAACTTTCTCCCTCCTCTCATGTAAGAAAGGAGGGAGAAAGTCTCCGGTGCAGCGATCGGGTCCCCCAGCGCTTCTGGCCCTAAGCTGGGTCCCGATCCTCACCCCCCGCCCCCCCTTACCCTCAAGAAAGATGGCGGCAGCGGCCCGGCGCATGCGCAGACTGAAAGCCGGCTGCCGCCGCTCACAGCAAGATCTCTCTCCTCAGGAGAGGAGAGAGAATTTCAAATTATGCCCCGATCAGGGCAATATGGCCCCCAGATATGTTAAATAAAGTTATTAGGGTGCCCCGCCATCTAATTAAAAAAATTTAATAAATGGCGCAGACATGCGCACTGGTTACTGTGCTGAAGATCTGCCTTCAGCACAGTAACCATCAGGGACCAATAATAATGTGCTCTGTAGGAAAAATATGTCTTTAAATTAATACTTTTGTGTAAAAAAAATGAATATTTTTTTTTCACCTTCTTAGCATTAATTTCTTTAAAAAACTAGTGAGTCAAAAAACTCATTACACCCATAGATAAATACGGGGCCTAGTTTTTAAAATGGGTTCACTTTTGGGGGGGTTCTATTATTCTGACACTTATAAGGCTCTGCAAACTTGGCTTGTTGCAGGAAAAAATATGTACTTCAAAAAATTTTTAATTGATGTTAAAATGTTAAGTCTCCTAAATAAAATAAAAAAAGTAAAAAAATTTTGTAAGTGCAGCCAAAATAAAGTAAAGATAAAAGATAAAAAATATTGAATAGTATTTATGTATGTGAAATATTGCAGTTGAAAATAGGAAAATGTGCCAATTTTTTTTTACAAATTTTCATAAATTTGTACTTTTTTAATAATAAAGATACGCATATTTTATCGGTAGAATTTTACCACCTAAGTAAAGTACAATATGTGACGAGAAAAAAATGTCAGAATTACTTTGATGTGCAAAACCGTTACAAAGTTATTCTAAGCTAAAATGACATGTCAGATTTCCAAAATTTTGCTTGGTCATTAAGGCCCAAACAGGCTTGGTCACGAAGGGGTTAAAACACAAATAATAAAAAAAAAGACTCAATATTACTGCAACAGAAAACAGAATTCTGGGTGATTCTATCTGGTGAAAAAATATTGTTGTAAAGTATCCTTAATAAAGTTGTACCTGTGGGGTTATTATGCCCAAATAGGAAGATTTAGAGCAACATTTCTTTCAAATATTTTTTGGGCATTTATAAATTGTTAGATGTGTAACTGTAGTTTCAGCATATTTTTCATATAACATAGGGACATGGATGTTAAACATTTTTGTAATATACTTCAAAAGGGAAAGATGTTTCTTTGGGCTAGAAAACAGAGTGTAAAGAGTCTTCTTAGCAAGGCTCCATTCACACGTAAGCAAATGGGTCTGCATCCGTTCCGCAATTTTGTGGAGCCATTCATTCTCTATGGCCCCGAAAAAAATAGAACATGTCCTATTCTTGTCCACAATTGCGGACAAGAATAGGCAGTTCTATGGGGCGTGCCAACGGGGTGTATTGAGGATCCGCAATACACTACGGACGTGTGAATGGACCCTAAGAAGAGCCTGTCTTCAGTGGTCTACTGTGCGCTGAAGACGACTGTGTGTAACAAATAGAGCAGCATACAAATATTAGGGCATGCTGGGAGTTGTAGTTTTGCAACAGCTGGAGGGCCACAGGTTGAGCATGCCTGATATAGAGGCTTCCAGCCCGTTTATTGTCGCTACACTAGTCTCTGTCTCTGTACAATTGCCCATCACCTTGCCCACCTGACTTCTTACACACAGACATCTTTAGAGCTCAGTAGAACTGAAGACATTTAGGAGCAGGAGAATGTAAAGGACGGATTTAGCACATAACTGAGCCGAACGGAACCTAAGGACCCCATAGACTATAATGGGGTCCGTTAGGTTTCCGCTCAGATGATTTTAGAGCGGAGACAAAAGTAATGCCCTCAGGACTTTTGTCTCCACTTCAAACTGGAGAGGCTGAACGTTGATGTGAACGAAGCCTAATTTACATCATGTACAGTTAGGTCCATATATATTTGGACAGAGATAACATTTTTCAAATTTTTGTTCTTGTACATTACTACAATGGATTTTGAACAAAACAATTCAGATGCAGTTGAAGTTCAGACTTTCAGCTTTAATTCAGTGGGTTGAACAAAATGATTGCATAAAAATGTGAGGAACTAAAGCATGTTTTAAACTCAAACTTCATTTCAGAGGATCAAAAGTAATTGGACAAATTAAATAATTGTAAATAAAATGCTAATTTCTAATACTTGGTTGAAAACCCTTTGTTGGCAATGACTTCCTGAAGTCTTGAACTCATGGACATCACCAGATGCTTTGCTTCCTCCTTTTTTTAATGCAGCAGTTTTCAGTTGCTGTTTGAATGTGGGCCTTTATGTCTGAAGTTTAGCCTTTAACAAATGAAATGCATGCTCTATTGGGTTCAGATCAGGTGACCGACTTGGCCATTCAAGAATATTCCACTTCTTTGTTTTAATAAACTCCTGGGTTGCTTTGGCTTTATGTTTTCGGTCATTGTCTATCTGTATTATGAAACGCCGATCAATGAGTTTGGCTGCATTTGAGCACACAGTATTTCTCTAAAAACCCCAGAATTCATCCTGCTGCTTCTGTCCTGTGTCACATCAATAAACACTAGGGACCCAGTGCCACTGGCAGCCATGCGTGCCAAAGCCATCACACTGCCTGCGCCGTGTTTTACAGATGATGTGGTATTCTTTGGATAATGAGCTGTACCATGTCTTCGCCATGCTTTTTTCTTTCCATCATTCTGGTAGAGGTTGATCTTGGTTTCATCCGTCCAAAGAATGTTCTTCCAGAAGTGTGCTGGATTTTTAAAGATGTTTTTTTTTTAGCAAAGTCCAATCTAGCCTTCTTATTCTTGAGGCTTATGAGTGGCTTGCACCGTGCAGTGAACCCTCTGTATTTCCTTTCATGCAGTCTTCTCTTTATGGTAGATTTGGATATTGATACCACTATATATTGGAGAGAGTTGTTCATTTGGTTGGCTGTTGGGAAGGGGTTTCTCTTCCCTGTAATAATTATTCTGCGATCATCCACCACTGTTGTTTTCCGTGGGCGTCCAGGTCAGGTGCATTGTTGAGGTTACCAGTGCTTTCTTTCTTTCTCAGGATGTACCAAACTGTAGATTTTGCCACTCCTAATAGTGTAGCAATTTCTTGGATGGGTTTTTTCTGTTTTCGCAGATGAAGGATGGCTTCTTTCACCTGCATGGAGAGCTCCTTTGACTGCATGTTCACTTCTCAGCAAAATCTTCAAAATGCAAGCACCACACCTCAAATCAACTCCAGGTCTTTTATGTGCTTAATTGAGAATGAAATAATGAAGTAATTGCCCACACCTGCCCATGAAACAGCCTTTCAATCAATTGTCCAATTACTTTTGGTCCCTTTAAAAACATGGTACCACATGTAAAGGAACTGAAACTACTAAACCCTTCATCCAATTTTAATGTGGATATCCTCAAATGAAAGCTAAAAGTCTGGATTATATGTCCATGTCCATTATATAACTATAACTTGAATATGTTTTAGTAAACAAGTAATAAAAACAAAATTTGTGGCAGTGTCCGAATATATATGGACCTAACTGTAGCTTTTTAAGATGCCAGAGAATAAAATGTTTTGTTGGAGGCCTTGTTTAACATTTTTTTTCTTATTTTGGAGATTGAATTTGTAAGTCATTAAAAGCTGACTCTCCAACTGACACAGAGACAGATTTATGAAACTGCCTAAATTGGCCCAACAGAATCTTATGTGTGGACACTCTCACAGGAATAAACAGATTAACGGACTTGCCGTCCACACAATGGACGCGCCATTTCAGTTGGAGAGTCCGTGTCAGTCACATGACATAGCTGAGAATGAAGTAGATAACTCAAAACGGCAGCCACTGGTAAAAGATTAACTTCACAATTTACATCATGCATCTTTCTAACAGGACAGAGAATAAAATGTTTTCTGGAGGGCTGCTTTAAAATGTTTTAATTATTTTGGAGATTGAGTTGAATATGCAATCATAAACGACATATCTGAAAACTAGTTGTGGAAGGTTTAACAATAAAAACAATGCATGTAAACAGAACGGATGGGTACGTCGAGTCCCTCACCTCAGCAATCTCAATGCAGTATGAAGATTCCAGCTCAGTGAGGGATTTCTCCACAAGATTCGAAAGGAATTTATTCACTGATTCATGTCCAACATCTTCCAAATTGTAGTAGCTAATGATAAAAATATATATATACATATTACAATCAGGAAGCAGCAGTAAAGTGATGTTCTGTCACTGTAAATTCACTTTTTACAAATGTGTCCTAAACACTACATAATAAAAAATAAAAAAACACAATCAACAAAAAGAAAATTTACTTGGGATCATAAAGTTGCAAATGTAATTACAGCTCAACAATTAGCACATGGCGGTGTCATGCTAACTGCGCTGAATCATCCGCTCATCATGGTTGCCTTGCTGTAAACAGACAGCCTGCCATTTTATCAGCATGTCATTTCATTTAATTCACAATGAAACCCAGTTTTACAATAATTGACTTGTCAGAAGCTCTAATTTATAAAGCTGGGCTCTGCCAGCCTTCCAGATATTGGTCTCAAGCAGCATACAAGCAGGGTTGAATATTTACAATGCTGTTAACAGGTGCCGAGTTGTTTAATGACTCTAATAGCCAGAAGCGTACTGAGAAAGCCAGCGGGATCACAATTACAGGCTGTTTGAACACAACAATTACTCGTCCCCTGAGAGGTGTGAAAGTCAAAGGCAGTTTCATACTAACAGCATCTAGCACATGGGCTAGACAGTCAAACTTCTATTAGTATTCCAATGGGAGCAAAATAACAAGGCCTTCTGTACCATCAAATATGGAAGAGTAGAAAATGCAAGCAACTTTTGCAAATACAGAAAATGAATTTCTTATTGTATGTAGTAGAGAGGGTTAATGGAAAAAATGTGCATGAAACAGGGGAGGATACTCATATTGTTATTCAGGGCTGTAGCCTGAAATCCCCATGTCAAAAGATGTGCTTCAGCCACGTCTCAAACAAAAGATCCCAGCAGTCGTGGCTTCATAAACATATATGTTTATTCCAATCATGTGTCCTAACAACCAGGACGCGTTTCGGCTACATGCCTTCATCAACAGTTTGATAAAGGCATATAGCCGAAACGCGTCCTGGTTGTTGGGACATATGATTGGAATAAAGCATTTATATTTATGAAGACACGACTGCTGGGATCTTTCATACGGCGTGAGTGGGGTTCGCTCCTTCCCTTGGCAGTGTGTATAAACAAGCGAGTGCCGGCTGGCTTCGGTATCTACTTCCCAAATAAAGTCATAAATATAAGACAAGCGGAAACCCCTTTAATTTATATGACATCAGGTAAAAGTGCTAAAACCTACAAAAATTGTCAGTCCGCATAGTTACCATGAAAAGTGCTTTATTAAACAATTAATGGAGACGATTTAAGGAGTGAAAAGAAAAACGGATGAAGGATGCCAAAATGCGCGTTAGGGTTGGCGCCATTCTGGACAGAGATACACTATGGATAACCTTTCGGCCCTGTAATGTTATTATGGCCTCTACCTGCACTTGTTGTGGTATCTTTATAATTATATGATATATGGTAGTGATGTCGCCATTTTATTCTGCACTGTTGTTTTTAACTCCTTATATTGTCTCGATTAATTGTTTAATAAAGCACTTTTCATGATAACTATGCGGACTGGCAATTTTTGTAGGTTTAGTAGTATGTTTGAATGCCGAAGGCATTTTTTTTTACATCTTTTGCATGGTCATATTATTCCTTTATTAATGATACCACTAACGCTGTTTCACAAAATCAGTGCATACAGTTGCTGGCGGTCATTTTGAGTGGTTGTAGGTATTTAGTGGCAGTGCTCTACAGCCATCAGGTAGCCACCACTGCAATAGACTCAACATGCAACTGTCATGAAACAACTGCCCAAAAGACGCCTATGAACCTTGGAAACTGCAGAGACCAGATAACTATAAATTTGGATGTCGGCTCCTGACCGCTGGTGAAACACAGAATTTAGTTCTTCTCTCAATTTTTTTTTTGGAGTATCACTTTCAGCAAATAAAATAATTTTCACATACAGTGGTCCCTCGAATTACAATATTAATTGGTTCCAGGATGACCATTGTAAGTTGAAACCATTGTAACTTCCATAGCTCTATGGAAAACTGGTAATTGGTTCCAAAGCCCCCAAATATTATCTCAAACTAAGTGAAAATTAGATTCAAAAGAAAATAAAGATTTAAGAAAAATAAGTAGATAACCAAGACAACGTAAGTCCTTTCATATAAAGAGTCAGGAATATATGCTGAATACTGTAACTTACTTTCTATGATGAGAACATGGGCTTCTTCAGGGTACTTCCTGTACAATACACAATGTCCCAGGGAAACACAATGGAGCCTGCCTCGCCTGCTTCCAAAGGAGCAGCTCACCATGGCACAGGCAGGAGGCAGTCGAGATCATTTAGTACCACAGAGGGGCTTGAGTTTACCAGCCCCTCTGGTTGCCTTTGAGACTGAGGAACTGTATGTTGAGTCTGGTTTGAAGTTACAATGGCACAGAAAAGACCATTGTAGGTTGAAAATACTGTATGCTGGGGCCACTGTATCTTGAGGGATCACTTGTATTGTTCTCATAGCTTTAAAATTACATTTAAGTATTTGATTTTTATAACATATGTGTTTGCAGCAATAGTTTACAAAACATCTTTTTGGGCACTATGGGGGTCATTGATCAAACTGGAGTAAAAGTAGATTGCCCATAGAAACCAATCAGATTCCAGATTCGTTTTCTAAACGAGCTATCCAAAATGAAAGGTGGAATCTGATGGGTTGCTATGGGCAACTAAGCCAGTTCTAGTTTACACCAGTTTGATAAATGACCCCATACGTGCCTATACTTATACTATACTATGGGTGCATTAGACAGATTCGGGAGACAGCATTTGGGGTAACACTAAAGGTTGATTAATTGATTGTTTTATCCATCACTTAAGAAAAATTAGAGTGAAAATTTTTGATGAAGCGAAAAATAGGCTTAAGGTAGCAACCTACATAAGTGGCTCAACATGAGTTAGAGATGTATAAATCATAACCTGAAAATTATCCAGGACAGAATAATGTGCAATATTCCACAAACCTATGAATACCACGTCCTGAATAGTGAGAACCATAGCTGGAAAGACTAACACAATAGATCTGAGCAGTCCAGAAAAATATGATTTGTTGTCTGTATTATTCCATTAAGTGGCAAACATGTCAGCTTTTTCTCACTTGCTCTAAATTGATGTAGCAAGAATGTCTGTAAAATCTGAGTGGAGTAGGGACAAAATGCAAATTAAAGATTGATGCCGAAGACCACATTAAATAAATAAATAAATCAATCTCTCCGGACCATGAATAAGAATGAGGACCCCCGAATGCATTCTATTAAATCAGTGTGCATGGAGCCAAAGATGCCACATGACAAAGCAAAGATGTCAACAGTATTCTTTTTAATAAGACTATTAAAAATGTGGCAAAGTCACTTTGCAATCATAGGAGAACAAATACCTGATTTATGTTTTAGCAGATACTTTTTAACCATGTAGGGTAACTGTTTGCTTTTATATAGTATCGCTTTATAAAATGCTTAAAATAAATAACAAAAATACCTGTCCAGAGTGTAATATAAAGTCAGCTTAATTTAAAGGGGTTCTCCAGGAATTAATCAAATAAAATTATTGAAAAAATCTAAATATTACTTTATTATGAACAGATTTCCAAAGAGATTTATTATTTATAATGGCTTGTTTTCACTAAAAGACAATCAATAGAGGCAATAAAATGGCCACTGCCCTATTAGCACACACAAAACCTGTCCTAACTTACAGCTGGATGGGTTAGTTCAAAGGAGGGAGCTCTGGCCATCATGAATTACAATCCTACAAATGTATATAAATGTTAAAAAGTATAAATCTGAAGGTGTCGGCCCTTTAAAGAGTAATGAGGGGGGAGTCGCAGAGAGCGATGAGGAGAAAGCAAAACTGTTAAATATTTTTTTCTCCAGTGTATTCACTGAGGATAATAAACTGTCAGATGACATGCAGAATGTAAAAATAAATTCCCCATTAAAAGTGTCCAGTCTGACCCAGGAAGAAGTACATCAGCGACTTAAAAAGATTAAAATAGACAAATCGCCAGGACCGGATGGCATACACCCCCGTATCCTAAGGGAATTAAGTAATGTCATAGCCAGACCCTTATTTCTGATATTTGCGGACTCTATACTGACAATGAATGTCCCACAGGATTGGCGCGTGGCAAATGTGGTGCCAATATTAAAAAAGGGTCCAAAAACAGAGCCTGGAAACTATAGGTCGGTAAGTTTAACATCTGTTGTGGGTAAACTGTTTGAAGGTTTTCTGAGAGATGCTATCTTAGAGCATCTCAACGGAAATAAGCAAATAACGCCATATCAGCATGGCTTCGTGAGGGATCAGTCATGCCAAACTAATTTAATCAGTTTCTATGAGGAGGTAAGTTCTAGACTTGACAGCGGCGAATCAATGGGTGTCGTATATCTGGACTTCTCCAAAGCATTTGACACTGTACCACATAAAAGGTTAGTATATAAAATGAGAATGCTCGGACTGGGAGAAAACATCTGTATGTGGGTAAGTAACTGTCTCAATGATAGAAAACAGAGGGTGGTTATTAACGGTACACACTCAGATTGGGTCACTGTCACTAGTGGGGTACCTCAGGGGTCAGTATTGGGCCCTATTCTCTTCAATATATTTATTAATGATCTCGTAGAAGGCTTGCATAGTAAAGTATCAATTTTCGCAGATGACACTAAACTGTGTAAAGTAATTTACACTGAAGAGGACAATATACTACTACAGAGGGATCTGGATAGATTGGATGCTTGGGCAGATAAGTGGCAGATGAGGTTTAACACTGACAAATGTAAAGTTATGCACATGGGAAGGAATAATGCAAGTCACCCGTACATACTAAATGGTAAAACACTCGGCAACACTGACATGAAAAAGGACCTAGGAATTTTAATAAACAGCAAACTAAGCTGCAAAAAACAGTGTCAGGCAGCTGCTGCCAAGGCCAATAAGATAATGGGTTGCATCAGAAGGGGCATAGATGCCCGTGATAAGAACATAGTCCTACCACTTTTCAAATCGCTAGTCAGACCACACATGGAGTACTGTGTACAGTTCTGGGCTCCTGTGAACAAGGCAGACATAGCAGAGCTGGAGAGGGTCCAGAGGAGGGCAACTAAAGTAATACTTGGAATGGGGCAACTACAGTACCCTGAAAGATTATCAAAGTTAGGGTTATTCACTTTAGAAAAAAGACGACTGAGGGGAGATCTAATTAATATGTATAAATATATCAGGGGTCAGTATAGAGATCTATCCCATCATCTATTTATCCCCAGGACTGTGACTGTGACGAGGGGACATCCTCTGCGTCTGGAGGAAAGAAGGTTTGTACACAAACATAGAAAAGGATTCTTTACGGTAAGAGCAGTGAGACTATGGAACTCTCTGCCTGAGGTGGTGGTGATGGTGAGTACAATAAAAGAGTTCAAGAGGGGCCTGGATGTATTTCTGGAGTGTAATAATATTACAAGATATGGCTACTAAAGAGGGGTCGTTGATCCAGGGAGTTATTCTGATTGCCTGATTGGAGTCGGAAAGGAATTTTTTATTCCCCTAAAGTGGGGAAAATTGGCTTCTACCTCACAGGTGTTTATTTTTGCCTTCCTCTGGATCAACTTGCAGGATGACAGGCCGAACTGGATGGACAAATGTCTTTTTTCGGCCTTATGTACTATGTTACTATGTTATGTACTATGTTACACACAGCTGATAACATCTTTGACTCTGTGTGTGTAGGAACAAATGAAGTGAAAGTACAGACAGGACAGACAAGACTGCTGTGGGGCTGCGGTAATGTAGCAAAGGAAACACGCTGCGCTCATTAATCACATCCCCCACCAGTCTGTCATCTCTGTGCTTTCACCTGTCACAAGAGCTCCAGGTCCAGCACCGAGCTCCCATCTCTACAGCTTCTAGTCCCTGCTGAACCAGAAATGTGATGCCCTGTCTACCTGACTGTTGGCTAGTCCATGGTTTCAGCAGTCACCTGTGCAGGAATGGAGAATGATCAAGGTCACCATTACTACCACTGACTGTCCGGCAGCAGTGATGTGCATGTACTGTAGGTGGCACCAGTTAATGTATCATATCATGTATTAGAAAACTGAAAAAAACCCAAAAACAAACATTCCTTGTGGGGTAAAACTGAAAAGAAACTACAATTCCGCCATGATTTTTTTGATTTGTTCTTATGGTTTTCACTGTGTGCTATAAATTACATGATAACCTTATTTTGTGGGTGAGTACAATTACGACAATATGCATATTTAGTCGTTTGGATTATGTTTTAGTAGTTTAAAAAAAAAATTAGCTCATTTATCAAACTGGTGCGAAGTAGAACTGGCTTAGTTGCCTATAGCAACCAATCAGAACGGAACTGTAAAAAATGAAAGGTGGAATTTGATTGGTTGCTATGGGCAACCGAGACAGTTCTACTTTACACCAGTTAGATATATGACCCCCAAAATCCTCTCAACATAAATATTTTTCTTTGCATGAACATATTCTAACTCCCATAATCTCTTTATATTTCCATCTACAGTACTGTGTGAGGGCAACATTTTTGTGGAATGATCTGTAGTTTTTAAGAGTAACATTTTAGGATACATATGACTTATTGGTGATAAATATTTGGCATTTTTTTCATTACAACATTCACCATACAAGATAAATATATATATATATATATATATATATATATATTTTTTTTTTTTTTTAACAGTTTGGACATTTTCGGTTGAGGTCAGTGTCGGACTGGGTCTTCTTAGGCCCACCAGAGGAAATTATTCCTGAGGTCCAACCCCTATATTATCAATAAAGTTTATTATATTTTGAACCAAAATAGATGCGGCAATACCAATTAAGTTAATTTTTTATTTTTATTTGTTTATTTTAAAACGTAAAATTGTGAAAGGTGTGTGACTTTAAAAAACTATATTTTTAAAACTTTAAACTGTACTTTTTAGTCCCCTTAGGGGACTTTGAGATGTGATATTCTGATTGTTTCTGCCATCGCAACAGTATACTATTTGAGTGAAATTTTTACTGGCTGCCTGTCAAGATTGCTATGGCAGTCCTGGGAGCCTTCACAATGCCCCAGGCGGCCATAAAAATCAATAATAACTTTGAGATTTCACTAGGTCCCCTTCCTCTGTTTAACAGCCCAGATGCTGCGGTTGATATTGACCTTGATATCTAAGGCATTATATGACTTGTATCTGAGTTATCGCCAATCTTGGTAATTTCTCCTGTAGGATAGCCCGTTGACAGAGGTGTCCATTCTGTCACAAATTCTGTTTAATTCAGTTATAACAATTAAAGACAAACTAGTCCAAACTAAGAGCATGGGCGGTGACAGGAACAGAGCACTGATCAAATAGAAACCGTTCAAAAAGCCCAGCTTACAGAAATATAAAATCCAGCTTTTACTATTCCAAGATGTAAAATCCAAATCGCTAAAAAAAGTCTATGCATTTCGGGTCAGATAGTGACTCTAATCATGGCAAGGAAAATACTGCAGATTGCAGGTAACTATGTATCCCCATGCCACCAATCCAAAGGTTGGGGCGGGGCATACACACCCGCAACCCAACATGACATGCAAATAAACCACACAGTGTTACAAAAGAGAAAAAAATTAACAATGATAAGAACGTACTGTAATAATGTAAAATCAGGTTGTGTCTTGTTTAACCCCACTGGTGTACGAATATTCATCTGAAAAATCCAATAAGACTCCCTGTTGAGAAGCTTGCGTTTGCGATCACCCTCCGTACAGGGAGAGAGACTCGCTCCACCCCCTGAAGAGATTTATTCTTGACCTGAGCTGTGCTAGACGACTGTCTCGTTCTAAAGTTCTTATAGAGTATTTGCGTTGAGACAACCTGCTAGTGATGTTTTTAGCTTCATTTAAATATGAGCTATCATCCGAGCAGTTACGCCTAGCTCGTACGAATTCTCCCAGAAGAATATTTTGTTTAACATAAGGGAGATGACATGACGATGCTAATAGAATGGTATTGCCTGCAGTATCTTTTCAGTGAATAGTAGTGGAAATTTCTTTTAGTTGCTGGATCCCCCCTCTTAAGACAAAAATCCAAAAAGAGAATGGTCGACACATCATGGTGCAAAGTGAATTGAAGATGACATATGTTACTGTTGAGGAATATATCAAAATATGGTATGGTCGTCGGGTCACCAGACCATATAAACATCAAATCATCTATATAGCGACCATACCATACTCAGATAATCTCTCTGAATACGACCCTATGCCCTTCACAATGGGCCTCATTGCTGGTGGAAAACCCCTTTTTATGCATTTTAGGCAAGGAATGAAAAATAGAAAAAGTAGGGTGATAAACAAAAATGTAGTCTAGCTGCCTCTGGTCAAAAACGTATCGATTTTTTTTTACTATTTGGATTTTACGTCTTAGAACAATAAAAGCAGGATTTTATATTTTTGTAAGCGTTTATTTTTTAAACTTTCTTCTTTTGGATCAGTGCTCTGTTCCTGGCATTGCCCGTGCTCTTAGTTTGGACTCAGGTGAGCGCAGCCTCCTTCTCTCTGTCTTCAATTGTTTCATTTGGAACCTGCTGTTCAGCTCCCTGTCTCACAGCTACACACATTTTTGTTCTGATAAGACATTCTTCTGTATCAAATTGTGGTAGGTATAAGGTCGTATTCAGAGAGATTATCTGAGTGGGTGGACAGTCCTACAGTCTCTGGCCAAATATATCCATGGTTACTTACAGGACACAAAGGCTGTCCTTTTTTCGCTAAATAACTTTCCTTGGACAGCAGACTCATTGTGGATAACAGCAGATGTTACATCGCTTTATACAGTTATCCCACATGATCTAGCCATTATTGCCCTTAAATGGTTCCTGTCAAGATATTCAGATTTTTCATTGGATTTTCAAGCGTTCATTTGTCACACTATTTTATTTCTTTTAGAACATAATTTTTTTTTGTTTGATAATCATTTTTTTCTTCAGTTAACAGGAGTTTCAATGGGCGCAAAACTCTCGCCCTCCTTGGCGAATATATTTATGGCCTGGTGTACCATCTGTACCTTTTTTCAGACAGGAATGATTATAGACAATCAATAAGATGGTATGGTCACTATATACAGTGCCTTGCAAAAGTATTCACCCCCCTTGACTTTTTTCATGTTTTGGTGCCTCACAACCTGGAATTTACATGGATTGTTTGAGGATTTGCATAATTTAATTTACAGAACATGCCCACAACTTTGAAGATGTTTTTTTTTATTGTGAAGCAAACAACAAATAGGACAAAATAACAGAAAAAGTCAATGTGCATAACTATTCACCCCCCTTAAGTCAATACTTTGTAGAGCTACCTTTTGCGGCAATCACAGCTCCAAGTCGCTTTGGATAAGTCTCTATGAGCTTGCCACATCTTAACAGTGGGATTTTTGCCCAGTACTTCTAGCAAAACTGTTCCAGCTCCTTCAAGTTGGATGGTTTGCACTTGTGAACAGCAATCTTTAAGTCTGACCACAGATTTTCTATTGGATTGAGGGCTGGGCTTTGACTAGGCCATTCCAACACATTTACATGCTTCCCCTTAAACCACTCAAGTGTTGCTTTAGCAGTGTGTTTGGGGTTATTGTCCTGCTGAAAGGTGAACCTCTGTCCTAGCCTCAAATCACGCACAGAGTGGTACAGGTTTTGCTCAAGAATATCCCTGTATTTAGCACCATCCATATTTCCCTCAACCCTGACCAGTTTCCCAGTCCCCACAGCATGATGCTGCCACCAACATGTTTCACTGTGGGGATGGTGTTCTTTGGGTGATGTGATGTGTTGGGTTTGCACCAGACATAGTGTTTTCTTTTATGGCCGAAAAGTTCAATTTTAGTCTCATCAGACCAGAGCACCTTCCTCCATACATTTTGGGAGTCTACCACATGCCTTTTCGCAAACTCACAAAGTGCCTTTTTGTTTTTAGCTGAAAGTAATGGCTTTCTTCTGGCCATGGAGTGGCCGGCATATTGTCGTCCTATGTACACTCCAGTCTCTGCTGTAGAACTCTGCAGCTCCTCCAGGGTTACCTTAGGTCTCTGTGCTGCCTCTCTGATTAATGCCCTCCTTGCCCAGTCCGTGAGTTTTGGTGGGCGGTCGTCTCTTGGCAGGTTTGCTGTTGTGCCATGTTCTTTCTATTTGGTTATAATAGATTTGATGGTGCTCCTGGGGATCATCAAAGATTTGGATATTTTTTTTATAACCTAATCCTGACTTGCACTTCTTAACAACATTGTCCCTTAATTGTTTGGAGAGTTCCTTGGTCTTCATGGCATTTTTTGGTAAGCGATGCCTCTTGCTTAGGTGTTGCAGCCTCTGGGGCCTTTCAAAAAAGGTGTGTACACGTAATGACAGATCATGTGACACTTAGATTGCGCATAGGTGGACATCATTTCACTAATTATGTGACTTCTGAAGGTAATTGGTTGCACCAGAGCTTTTTATGAGCTTCCTAACAAAGGGGGTGAATACATACGCACATTTTCTATTTCTAAACAATAGTTTTATTTATATATTTTTCTCATTTCACTTCACCAACTTAGACTATTGTGTTCTGATCCATCACATAAAACTCAGATTAACAAAACACGGAACTTAAGGCTATAATGTAACAAAATACGGAAAAAGTCAAGGTGGGTGAATACTTTTGCAAGGCACTGTAGATGATTTGATCTTTATATGGTGTGGTGACCCGACGACCATACCATGTTTTGATATATTCCTCAAGAGTAACATATGTCACCTTCAATTCACTTTACACCATGATGTGTCGACCATTGTCTTTTTGGATCTTTGCCTTAAAGAGAATCTGTCACCTGCTTTTAGCATTTTAAGCTTTCAACATTGCCATGTTCAATAAAGTACCTTATTTCCTGCAGTGGTCTTCTTATTTTATTTCGTTTTGTAATTTTGATAAAAAAGCTCTTTTTCTGATATGCTAATGAAGCTCCAAGGTGCCCAGAGGGGAGTTTTTTTCCCTCTCTGGAGCCCAGTGACGCCCCCCTGCAGTGCCCAGCCTGCCTTAATTTGAAGCCCAAGAACGCCTCCTGATCTTGAAATAACCTCCCACAGCCGAGGCAAACGGTTCCGCCCCCTAATCTTCTACCTTCAAGAAATGCCCCGTTCTTCTTCCTGTCGGCCACCAGAAATCTCGCGCAGGCGAACTACCGCCTGCGCGATCATCAAGCTCCTGGGGCAACAGTGCTCAGATTACGTCACTGGGATCGGCGCATGCCCAGTAAGACTTTTGAGGCTGTTGCCCTCAGGAGCTTGATGAGTAACGCCTGCGCGAGATTTCTGGCGGCCGACAGGAAAAACGGGCCATTTCTTAAAGGTAGAAGATTAGGGGGCGGAACCGTTTGCCGGGCTGTGGGAGGTTATTTCAGGATCAGGAGGCGTTCTTGGGCTTCAAATTAAGGCAGGCTGGGCACTGCAGGGGGGCGTCACTGGGCTCCAGAGAGGAAAAAAAAATCCCCTCTGGGCACCTTGGAGCTTCATTAGCATATCAGAAAAAGAGCTTTTTTTATCAAAATGACAAAATGAAATAAAGTAAGAAGACCACTGCAGGAAATAAGGTACTTTATTGAACATGGCAATGGTGAAAGCTTAAGATGCTAAAAGCAGGTGACAGATTCCCTTTAAGGGAAGGGATCCAGCAACTAAATAAGTTTCCACTACTACTCACCGAAAAGATACTGCAGGCAATACCATTCTATTAGCATCGTTATGTCATCTCCCTCATGTTAAACAAAATATTCCTCTGGGAGAATTCGTACGAGCTAGGCGTAACTGCTCGGATGATAGTTCATATTTAAATGAAGCTAAAAACATCACTAGCAGGTTGTCTCAACGCAAATACTCTATAAGAACTTTAGAACGAGACAGTCGTCTAGCACAGCTCAGGTCAAGAATAAATCTCATTACTCCAAAAAATAGCAACATGGGGTCTAGCAACACTTACATGCATATTTCAGTGTTTACCACTAGATATAGCTGTGAGTACCCCCAGATTTGCGAAATAATCAAGAAAAATCTTGCTTTATTACAACTTGATCCGTATTGGTCACAAGTTACCTCTTGTGGGGGTCAAATGTGTAGCACGTTGGGCTCCAACATTAGGACAGAAGCTTAGTCCCAGTTTATTCACTGAGAAAAAGGAAAAGCCACCTATGTGGTTGCAGCATCCAGATAGTTTTAAGTGCGGACATCGCATTTGTATATGCTGTCAGTACATGCAGGTCCAGGGCAGATACAGTCCATGGCTAATGGTCAGGTCTTTCATATTAAACAATATATTAATTGTAATACCAATTATGTCTATAACCTACAATATATAGCTTGTGCTACTAATCAGTTAAAAGTTTGAAGCACTTATCTGATATACCTCATTATCAGACGAGAAATCTTCCTGCGGCCAGTCTTCATTTCGCATTAGTACATGGGGGTAAAACCACTAACCTCCGGGTTCAGGGGGTGGAGCGAGTCTCTCTCCCTGTACGGAGGGTGATCGCAAACGCAAGCTTCTCGACAGGGAGTCTTATTGGATTTTTCAGATGAATATTCGTACACCAGTGGGGTTAAACAAGACACAACCTGATTTTACATTATTACAGTACGTTCTTTTGTAACACTGTGTGGTTTATTTGCATGTCATGTTGCAGGTGTGTATGCCCCGCCCCAACCTTTGGATTGGTGGCATGGGGATACATAGTTACCTGCAATCTGCAGTATTTTCTTTGCCATGATTAAAGGGGATGTCCGAGTTATGAAAAAAATAATATAGCACTGTAAATCTGAAGGGCAGCAATATATAACTAAGCAAGTTTTAGGAAAAAAATAAAAATATCTATTTCCTCATCTCCCTGGTTCTCTTCTGGCCCTTTGTTTACCTGCAGTAAGAACTATCTCTGCCCCTCCTCGGCTCTGCAAAGGGAGTGAATAAGTCTGCCCTGAGTTTCAGGGCAACTCTCCAAGCACAGTGTCGTACATTGCACAGTGGCTGTGCTTGGTATTGCAGCTCAGCCCCCTTCACTCCCATGGGGCTGAGCTGCAACTAGGCCATATGACTGATGTACAGTGACGTCCCAAGGCATAGGAAGAGGCCGCCGGCCTCTTAAAAGCCGACGCCTGGAACTCCCGCCGATCTGATATTGATGCCCTATCCTCAGGAATAATTACCAGATAACCCCTTTAAGAGGGCATATTGGTATTGCTTGCGCAATGTTGCAGAAACCAACATAATTGCTGACTGCAACTTTTGTACTTGGTCAGTGGGTCTAAAGACGTATATGTCTGATTGATGTGGTTCCCACATTTATATCCAGAACAGGGGTCCCCTGAGCCTTGTCTCACCTGGTAAGGCGACCAATGACTGCAGCATCCAGGCGGAGATTAATGGAGTGGTGGCCGCACATGCAAGAATGCTTAGCTGTTTTCATGACTCCCATAGCTGTGCACAAACTTGCTGACCTCTCCATTTAGTCTCTGCCTGGATAGAGCGGCCGGTGGCTGCCTTACCAGGCGGGTCCAGGGATTCCCATCCTCCACATAGGTGTGGGGTCCAGAGATGATCTGTGTCTAGTAGGCAATAATGACATGACCTCTTGAAATACCCTAAAAGTCTTAGAGTGTAATACACCATTGAACGGTACACTTATATGCAATATGTGCATGTTTCCATGAGTTTGTATGGGATTCCTTCCAGTACTGCAGATTTTTTAGGCCCTCCACCTCCCATAAGAGATGAGGAAATTCTGAGCCCCATTGAGAATTACCGTATGCGTATATAGCTCCAAATATGTAGGCGTTATTAGTAATATGGAGGGGAAAATATTGTAAATCATTTTCATATGTTGACAAACCTTACTGCTAAACATGAAGCCTAACTTCAACTATTACGTGTTCAACTACTATTGTTCGCTAATGACCATACACCCCACTATGCTGCTTACATTAACTCGCACAGCAGAAAGTTGTCAGCTCTACAAAGACGACATGACAAGTAAGTGAACTATTCCTAAGAAGCCAATCATGTAGTGACTTAATGGAATCACTGTTATGGAGCTTTCCTCCTGTGCGCCTCATTAGTCGCCTATTCAGCAAGTGCTGCTCTGGCATTCCTATAGATGCCGCCACCTGCCAGCAGCCACACCCTCCAAATCAGATGCTCAATTACTCCCTTCAGAATCCATTTCACAGACAATAGTGTGCCGTGGTTCAACAGATTTGGAAAATAATCAACAAAGCCGGGAGAGCAAACAGGGATATGTCACTTAGAGATTCCCAACAATGTCACTTAAATCCCCTTATTAGAGGGAAAGCATAGCGAATGCTACACTTGTAACCCTTAGACGCCTGTCACGGTAAAATAAAATCAACTACATGTCCGTTTTATAGCAAGCAAAATCCTAATGTGAGCCGCTTTAAGGGCACGGCTATATGTCTCGCAGCAAGTCACAGAGACTATCTTAGAGCTGTGATTCGCGTGTGACTAATATTAAAGCCTATGGAGTAAAGGCATGCAACATACGATACAAAATCCAGCATGTCCGGATTTTTTGCGACTGTTGTGCACATTATGTCACCTGTCCTATTGCAACACTGTTGACAATCATTGCTCGAGCGAAACAATAACTGTACCCTAACAAAGCAAACATACAAGCAGAATGATATGCTGGAACATTGCTTAGCCGACTAATCAAGTGTGGTAATGGTAGAACTTTAAAGGACGATGTGACTATGGTAACAGTACATTACAGAATTAGGATTTATTTTAGAACATGCAGTTTTATGGATTTTATATTACATTATTTATTTATTTATTTTTTGTTGCAAAGAATATCTGTTAAAGAGGATGTCTAGCGGTGACGCACCTCAGCCAATGACTAGGTAAGTGGTGTTTCCTGTGTGTCGAGACAGGACCAGGTAGTAGAGACCTGATAGGCATTGGGGGATTGGTGAGCTAAGTATAGCTTCTTTCATTATTTTTTTTTTAAACCTACTCTGAGCTGGTAACCAGTAATTTCCACCTCAGGAAAAACTCTTTAGCCTATTTATTTCCATGTTGTTTATTATGTGTTGTTTGCCTTATTATTGTCATCGGTTTGCTTTCATTTTGGTCTGTTTATTAGGTGTTAAAACCAATGACTGCAGTATGATCAGTTTTGTCAGCATTTAATTTTTTTAACAGTTTGTTAGTTAGTCTCACAAGGAAGGATAAGAAAAATATCTAAATGCATCAGAGTATGATAGAAATAGTTTTGTATAAAATTTGAGGCTTGCAGTAGTGTTGTGTGATGTCTAGAGGTGCTGTACTATAGCTCTGTAAATACAGCCATGTGCATGGGACCTAATCATTTATCATTAAAGATGAGGTACTTATAAAATAACTCCTGAAATAAAAAAAGAGAAACCGGGGTTTCCATAAAAAGATGTTACCTATCCAAAGATGCTTGCTGCAGCTGCAATAGGGTGTTTTTTCCCCCCCAAAGATGTGATTTTCATATGACTTTGCTTACACCCCGAGTCTCAGTGATGTAAAAGATATATATGCCAATATATTTTAAGAAGATTGGATGATATTTAGAGGTTGCACACATTGATTACTTTTATTACTACTCTCACTCCTGTACCTAGGAGGTTGCTCTAAAAACGACTTCAGTTTCAGGATCCCAGGGGCTCTGTATCAAGCAAGGTGGATGGCAAAGGCAATATATGCACTTAAAATTGTCCTCTTCACTAAACAGTTGAATATTCCGCAACGAGAATTGAAAGGAATGAAACGGGCTGCACATTTGGTCAGCCTCATATATGTTCGCTTTTTGCACGAGGCAATTCTAAGTCGATGGGCTCCAATGCAGACGTAAAAAAAAAGTGCTCTCACAGTTGCTAAGAGACACCTTTGGTATCTGTCAGAAACAAACATAGGATTGGCTTTTTTGGACAAACGTATTACTCAGGCTGTTAAGGAAAATATGACAAAAAATTTAGAAACCAAACCTGCAAAGAAAAAGGAAATGAAACGATTAGAGGGTAAAAACTTAGTTTTTGAAGGAAAAGACCTGAGCCATTTTGTTACTAATAAAACAAAGACGTTCTTTGAATTGTTTGGGATCCACGACGTGACAGAATACTGCAGTGATTCTCTAAGAAGCCATGTGAACGCTCTTAAGGTGGTCAATGATATCGAAGAAAGAGGAATCGCTCTAATAAAAAAGTTTAACAAATCGGTCAGGGACAAACAACAACAAAAAATTCTTGTTGAGGGTAGTCGAGCATCACAGAAAAGTCGTCACCAAGCTAACAAAAGAAGGGATTGCAAAGTTGATTAATATAACACGTTTTGCCTATCATACTACCTATTAATCTTCGTGTCTAGTTTTAATATTAATTTAAGTTTGTGATTTCTAGTTTTTTCCAATAAAAGTAATTAACGATGGAAAATCTTATTTTTTGCCTACTTTTACAAAACTGATCAAAGTCTGCAACCTCTAAATATATCCAATCTTCTTAAAATTTGGCATATATATCTTTTACATCACTGAGACTCGGGGCATAATCAAAGTCTGCAAAAATTTAACTTATTTCAAAGTCTAGGTCACCTACCACATTTGAACTGTCAAACAATCAAAAATAAAGACTAAAAAAATTAGGAAATTGGCAGGAAAAAACAGGAAAAAATTGGCAATTAATTTTTCCTACCAAGGCAAAATCTACTGGCACAAACTGTTAAAATGAATCCCCGATCCCACCATTCAATAAGTGTAACTAACTAAAAAACATCTCACCTTGGATTCATCAAAAGCCGGCGGAAGAAATAGGTCCATGTGATATAATCCATTGCATCCTGTTTTGATGCAATGGTTCCAGCTGCAATCTCTGCATTTAAATGGTCAGACAGGACCTCCAGCAAACTAAAAACAGAGACATATAAATCATCATAAATGATAGGCAGATATCTGCTATAACACAAACCAATCTTGATTAATGATAATCTGTATACATGCATCTACTCCCCAGACCAGTTTAGGAACCTGATTACAGTCTATGTGGATCCAAGATCATGCTCTAGATTGCACTGCCTAGAAAAAATAAAAAATAAAAAAAAAGAACATTCATCTACAACCACATTTTACACATTACATTTTCCATCGTTACTACTGGAAATAGCACTTTAACTCCTGATCATACCTGTCACCTGGTCTATGGCTACACTGACGCGGTCCAAGAGGGAGGTGTGAACAGAGCATATGATGTGAACACTATGACTAATACATGGTTTTATCAACTTTTGCAGTTTTCCTTATTACTGAGGGCATGACCCTTAGCTCGGCCTGTCCCCCATCCATAAGATGGCAGCAGATGGAAGGGCACGTGACCATCATGCTTCCTCCATTGAAACACACAGGGCTCAATTCTCAAAATCCAGGACTCAATCATGCATGCGCAGAGAGCAGGCACAGTGGTGCAGAATTACTAATAGTTTCTAAAGCAAGACAGTGTAAACTTAAACTAGACAGCCTTAAAATGTGCCAGATTTATCACAGTGGCATATAAATATATATATATATATATATATATATATATATATATATATATATATATACAGTGGGGCAAAAAAGTATTTAGTCAGCCACCAATTGTGCAAGTTCTCCCACTTAAAAAGAAGAGAGAGGCCTGTAATTTTCATCATAGGTACACTTCAACTATGAGAGACAGAATGGGGGGGAAGAATACAGGAAATCGAATTGTAGGATTTCTAATAAATTAATTGGTAAATTCCTTGGTAAAATAAGTATTTGGTCACCTACAAACAAGCAAGATTTCTGGCTCTCACAGACCTGTAACTTCTTCTTTAAGAGGCTCCTCTGTCCTCCACTCGTTACCTGTATTAATGGCACCCGTTTTAACTTGTTATCAGTATAAAAGACACCTGTCCACAACCACAGTAACACTCCAAACTCCACTATGGCCAAGACCAAAGAGCTGTCGTAGGACACCAGAAAAAAAATTGTAGATCTGCACCAGGCTGGGAAGACTGAATCTGCAATAGGTAAGCAGCTTGGTGTGAAGAAATCAACTGTGGGAGCAATTATTAGAAAATGGAAGACATACAAGACCACTGATAGTCTCCCTCGATCTGGGGCTCCACACAAGATCTCACCCCGTGGGGTCAAAATGATCACAAGAACGGTGAGCAAAAATCCCAGAACCACACAGGGGGACTTAGTGAATGACCTGCAGAGAGCTGGGACCAAAGGCACAAAGGCTACCATCAGTAACACACTACACCGCCAGGGACTGAAATCCTGCAGTGCCAGACGTGTCCCCCTGCTTAAGCCAGTACATGTCCGGGCCCGTCGGAAGTTTGCTAGAGAGCATTTGGATGATCCAGAAGAGGATTGGGAGAATGTCATATGGTCAGATGAAACCAAAGTAGAACTTTTTGGTAAAAACACAACTCGTCGTGTTTGGAGGAGAAAGAATGCTGAGTTGCATCCAAAGAACACCATACCTACTGTGAAGAATGGGGGTGGAAACATCATGCTTTGGGGCTGTTTTTCTGCAAAGGGACACGGACGACTGTTCCGTGTAAAGGAAAGAAGAATGGGGCCATGCATCGTGAGATTTTGAGTGAAAACCTCCTTCAATCAGCAAGGGCATTGAAGATGAAACGTGGCTGGGTCTTTCAGCATGTCAATGATCCCAAACACACCACCCGGGCAACGAAGGAGTGGCTTCGTAAAAAGCATTTCAAGGTCCTGGAGCGGCCTAGCCAGTCTCCAGATCTCAACCCCATAGAAAACCTTTGGAGGGAGTTAAAAGTCTGTATTACCCAGCGATAGCCCCAAAACATCACTGCTCTAGAGGAGATCTGCATGGAGGAATGGGCCAAAATACCAGCAACAGTGTGTGAAAACCTTGTGAATACTTACAGAAAACGTTTGACCTCTGTCATTGCCAACAAGGGGTATATAACAAAGTATTGAGATGAACTTTTGTTATTGACCAAAAGTCTATATTTTCAACCATAATTAGCAAATCCATTCTTTAAAAAAATCAAACAATGTCATTTTCTGGATTTCTTTTTTTTTCTCATTATGTCTCTCATAGTTGAGGTATACATATGATGAAAATTACAGGCCTCTCTCACCTTTTTAAGTGGGAGAACTTGCACAATTGGTGGCTGACTAAATACTTTTTTGCCCCACTGTATATGAATTTCTGTTGTCTGTCTGTTCTTTAAGCACAGCCAAATGATTAAACCAATCTGCACCAAATTTGGGATGTATAGGTAAATCAAGTGCTTAAAAAGTTTTAGACAGGTCTCAGCTCTTTTTCACAAAAAAATGCAAATATGGCACCATCTCATGACCCATATTAGCCAATAAAAGCTTACGGCTCCTTCAGGTCAAATGACTCTTATTGGCTAATAGAAGCTCACACATTCTTCAGTCTTTGCCTCACTGACACACACACAATTTTACACTAGGTTTTCTTAGCAACTTAAATTTTCTTTCCTGAATGGATGTCAATGTTAAGGAGTCAAAGCGCTATTTAGGTCACTAATAAGGTGGTGGGGCACTGTAGAGGTCACTGATAAGGGTCCATTCACACATTCGTAGTGTATTGCGGATCAGCAATACACCCGGCCGGCACCCCCCATAGAACTGCCCATTCTTGTCCGCAATTGCGGACAAGAATAGGAAATGTTCTATTTTTTTTGCGGAGCTGCGGCCCGAAAGTTCTACGCATCTCTTATGGCCCCATAGAGAATGAATGGGTCTGCACCCGTTCCCAATATTGCGGAACGGAAGCGGACCCATTTGCGGATGTGTGAATGGACCCTAAGGAGTACTGTGGAGGTCACAGTTATAGGTGCGGGGTGCTGTGCAGGTCACAGTTAAGGGTGCGGGGTGCTGTGCAGGTCACAGTTAAGGGGGCAGGGCATACATTTTGGGCAATCATATATAGAGTGGGCAAAATAAGTATTTGATACACTGGCGATTTTGCAAGTTTTCCCACCTACAAAGAATGGAGAAGTCTGTAATTTTTATCGTACGTACACTTCAACTGTGAGAGATAGAATCCAGAAAATCACATTGTATGATTTTAAAATAATTAATTTGCATTTTATTGCATGAAATAAGTATTTGATACAATAGGAAAACAGAAGTTAATATTTGGTACAGAAACATTTGTTTGCAATTACAGAGGTAAGACGTTTCCTGTAGTTTGAACACACTACAGCAGTCATGCTCAACCTGCGGCCCTCCAGCTGTTGCAAAACTACAACTCCCAGCATGCCCGAACAGCCTACAGCTATCAGCCTACAGCAGGGCATTGTGGGAGTTGTAGTTTTACAACAGCTGGAGGGTCGCAAGTTGAGCATGCCTGCACTACAGCATGGATTTTGGCCCTCTCCCCCATACAGATCTTCTCCAGATCTTTCAGATTTCGGGGCTGTAGCTGGGCAACATTGAGTTTTAGCTCCCCTCCAAAGATTTACGATTGGGTTCAGGTCTGGAGACTGGCTAGGCCACTCCAAGAACTTGAAATGCTTCTTACAGAGCGACTCCTTAGTTGCCCTGGCTGTGTGTTCGGGTCATTGTCATGCTGCAAGACCCAGCCACAACCCATATTCAATGATCATACTGAGGGAAGGAGGTTGTTGGCCAATCAATCCCTTCAATACGGTGAAGTTGTCCTGTCCCCTTTTCAGAAAAGCACCCCCAAAGTATGATGTTTCCACCCCTATGCTTCAGAGTTGGGACAGTATGGAGCCCCAGACCGAGGAAGATTGACAGTCATCTTGTGTTTCTCCCATTTTCTAATAATTGTGGCAACAGTTGTCCAGTAGCCTATTGTCCAGTAGCCTATTCCAGCCTTGTGCAGGTCTACAATTTTGTCCCTGGTGTCCTTGGACAGCTCTTTGGTCTTGGCCATGGTGGAGAGCTTGGAGTGTGATTAAGTGTGTGGACAGGTGTCTTTTATACAGGTAATGAGTTCAAAGAGGTGCAATTAATACAGGTAATGATTGCAAAGTAGGAGGGCTTCTTAAAGAAAAACTAACAGGTCTTTGAGAACCAGAATTCTTGCTGGTTGGTAGGTGATCAAATACTTATTTTATGCAATAAAATGCAAATTAATTATTTAGAAATCATGCAATGTGATTTTCAGGATTTTCAGTAGAATTACCCAGTTTCACACGGGTAATCTTATGTATTGTGATAAATCTATAGAATGGCACACCTTATAAATCTCCAGTATGTGCTATATTAATCTCATGAAAAAAAATCATACAAATGAAATTAACTTTTAAAAAAAAAAATATGATTGTTGTATATGACTTTCTGTACCTAGATTCAACAGGGAACGGTTCATAAAGGAACTTCTTGTAGAAATCTTTTTTTAGGTCGTGAACTAGGATCACAGCTTTGCCTTGGTCATCAAACTGAGGTCTTCCAGCTCGGCCCATCATCTGCAGTACATCTAATAACAAACCAATACACAATAAATGTGTCTTTTAATTCGATTACAGAAATACAAGAACTGTACAGCTAAATACATCAGAAAGTGAATTAAATCAATGTTACTCTTAGCTGTAATCTGTGGTAAATTGAAGCAATGTTAGCAATATGTAGTTAAGGGGGTTGTCCCACAAAAAATATTCAACAGTTTTCAAACCAGCACCTGGATCTGAATACTTTGTAATTGTATATAATTAAAAATTTTGTATAGCGACTGAGTTAGTCACTAAAATGTATCTGTATAGCGCCACCTGCTGTTTTTTTTTAAACTTATTTCTTTGTCCGGCTAACTGAGAAGGCCGCACATGCTCACTTTCATCTTTCAACTGCCTCCTGAGCTGTGATAGGGAGAGCATGGACACGCCTCCTGAGCTGCAGCAGTAAAGACACTCCGCTTGACCAGCTTGATATAAATCTAGAAGAGCAATGAAGGGAGAGATCTCTGGATCCATGTGAGGTACCGGGCTGGTTCTAGGTTTGTTAGAAAGATTGTCATGTACTATATGGTGTCTGATTTACATTTTTACATTAATAGTGGGATAACCCCTTTATAAGGGAACTGAGGGCAGCATAAAGTAATGATAGACATGCTAATTTCAGTGGTCTGTCATTCATGAGCTAATAGGAAGTAGATGCTCAGAACCAGCATTATTTATAATAATCGCAGCCAAGGCCTGGAAAAAAGTCATGGGTGCCTGAGAAGTCACAGGTTGGCACATGACTATATTTTTGGTACGTGTCCGATCCACATTTTTTTTGCAGATTGTACATGGTCCCATTAATTTCTATGGTTCCGCAAAAAACAGCAGACTAATGTAATCTGTGCATAAAGGCCACAAATTATAGAACCTTTCTTATTTTCATCTGTTTTGCGGACAAGAATGTTTTTTTTTTTATTTATTTTTTTTTTATAAATGCCTGTGCAAAAATTGCGGGATGCACATGGACCTGCATCTGTATTTTGCAAATCTGGTTGTGTGCAGGAGGCCTAATTTATGTTCCCGTTCTGTCCCTGCCCACTGATGTCTGCCAGTTTTCTCTTAGGGAGATAACTAAAGAAAAATCTACTAATTATCAGCAGGTGGGTGGAGACACTAGGGGATCAGGGATAATTAGGGAGGCCGACTCTACTGGGCCACGCCACGCTGTCGAAAAAGATAAAAGAAACAACTGGAAGAACGTTGGATGAGCTGCAGGGGGAGGGTAAGTTTGTTCCTGCAGCTCACACTCAGACAGTGCAATGCTGCTGTCTGAGCGTGAGCTACTGAAAAGACGGACATCCCTGCATCCAGAGGACAAGGAGTCAGAAAACCGGAATGTCCGGCCTAAAACCAGATGTCTGTTCACCCTCGGAATTTCCATGACTCTTCGCAGGCAGCCATGACTCTTCTCCATGCCCAGGCTGCGATGATTATAATATTGGTTCTTGTCAACCACTTCCTTTTCGCTCAGGAGTAACGCACTGGTGAAATCAGCTCGTCTGCCCCTATTTTAGGCTGCTTTCAGGGAGGGCAGGTTCTCTTTAAACGAATGGCAGTCAAACTGAAATACAGTTTACAATGGGGGTCTAAGACTACAGGCTTCACATGTGATGTTCTCATATATACCTTTATTTTATAGTACTTTTATTTGTCTAGATTTTCAACTTAACATTCTCTAAGGTGGTGTAGGGTCTGGGTATATTCCAGAAAGCAAACATTTAGGTGTCCGGGACGCTAGCAGTATGTAGCATGATTACAGGATTAGTATAAATGCCTACACACCGCCAACAAACAGTATTGGGCAGCAGTGGGAGGTTATGTTGTATACAGTCATGCCCTTGACAGTACCTGTGATAGGATAATCCACGTATCTTCTTGTTTTCCCATCATAGAATTCAGTTCCCTTCACAATAACCAGGTGAGCAGGGAAATTAACACCCCATGCCAATGTACTGGTAGCAATAAGAACCTGGAGGATTTGGAAATACATAGTAAGTAAAATAAAAAGATGACTTTCAAGTCAATAACGGGATAATCTCAAGAGACAACATACCTGGACTTTGCAGTTAACAAACAGCTCCTCCACTGTCTTACGATCCCTTTCATGTAAGCCGGCATGATGCATTCCAATTCCAAACGCAAGTGTGAGCTTCAAGTTAGAATCCCTCACGGTGGCAATGATGTCATCCATCTGCCCAAACACAAGAAAAGTGAGCAGTTTAGACTGTGCTGAAACTGACGTTAACTGATACAATACACTGGTCTATTCATAGGCAGTTCAAGACCAGTCCCTTACCCCCTTCCTGACCAGACACCTTTTCTATTTTTTTAGTACATGCGGCCATAACTTTTTTTCCCATTGAATTATTTAAGGGGAACCTGTCACGTTGAACATGGTGTCTGAGCTGAAGGCAGCATGTTATAGAGCAGGAGGAGCTGAGCAGACTGATACAGTTTTATGGGAAAAGATTTAGTAACAACTTGCAATTTATACATTTATATTCCTGCTCATTGTGGGGTTTGAAGTGAAGGAGACGGTCCCTATCAGCGATTGACAGTCGTCCCTCTATGACCGTGTATACAGAGATAGCTGTCAGTCACTGATAGGACCGCCTCCTTGACCTCAAACCCCACAATGAGCAGGAATTTATTTTAGTGAAATACAAGTTACTGAATCTTTTCCCACAAAACTATACATTAATCTGCTCAGCTCCTCCTGCTCTATACTGCAAATTACACTGTATTCCCTTTAAATTTGTGGGTTTTTTTCAGTGATACATGGGGTTTTAATTTTATGCCACTTTTATATTAGTATTTTTTGTTTTCTATACCCAGGAAAAAAGAAAAAAATTTAATAAAATTTAAAACAGTTCCTGTTTTTCCGATTTTTTATCAAAAAATTTTTTTAATAGCAAAGTACAACTTTATGTCCGGTTTCCATTAAGGTAATTTTGATAAAGGAAATACATAGTTTAAGTTTGCTTTAGGTTTGGCTAGTAACTCCGGTGTAGGCTATATTGTATTTTGTTTATTGCTGAACTTTCCTGTAACTGGGGCTAACACATTAGCTTCAGTTACAGGGGAAATACAGCCTCTTGACATGCACGGCAGAGCTGATCTGGAATTGCTCTCACCCAGTTACCCTGGACCTGTTAGGACCAGATCAGAAAACATCAGTGCTGTCTCCTGAACTGAATAAACAGCTCTTATTCGCCACAGTGTATACAGCTATGAAGAAGGCAGGGCCTGTAAAACACATCTCTGCCTTCTCAAAGGAGTCCAGCTATCACTCTCAAAGGGCTTCCCGCTCCAACAGCTGCATGACCGAATTGCAGACACGGTCGTGTGCATGAGTCCTATGGTTGCAAACTGCAATGGTTGTACTTCTTGGAGTTAGGAGAGAATTCTGGAGTATTCAAAGCTCCTTTACATATAGTATTACGGTATATATCGTGTACTCACACACTAAGCAGTTATATACACTGTTTGCAGATAAATTGATCATTTATATAATTAAATATCATCTATGATGACATTGCTGATATTACTCTGCATCATCTCTATCACATTATTGAAACAAGATTTCGGATTTTCATTACTACCACAAAGGCAAAGTAACATCAGTCCTCATCTACCGATATATTATTCCATTAAGATCAAACTTTTTACAAGGGTGATGACAGAAAAATCCCATGGCCTTTCAAATACCAATCTTTTGCTTACTTGTGGGTTTGTAGACATGCTAAAAACACATGATCTCAACGTTATTTCCTACGTGATGACATGAAGCATAGTTACCACAATTTACCATCCACTTCTGATAATACGTAGTCTATCATGCGCTATATAACTGCCAATTCATTCAGAATCGAAACAAAAATCTTTGGATTGTACATAGTTTTTCTTTACAATTTAGGCTACTTTTACACTCGCGTTTTGGGCGGATCCATCATGGATCTGCAAAAACGGATCCGTTACAATAATATAACCGCATGCAGCGTCATGAACAGATCCTTTTGTATTATCTGTAACATAGCCAAGGACATTGTGTGCCAGGACGGATCAGTTTGGCTCAATTTCGTCAAGCGGACAGCAAAACACTGCAGGAAGCGTTTTAGTGTCCACCTGCAGAGCGGAATGGAGATGGAAATGAGGCAAACTGATGCATTCTGAGCGGATTCTTTTTCTTTCAGAATGCATTAGGGCAAAACTGATCCGTTTTGGAGCGCTTGTGAGAGCCCTGAACGGATCTCACAAACGGAAACGAAAACGCCAGTGTGAAAGTAGCATTACTGAATTTGTAAAGTACAAAAAAAACTCACAACAATGAGGATTTTACTGGATGGAAAGGTCACAGAAAGGGTGGAAGTAAAATAATTTGGGATCATTTCCAACCTTAGCGACTAAGCGCATGCATCTAATTTTTCCTGCACAATTTCATAGCAATATGGCAACACTATTTTTCAGCTAATCCTCTGTTCAGAGATATTGTTTCTATAACAAATTAATAGTGAATCTCTCTTTGTTTCCTGGCATGCTGCCTAGCATGGGTTTGATGCCCCGTGGTGCAGTTAGTCATGTTCTGCGAAGCAAAGTAATTTAGCTGGGAAAAAGGATAGAGCCCTTTGCAGGAGAATGTTCTAATATACTGTCAGACTAGCAGCTGGAAACCCTGGTCACTTCTCAATGACCTCCCTTTAACTTTCACATAAATCACTTCAGCAAACAAAACTATTCTACCTATTGGCACAAATCTTGCGGCTTACAGTTCTCGTGATGAATCTGTTTTACAATGAGGATTTTTTTGTTTGATGCCATTCTTTTGTTGTAAATGTCTTCTACATTGTTTCAATTCTGTTATACATAAATAGAAAATATTGTTTTACCTCTATTATCATCACAAGCTCATTTCTATCTTTATTAATAGACTAGACATTAAGCCCGTTACAATAACGGGCGCTAGAACAGTAGTGCATAAACATTAGTAGGAACAGTCTATATTAAATGGCAAGGGAACTTGACCACACTGACTGAGATTGGTGGCTGTGGCTGGTGGTCGAGACTGGAAGCTGTGGCTGAGACTGCCTGCTGACACTGGTAGCTGTGGCTGAGACTGCTGGCACTGACTGGTGGCTGTGGCTGAGACTGCTGGCTGTGGCTGAGTCTGCTGACTGCGGCTGAGACTGCTGGCACTGGATGAGACTGCTGCTGAGACTGCTAGCACTGACTGACTGCTGTGGCGGAGACTGCTGACACTGGAAGCTGTGGCTTAGACTGCTGGCACTGACTGCTGGCTGTGACTGCAGGCACTGAGTGCTGGCTGTGGCTGAGACTGCTGACTGCGGCTGGTGGCTGAGACTGCTGGCACTGACTGGTGGCTGTGGATGAGACTGCTGGCACTGACTGACTGCTGTGTCGGAGACTGCTGGCACTGAGTGCTGGCTGTAGCTGAGAATGCTGGCACTGACTGGTGGCTGAGACTGCTGGCACTGACTGGTGGCTGAAACTGGTGGCTGCGGCTGAAATTGCTGGCTGTGGCTTGTTGCTGAGACTGCTGGCACTGAGTGCTGGCTGTGGATGAGACTGCAGCTGGTGGCTGAGACTGCTGGCACTGACTGGTGGCTGAGACTGCTGGCTGCAGCTGAGACTGCTGGCACTGACTGGTGGCTGTGACTGCTGACACTGAGTGCTGGCTGTGGCTGAGACTGCTGGTACTGATTTGTGACTGTGGCTGATGGCACTGACTGATGGTTGAGATTGCTGGCACTGACTAGTGGCAGACACTGATGGCACTGTGACTGGTGGCTGTACAACTGGCACTGACTGCTGGTAGCAACTGGTGGGTCAGACTGCTGACAGGGGCTCCTCTCTATATGGCTGATAGTGCTGTGACTGACGAACAGAAATGGCGTCTGGGACTGACGAACAGAAATGGTGGTGCTCCGACTTGCTTGCCAGCGCGCAGGTGTGGGCAGTGCAGGCGGCATGAGGAGTGCCGTGCCCTGATTGGTCGGCACGCTGGTGTGAGCGGTGCGGGGGGCGTGTTGTAATTAGGGTTATTCCTGCAGTATAGAAATCTTTTTCTAGAGGTAGTTGTGCATTGTGTGTGTGTATATATCGTAATTTTCGCTTTATAAGATGCACTTTCCCCCCCCCAAAAAAGTGGGGGGGAAATGGCCGTGCGTCTTATAAACAGGATACTATGCTGCACAGCGCGGCCAGCGAAGTATCAGTGTGGAGGGAGGAGGCGGGGACACTCATGGTGGGGACCGGTGCAGTGACTCTACTCTAATACACCGGGTCCCGCAACTGTTAAGTACATTCAATCCGATCCAAATCTTAATGTATACAGCACTGTTCTGTACTTACTGTAGTACCGTATGTATAGCATTAGGACTGTGCAGACCGGCAGCTCCATCGGTCATGCGCCGCCTGCCCCAGCTCCCCCCTCATGCGCCGCCTGCCCGCCTATCTCACTTTATGAATGAACAGGCAGGCGGGGCAGGCGGCGCATGAGGAGGGAGCTGCGGTCAGGCGGCGCATGACCGAGGGAGCTGCCGGTCTGCGCCGTCCTAATTCTATACATACGGTACTACAGTAAGTACAGAACAGTGCGGTATATATTAAGATATGGATCGGATTGAATGTATTTAACAGCTGCGGGGCCCGGTGTATTAGAGTAGAATCACTGAACCAGGGCCCGCTATGAGTGTCTCCGCCTCCTCCCTCTGCACTGATGCATCTGATGGGGGATCTGTAGATGACACTTATGGGGATCTGTGGATGACAAGTGTCATCCACAGATCCCCCATCAGTGTCATCCACGGGTCCCCCATCAGTGTCATCCACAAATCCCCCATCAGTGTCATCCACGGGTCCCCCATCAGTGTCATCCACAGATCCCCCATAACAGTGCGTCATCCACAGATCCCCCCCATAACAGTGCGTCATCCACAGATCCCCCATAACAGTGATTCATCAACAGATCCCCCATAACAGTGCGTCATCCACAGATCCCTCCATAACAGTGCGTCATCCACAGATCCCCCATAACAGTGCGTCATCCACAGATCCCTCATAACAATGCGGCATCAACAGACCACCATTAGTTCAAAACCTACCAAAAGCACACCTTTTGGTTCAAAATATTATTTTCCTATTTTCCGCCTCAAAAACCTAGGTGCGTCTTATCATCAGGTGCGTCTTATAAAGCGGAAAAATACGGTGTATATATATATATATATATATATATATTACTCTTTTTATGAGGCAAGGTAACCAAAAAATGGCTGTTTTGGCACAGTTGTTATTATTTGTTTTTTTACAATGTCCACCTGACAGAGTAGATAATGTGATATTTTTATAGAGCAGGTCGTAACGATGCGGCGATACCTATTTAACGGAGTCTGTCACCAGATTTTGACCTTATAGACCGATTACATAGCGCTCTAGCATAACAGTCTATGATTCTAATGGTACCTTTGATGTTTTCTTGTGAAGTTCCCCCAAGGCAAAAACGGACTTTTATTCATATGTAAATTAGGGCTCGCAAGTGACCAGGGGCAGCGTTCACCTCGTTGGTGCCCAGGCTGTTCTGCCTCTTTTTGTCATATCCCCGCCCCAGCCTCTTCCTCTGCCCGCCCCACTCTTCCTTTGCGTCCTCCTTCTCTGCAGCTAGATCCGGCGCCTGCGCTATCGGGGTATGGCCGGCATATGCGCACTGCGATGCCCATTGTGGGTGACTCTGGTCCGCCTCCTCGCCGTTGTTTCTCGCCGTTGGCCGGCGCATGCGCAGTAGCTACTGTGGTGCTGTGTCCACAATGGGCATCGCAGTGTGCATGCCACGGCCAAGCAATAAATAGTGCAGGAGCGGGATCTCGCTGCAGAGAAGGAGGACGCAAAGGAAGAGCGGGGCGGGCAGAGGAAGAGGCTGGGGCGGGTATATGACGAAAGAGTCAAAACAGCCTGGGCACCAACGAGGTGAAAGCCGCCCCTGGGCACTTGCGAGCCCTAATTTACATATGAATAAAAGTCAGTTTTTGCCTTGGGGGAACTTCACAAGAAAACATCAAAGATACCATTAGAATCATAGACTGCTATGCTAGAGCGCTATGTAAGCGGTCTATAAGGTCAAAATCTGGTGACAGACTCCCTTTAAGTCTATTTATTTTTTTTTTTTTTGGATTTACACAATAAAATATATATTTTTTTTAAATCAGGTTCTTGTGTTTCCATTTTCTGAAAGCCATCTTCTGAAAGGCGATTGTCTTAGGTAGCGTCTCATTTTTTGTGGGATGAGATGATGGTTTGAGTGGTACCATTATGGGGCACATATGACTTTTTGATCGCTTGGTATTACACTTTTTGTGATGTAAGGTGATAAAAAATTGATTTTTTTGGCACATTTTTTTTTTTATGGTGTTGGATCACATGCCGTGACATGACATTACCTAATATGTGCTTTTTTAACTTTATTTTATTCAATAAAAGCATGTTTGAAAAAAAAAAAGTCATGTTTTTGGGTCTCCAATTTGTCAAAGCCATATATTTTTTTTTTTGGGACGATTGGCTTATGTAGGGCCTTATTTTTTGTAAGATGAGGTCACGGTTGGTGCTAATTTTGGATACATATGACTTTTTTGGGAAGTGCGGTGGGCAAAATTGCAATTCCATCATAGATTTTCCTTTTTTTTTTATGGTGGTCACCATGCGGTAAAAGTAACATGATCCTTTTATAGTTCAGGTCCTTACGGAGGCAAACAGGTTTAGTGTTTTTCATTTTTTTAAATTTTTAACCAATTATGTTTGGATATAGGAAGGTATTTTTTTTTTTTACATTTTTTGGACCCAGACCCACTTGGTTTTTGAAGATCCAGTGGGTCTGATGGCTCACAATACACTGCAGTACACTATATAGTGTACTGCAGTGTACTGAACTCACACTAAGGCTACTTTCACACCTGCGTTAGGTGCGGATCCGTCTGGTATCTGCACAGACGGATCCGCACCTATAATGCAAACGCTTAGATCCGTTCAGAACGGATCCGTTTGCATTACCATGAACAAAAAAAAAAAATATTTTTTTTTTTTTGTTCATGATAATGCAAACGGATCCGTTTTGACTTTACATTGAAAGTCAATGGGGGACGGATCCGTTTGAAAATTGAGCCATATTGTGTCAACTTCAAACGGATCCGTCCCCATTGACTTACATTGTAAGTCTGGACGGATCCGTTTAGTTCCGCATGGCCAGGCGGACACCCGAACGCTGCAAGCTGCGTTCAGGGGTCCGCCTGCTGAGCGGAGCGGAGGACAAACGGTGCCAAACTGATGCATTCTGAGCGGATCCGCATCCACTCAGAATGCATTAGGGCCAGACGGTTCGGGGCCGCTTGTGAGAGCCTTCAAACGGAACTCACAAGCGGAGCCCCGAACGCTAGTGTGAAAGTAGCCTAAGCCTGATCAGGCTCGTGCATGCGCCGTGGATACACATGTCAGAGCCTGGAATCGGCCTCACAGGACGCACTGCACATGCGCCAGCCGGCAATGAGGAGTGAATAAATTAGCAGTGGGGCAGTGCTGGGCTCCAGGAGAAGGAGCGGTGCTGGGCTCCAGGAGAAGGGGCGCGGCTGGGCACCAACGGCCGGAGGGACAGCCCCTTACTCAGGTAATTATCATATTAATAAAAGCGATTTTCTAGACAAAGGACAACACTTAGGGTAGTAATACTAGTATATTTTAATACAAAATGAGCAGACTGATGTGATGATGTTAAAAGCTCTGTCACTAAAATCCAGGTGACAGAATCCCTTAAAAGAGTTCTTCATGCAACCCATCATTGGAAAATCAAACCAAGCTACAGATCATGACAGAAATCAACTGTCTTAAAGGGGTTTTCCGGGTGTAAAATATTGATGACCCATTGGAAAATCCTACAGAAAGGATTCCAAATGTCCCTGACTTTCAAACACCCACTGTCATGTCTTACAGGATAGATGTAACTTTGTAACCAAAAAGAAAGACACAGACATATTTGGCTCCCCCAAGGATGTGTAATTTTCCCTGTTTAAGATGTTGCAATTATGGTAATATGATTAAGGATCGCTTTAGTTTTGTGGTATATATGCTGCTATGTTCATGCAGCTTTGTTTATGTGGGTGAAACCAAGATGGAGATCAGGGAAAGAATTAAAAAACATAGGAGTACAATTTGTAAAGTGATGGTGTTATAACAAGTAGTAAAACACTTTAAAGAAAAAAGATATTCTGTTATTGTGAGAGGTTGTTGTGCAGAAAGGAATTAAAATGGATTTACAACTTACTGTCACTTCAACCTCGATGATTAAATATTGAATTTAATGTGAGCAATTGGTAAAATTATTGGCTGCTGTGGAAATCATACTGGAAGCTTTACCTGTATATATGGAATTTCCATAATATTTTTTTTGTTAGTAATATGTAACAATGACCAATTTTTTATGATTTTATTAGGTGGAGAATGGACAGCTTGTGCTGTGGTGGAGGACTTCTTCAGAGAGAGATATATACACTAAAGTTAAGGATATTTGACTTGTGGGTGAAATTTCAGGATGAACCTAAAATGCACTCTAACCTTTACAGGTGAACTTAATAGTCCTCCTCAGGCTGTTCACACTTTTGACATCATGAGACCAAGATGACACCTAACAATTGATCAACAGTACCTTGCCATTACAAGGCTTCAAGCAGGATGTTCTCCGACGGAAGTGGCCACTGAGCTTAGAGTGTCACAATGTGTCATCAGCAGGTTGCAAGAGAGATAAAGAGAGACTGAAAGTCACAGAAAGGCATAGAAGTGGATGTCCTTTGGCCACATTCCATTGACGTCCACTTCAATGTGAACAATGCCATGGGGGAAACGGATGACGAATGCCACACAACTCCAGGCACATTTAAGGGAAGTGAGAGGCACCCAAGTGTCATGCCAAAACCGTTTACATCAGCATGGTCTGCGTGCTAGACAACCTGCAAGGGTACCTGACCACCGGCGCCTTCGTCTTGCATGAGCCAGGGACTATCTACTCTGAACGGTGGGCCTTAGTGCTTTTCACAGATGAAAGTTGATTCACGTTAAGCAGAAATGATGGCCGTCAACAATTTTAGAGAAGTCAAAGAGAGAGAGTGCTATGCATCAGCAACTGTTGTCACCAGACGAGCCTTTGGTGATGGTGTTACAGTGTGGGCAGGTGTGTGTAGTCAATACAGAACTGCCCTACACTTTGTGTATGGTACAGAGACAAGCCCATACTACTTGAATAACATCATTAATCCAATCATTGTGCCTCTGCATGAAAAACACAGGCCTAATTTCATCTTCATGGAAGACATTGCACCAGCTCATCGAGGTCGCATCATTATGGAACAGCTGCTGGAAACTGGGGTACCTCAAATGGAGTGGCCTGCACTTTCTCCAGACCTGAATCCCATTGAAAACCTATGGGATCAGCTGAGTCGCCGTGTAGAGGCTCGTAAATCTGTACCCTAGAACCTCAAAGACCTGAGGGCCACCCTTCAAGAAGAGTGGGATGCCGTGCCTCAGCAGACAATAAGTCGACTTCTGAACAGCATGAGGCATCATTGTCAAGCTGTAATTGATTCCCAAGGCCACATGACAAGTTATTGAGACATTGACATTTTTTGTCGGGGTATATCCACCACTTTTGCTGGCTTTTGTTTCAATAAATTGTTTGAGAAGAGGAAATCACTGCATGCTTTTACTTAAATGCCTTACTTTCATGATATAATATCACTGGAGCGCGAACTTTTTACATTTTCCATAAATTTCACCTGTAAGCCAAATATCCTTAACTTTTTATGAGTAGTGTATGTGGAGTCCCTGATAGTGAAGTGTGACATTAAGCTTATGCTCCAGATTTTTCTTTTTATATACAATGGATATAAAAAGTCTACATACCCCTGTTAAAATGCAAGGTTTTTGTAATGTAAAAAAATCAGACCAAGACAAATTATTTCAGATTTATTTTCACCTTCAATGTAACCCAAAACATGTTCAATTCCATTGAAAAACAAACTGATTCAGAGGGGAAAATAAAAATAACAAAACTAAAATAATGTGGGTGGATAAGTGTGACAATCCTCGTATAATTGGAGATGTGATTAGGTTGAGAATTAGCCAATCACACTTAAACTCATGTTAAATAGTAGTCAGTACACAGCTGCCATTATTTAAAGTGATTCTGATTAACCCCATATAAAGTTCAGCTGAGGTGCATCTTACAGCAAAAGCCATGGTCTGTAAACCGCTTACAACACATCAAGGGAATCAACTTGTTGAAAAAAACCTGATGAAAATGCAAAAAGAAGAAAATTGGTCGAGGAGGCTGCATAGAAGTCTACAGCACATTAAAGGAGTTGCAGGAATTTCTGGCAAGTACTGATTGTGTACTGCATGTGACATCAATCTCCGGTATTCTTCATATGTCTGGGCTATGGGGTAGGGTGGCAAGACTTTTCTTACAAAGTAAAACAAGCCTGCCAAACATATATGGTAAAACATGTTATTGTCTAATGAGACCAAGGTTGAACTCTTTGGCCATGATTCCAGCCAACACTGCACGTCACCAAAGAACACATATCCACAAAGGGAGCATAGTGGAGGCAGTATTATGCTTTGGGATTGTTTTTCTGAAGCTTGAAATGGGGCTTTAGTTAATGGAGGGAATTAAGAACAGTTCCAAATATAAGTCAATTTTGGCACAAAACTTTCAGGTCTCTGCTAAAAAGTTGAATATGAAGAGTAATTTCAACGACCCAAAGCATACCTACATATCAAAGTTTTGGAATGGCCCAGCCAGAGCCCAGACCTGAATCCAATTGAAAATCTGGGGTTGACCTGAAGAGGGCCATACACAGGAGATGCCCTCGCAATCTGACAGATGTGGAGCGTTTTTGCAAGGAAGAGTGGACAAAGATTGCCATGCTGATAGACTCCTACTCAAAAAAACTGAATGCTTTTATAAATTCAAAGGGCACTTCAACAAAGTATTAGTTTAAGGGTGTGCATATTTATGGAACCACATCATTTTAGTTCTTTATTTTTTTCATCCTAAAAGATTTCAGTTTGTTTTCCAATTGAATTGTACGAGTGGAAAAAGTTCTTAAAATTTTTTTTTGGGTCATACGCCATTTGACCAATGTACGTGATGTTTTTGGCCTAGGAAGAGGCCACAGTGCTATCCATAGCGTTGCAGTCTCTTCAAACAGATAAATGGGGGTGCTGAAATCTGAGGATGAAGAGGATCGCACTGGAGGAGGAAATAAAAGTGCTTTTTCATTTTATTCCATATGATACTGATGGGGGTGATATAACGCTTCTGGTGGCTGACATAACATGGCCGGGGGCTGGTGAGGGGCAATGAGGCTGATATAACTCTGCTGGAGACTTGTAAGAGGCAATGGGGGCTGATATAACGCTGCTGGGGGCTGGTGATAGGCAATGGGGGCTGATATAATGCTGCTGGGGGCTGGTGAGAGGCAATCGGGGATGATATAACGCTGCTGGGGGCTGATGAGAGGCAATGGGTGCTGGCGAGAGGCATATGGGGGCTGATAAGAGGCATGTGGGCTGATATGAGGCATATGGGGGCCTGATGAGAGACATGGGGGCTGATATGAGGCATATGGGGGCTGATGAGAGGCATGGGGCTCTTATCTGAGGTCTGATTGGGGGTCATTCACATTGGAGTCTGAGCTGAAGCCTGATTGGGGGTCTGATTTGAGGTCTTATAAACATTGAGGGTCTTATTAGGTCTGTCAGCTGAGGTCTGATTAACGGTCTGACCAGGGGTCTAATGAAAAATATATATTTTTCTTATTGTCCTCCTCTAAAACCTAGGTGCGTATAGGGTGCGTTATAGGGTGAAAAATATGGTGTGTGTGTATATATATATATATATATATATATATATACACACACATATATCAAGCACAGAGGAGAGAAATTACAATTTTTGCTGTTAAAAACATATCTTCCCATTCTGGGGGACAATAAGGATTTTTTTTACACTTACAACCAGTGTTTCCTTCATGACAGGTCTAATCTTTTTCAAAGCCCCTCCTTGCAGCATGGGTAAAATGTTAAACCATTTGCAAATGGTTCTGATACCTGCTTCCCAACGCGTTAAAATTTATTGGTGCAGAAAAAAAGCCTTTGTAAAGGATGGGATTCCATCTGAGTAGATACATTACCCCATGTCTGAAAGCCATTTGAGGCAGGGTATAATTCAGCACAATGATGACAATGCTGGCTCAAAATGAAAAGACAAGACCAGATTGGACAAGAATAAGCTAACAGATTGTGCAGCCCAGTTCTGTCCCTTGGAGTGTGATATATTGCTTCAAGATGCTAAGTGCACAGCCTTTTTTTGGGCAGATCTGCAGTTGCCGCTGTTGGTTTTTCTCTTTATTTTTGCAGAACACTAATTATTAGCATTCTAATTTCAGGGCACATCCGATTTTTACCATATGCTACTGAGTAATGCCCCTTGATTGTCTGCAGTGCCCAGCGAAAGAGAGATGTGCCAAAAAACACAAGTCTTTAACATGGAGATTTACTAACATCACATCTGCTACAGATGTTAAATGAAGTAAAAACTTCTCTCTCATAATTAAGTGTTCACTTTTTATGAGGCACTTTTCTGTCATAAAATCCCAGCTCTCAGGAGAGCCCAGGCATGTTGGCGTTCCCCGCTAACTGCTGAACGCAAACACTGGCAATAAAACAGAATTAATACATTAGGCAAGCTGCTCTGATAGATCAGCACTTGTATATGTGACATTATTGGCAACCAGTGACTTTTATGGTTAACAGCACTGCATAAAAACAATTATGGAAGACTTACAAAACATGAAGGTGTATTCATTTATTTCTATCAATTTAGACCTTTCCAGGAACACTCAGATGTCATTTAATTTTTGAATGTGGGAGTTTTTTGACTGGCATTCAAACAAATTACATTTTAATTGGGTTGTTTCGCCAAGTCAGACCCTTTTTAAAACGAAGCTGATCACTGCAGGTCCAGTTTCTTACCCTTGATAATCGGGTTATCATCAGTGGAAGCTTGCCCTGCAGTGGCCAATACAAAGGAAGCATGCAGTACATGGACAGATCGGGTACTCCATTGTAGGAGTCACTATCACAAAACAAGGCTCACTTCCAGCTGATAAAGGGGAATATTGGGTAATCCACCTCTATGATGACCATATGAGACTGGAAGAATTCGGTCCATTTCCAGCTGCCTGTAGACTCCAAAGATATAGGTCACAGTGGGCAGCTAGTGGTTTCCTTCACCCATACACTAAAAAAGTTCAAAGGAGTTTTCTGAGATTCGGCAGAGGTCCTGACGCCCCCAACGATCAGCTGTTTACGGAGGCTGCAGCCTTCTCGCAGCTTACCAGGCACAGCAATGTACACTGTACGGGAACACCACGGTCTTTTCAAACAACTGATTGGCAGTGGTGCTGGGAGCAAGACCCCCACTGATCTGATATTCAAAATCTTTGACAATGTCTTTAAATGAAAACCTGTGAAATTCAATATGGTGTCCTATTCAGGGCGGGAGAAACTGAGAAGATGGATCATTTATGGGGAAAGAGTCATTTATATTTCTGCTGCTTGAACGCGCAGGAGTCCAGTGAGTGGTCCTAATCCATGGTTGGCAGCCTTCTCGGTATGACTGTGCACACAGGTATAAGCGAGTGGTCCTAATCCATGGTTGGCAGCCTTCTCGGTATGACTGTGCACACAGGTATAAGCGAGTGGTCCTAATCCATGGTTGGCAGCCTTCCCGGTATGACTATACACACAGATAAAACAGTCAAACACTGAGTAGGACCGCCTACTGGACTCCTAAGTGTAGAAAGAGAAGGGATGCAAACGAATATATTACTAGGTCTATTGAATGTTTACTGACAAATCAATCTGCTCAGCTCCTCCTGCTCTACAATATGCTACCCACAAAGAGGACTGCATGTAGGTTCCCTTCAAAGTCTGAATGGATCAACATGATCCTGACATTTGTCATGCATTTATACATGGATACTGACTGCATTTGTATATAATTGTATGACCGTTTGAAATACTTTCTGTATTTAAATGTATATACTGTAACTTTTTGTTCTTCCAATTGCACAGTGTTCACATCCCTCCAGAAGCCAAATCTCATAATATTCAAGAGAAAAGAAAACAGCTATTCAGTCAAGTTAATAAAATACTCCATGGAATACAAAATCCATCATTTATGAGCAGATAACCACAAAGCACTGATGCTAATGACTGTACATGCACAGCTGTAAGCAGTAAAAACTACTTACAGTAGGGGCCAGTACCAAGCCTACGAGCGCCAATACTGAAATATGCTGCCACCATCCCGCTAACGATGATTAATATGTTGTGTGTTGCTGTTTTAAAATATAAGAATTTGTAACAGTTTCATGTTTATTTTAATAAAATGGCTGAGCTGAAAGAAAGTGTTCTCTATTTAGCGTAGGACGAGCAACCACAGGGGATTCATGCAGAAAGATGGTCAGTTGCTTTACGCAGAGACTTCCTGAAAACGGATTCGACAAAGTAAGCCATGCAGGTCCTTAGACCATGTGTGGTGTAAGTATATTGCTGCGTATACAGCATCCGTAACATCACACAAGGTTCCACAATTCACGACAACGTGGCCATGAATACATAAGGAGTAAGAAGAATGAAAAGACTTCTTGTGGAAACACTCAATACAACTGAAAGTCTGAACAGAAAAACATAAGTACATACCTCCCGTTCATCCATATTCAGCCACTGTTTGGGGTCATTTTCAGTCGCGAGGAATGCAATCAAATCTATAGCGGTGAGGCGGGTTTGCCGTCTGGACGACACAAAGATGAGTACAGGCTTTGCCGGGGAGTGACTTCTTATAGCTGTAACAATAGTAACACAGTGTAATGCTTTATCTGACCATTTACATGCTTCGTTATTGCCAAGACTGTACCCCTGTAGCAAACCAGAGCACTGATTGTTCAAGACTAAGGCCCATTTACATAGTAGATAATGTGCATCAATGGACGATGTATAGCACGTCGATCTGTGCTCGTATTATTGTGCGGCTTTGATAGGAACCATCGTTCACAGGATTGTTCATTCCTAACAATGTGTTTTCACGGGACGATGTGCGGATGACAAAGTACGACTTTTATTTCCACATATAGGGTGCCATCAATGACGAGTTTCGATGGACAGGTTTAGAGAGGGACGCTCAGTTATTCCTTAAAAGCCTCTATAGCACATAAATATCCCCAATGAGAAACTAAGTGTGAAGAGTTGATTCACATTTGGTTCTACACATATATATTAGGTAATTTAATATAATGCAATTTTCTAATATTCCTCATGTTGTAAAACAGCATGTGCTAGTGCCAACACCAATTTCAAAAACGTGGGTGTACTCTTTCCAAATGGAGAGTAGCTGAATATGGCTCAGTGAAGTAAATTGGCATTACAGAACCATACTGCACTCTCCTTGGGCTTATGGACACGTCAAACACAGACGTTAGCGGTCTGCTCTCCATGGACTGCACACAGGTCCATGTGTTTACTTGCACATCCCATAGACCGTGGGTCAGTGGAAAACCAACAGAGACAAGCATGACTTTGGTCCATGACGGAGACAAAACATGGCCATTGAAGTCCATGAAAACCACTGACAGAACACTGATAGCATCACTGACCATTAGTAGATGTTCTGGAAATCCTTTTTTCAGCCTAGCAGTGCATTTGGAATACTGATGGCACATAGAGTGTAAAAATAGGCACATGGACTCTTCCCAGACATCTTCAGGAAAGAAACACTGACCACCATATCAAGGATGTCATCACTGACACAGACAAGTGAATACGGCCTTGTTGTTTTTCATACCTTGTAGGCCTCATTCACACAGCCAGTGTTCAGTCAGTGTTTTACATTAGTGATTTTTAGCCCAAACCAGGTGCGATGGAAATCACTGATCAAAACACTGATGTATAAGGCTTTATTCTGACTCCATTCAGGCTTCGGTAAAGCCAATTCAACATGGAGTGGACACACATGCAGATACTTCTACACTGCAAAAAGATAATGGCATCCACCAAATGGTTGTGGTTCTCACTGCAAGACCCCGGCCGGCCTGTCTGAATAACAAATCATGAAAGTCATTTGTCAGAAAATTTTAAGAGAATTTTCATTGCAACAGTGACAAATTTATTAAGATGCTGCAGGATGTATTTGGTACAATATTTTGCACCAAAAATGGCACCAGTCCATAATAAATCTGGACGACCAAATTGTTTGTCACACAAGGTGAGGCATTTTCTGTAGAACAGCAGCCTAATGGCTCATTCAGACGGCTGTATGCTGTCCGCAAAAATGCAGACCCGTTTTTTTGCAGTTCAGCATGTCCGTAAAAAAAATGGATTGCATTCAGTTTTTTTGCTGATCCATAGACTTCAATAGGGCCATGTCCTGATTTTCACTGACAAGTATAGGACATGTTTCATTTTTTTGCTGAGCCGTGCAATGGAAGAAAAGGGCCGCAAAGAAATGAATGGGACAGCATCTAATCCGCAAAAAAAATGGATCTGCATTTTTGCGGACAGCATACGGCCGTCTGAATGAGCCCTAAGTCTTCCATGATAAGCACAACGTCCTGCTGATTTTTGAGCCCATGTATCCACTCTAGAAAAAACCTGCAGATTTGTGCTCTATCCATTGCATATTTCTGGTGAAAATGGCATTTTGTTTTAACTTATTAACGTAAATCGGGGGAAAAAGGGACCACAAAGAAAACTACCAGTAACTATTGCTTGTTGTTTATGTTGTCATTTGGTCATAATAATGTAGATCTCCTATGGATTTTTGTTTGGGTCACGTCTGCAAAAAAGGTGCAAGTTTTTTCCGGACCAGAGCGGCATAGCCTTAGTGGTTTGTATATTTGGTTTGCAGTTTACATCCTTTCAAGTTCTGAAATTTGCAGGACATTTGCTATTGAAAAGGGCAGCTCGGTACATCATTTCTCTTTCTCTATGAAGGTGCCTCTCAGGAAAATTGTTATAATGCTTACTTTACTAGACACACAAATGGATTTGACATTTTTACAGCTAATGCAGATGTCTGTCTCTAGATACCATGTGTAACATGGGGTAAAAGATTCCACCATTTAAAGAATAAATACTTATGGTGCACCCAAGGGAAAGTCAATAATGAAATAGACTAGCCATCTGAAAAGGCTGTTCCAGGGTAACTGATCAGGAGGTGTCTAATACAAAGATTACGGCTCCTGAATTATAGGAGATTGCCGGTTTATGCTACAAATGAGTCTGTGGAGATGGCAGGAATACATCATCATTATATACACATACAGCCTGGAAGAATCTGGAGACACAAGATGTAATGGCTTATTTCTCCCCCTACAACAGGTGCGATTAAACAGCAAGAGTCTGATTTATTGTTCATTAGTGGTTTTTACATAGCGTTTCTGCAGCCTATAAATAACAGAAATAGTCAGGACCAGTCGAAAATTGCCATCAATACTTCGGCTCTGTCACAAGGCTAATTAGAAAAGCTAAACAGTCATTTCACAGGCCACTACAGGCCTTGATGTAAATTTTATTTCTAAGAGTGAGATATCATAAATACCACCCAAATACCCACACAAGAACCAATTCATCTGTGGTTAAAGCATTTAACGCGTGTCACCTTCCCGCCACAATTTTATTAATGTCCTTTGTGCAGTGCGGCAGAATATGTTGCTGGTCCATAAATAAATGCTAATAGCCATCTAATCTTAATAATGTCGTTTAATGCAGAATTCATACAACTGCTTTACTACAGGCCTTCGGGGTCTACATACGTAGCAGAGCTAAATTTGTGGCGTCTTACTTCTCCTTGTGAACTGTCACATTAAAGGGAGCCTGACAAATCAATATGCAAATGAGGTGGCACGTGACCAGCAGACAGTGCCCACTGTGGCAAGTTCTTGGCCATAATTCCTGCCGGCAGCCTGGAGAGGGCTGCGCATTTGCCGCCCCACTACTGCACAGCACATACACTGGGTTTCAACGCTGGAGTCGGTAACAATGGACAGCAAAGGAACCATCGGTCAAGACAGTCGAAGAGGAATGAGATAGGGATTATGGCCAAGAGTCTGGACACTTGCTGAGATGGGGACAACCCACTGGCCACTTGTGGCCTCATTTGCACGTTGTTCAAAACTTTGGTTCATGTGTAATTAGACCACAGTGAACATCAATAAAGGTATGTTTGCTAAGGTCCTTCACAACCTTGCCTGACGCTACAATTACTTGTATGTTGTAAATAGATTTAGAGTTGACTTTTCCATAATTTCTAACGCTCTTGCTTTGGTAGTCACCTCTGGTTTCTGTTTACAGGGTGTGAACAGTGATGTACTTGTACAGAGCTATGTCACCACTGCATCCTACCGAAGTGGCAGAGCTGGAAACTGTGGGGGACCAAGTGGTAAGTATATATTCTTTTATTATTATTTATTTTTTACATTTTAGGGATGCTAGGCAGATAATCCTTTAAAGAGGCTCTTTCAGCATGATCAATCTTATTAAACCAGGCATACAGCCCGGAAGCATTGATCATGCAAATGAGAGAGTTTGAGCACCCGCGGGCAGGGATGAATCCTTTGAGCACTATTCTGTAACACCGCCTGTGCTCTGCATACTCCCTCCACTTGATTGTCAGGGCTAGATATAGGCCTGCTGAGGGCAGAGCCGTGTCCTAGCATGTACTTATCGTGTACTTTTTGTACTATTGCATTACCACATTGAGATCTGCTCAGAAAGGTAATATACATACATATCACTGCTTTACTCTCAAGCACAATATATGATTATAAAGACATCAGTAATATGTGTTAGCTTCTAAGCATAGAAAAAACATCCTTCTCTATGTAGAAAGGCTAAAGCTTAGTGATAAGTACACTGCCTTGTATGTAAAGGTTCAATTCCCAGGAGAAATGCTTTCAATTTTTTTTTCTGTTATTTTTTTCTCTCTCATGTAACCTGTAAAAAAATGCTATAATAATGAAAGGCCTTACTATATTTAGATTTGCTGTAATATGATTTAGAAACCTAAAACCTATTACATGTTTATTCATAGGCACAAGGAACCCTGCTGCACACAGACAGTTATTTGGCACTCCATTGAAGAAAATCATCCACGTAGGATGTGATTGAAACACCACTTTCTTTCTTGTATCACCATGGGGAGTCAGCCATGTGCTATGGTGTGGTGGCTGGAGAGCCCCCCCCCCTAATATTGTATCCGGCAGGGCATGTGATTATTATTTATTCTGTATGTGATTTGTCTATTTTACCTGATATTTTGTCACACTTAGTAAATATATTGATTCACTTAGCCTGCATAAGCGTATTCATTCTCAAATTCTCCAATTCATGTTATAAAACCCCCAGTTAAGTCAGTACTCTCTGCTCTGCACTGATCAGGGACAATCACCCCGAAACAGCTGTCTGCAGATAAGGTGCTGGCTTATTTATTATCAAAGTCATGTTTCAAGGGCTATTTAAAGGGTCGAACATTGAGTTATAGGATAGCTTTACATTTGGTGGCACTAGAGGCAGAGCTGAAGCAGGGAGTCCCGTTTGGCATCAGGATCCAGTGTACATGCACCTGCTGATAGGCTTCATGTTTATCTACATCAAGGCATCACTAGTCTATCTCTAAATCTGGGTGGTGATTTTCATAAATATAGTGGGGTCTATGGAAAACTGTATCTTATATTAAACTTATAACTATAAGAAGACTATCCATAGGATATTATTATAGACATGAGTGTCAAAAATAACGTATATAATATTATCCTATGGATAATAGTGTTCCATAGACCCTGCTATATTTATGAAAATCGCCACCCAGATTTAGAGATGGACTAGTGATCCCATGATGTAGCTAAACATGAAGTCTATGAGCATGCGTCGTGCGTGTGCGCACTGGACCCCGATGCCAAACGGGATGCCCTGCTTCTCTTAGACTTCTGGGATGCAGGCACACTAGCAGCTAAGGAACATCAGGCTTACCGCGCTCCTCCACGCGAGCGCAATGGAAACCCACAGTGATCTTCTTACAACATATATCGATATGCCCTCATGGATGCCTACCCTGTGATAACACTGGTGTATTTATGGCTGCACATTTATCTATTTATTTATTAAGTATATGTAACTATGCAGAGAACCATATGTTATTTACATATTAATTATGCAGAAGGTCATGTGATTTTTTTTTTTAAGGATGGTATATCTGTACATGCACACCTCACTCATTGCTTGAAAAAGACCATGAAAGGTCGAAACGTCGCACTATTTGGTGAATAAATCACAACTTTTTTTTTGAAGACTTGAGTGCTGCGGTTCTCTTCTCTATTCTTTCCACTATGGGCTACATCTTTGATTCGAGACCTATTAAACTTCAATGATGATACAGAGGTTGGGCCTTGAGAATCATTTTCTCTGGTGGGCTCAAGAAACCGCGGTCCAACACTGCTAGCTGCTGCCATACAAGGTACATGGAGACAGCAGATTCTGCTACCTAACGCTCACTGACTAGCACCATATAGGACATTATTAGATAAGTACTGAGCGGCAGTGATGTTAATAAAGCACTTGGGTTAGATATTACATTTACTGCTAGCTGCTGAATCATTCCTGTGTTGTGTCCTGTGCACAGATTTCAGAGAGAAAGTTAGTTCTAAAACAAGGCAATTTATTCCGATAAGATATAGTAGAAAATGTCTTACATTTGCCTGTGCTATTGATTTATGCAAACTTGTGGGAAAGTAGAGTGACAATTTGAGTAAATGAGTGCACTATGACAATACTGATAGTCTTGTTTGATTCTTTAGACACTTACCTTGAAATGAAGGTTTGTTCATGCTAGCCATACGAGGGCAATAATGTTGTCCAGGGAAGCCCTGAATGTGGACCTCTAACGGTACTGGTCGCACAGATGGACGAAAGTTAAACAGACCCATCTGTGATAAAGAAATACTCTTTGTTAAAAAAAAAAAAAAAAACTACGCTAAGTAAAAGTACATTTAGGGAACAATTTCCCCAAATTGACTAAAGGTTCTGTTTTAAGAAAGCCGTGGTTTGTTATGGAGTGGAGCAAATGGTTATTAAGCAGGACTTATTTTGTTTGAATTTAATAAAAGCCTATGACAGATATATGACAATATAAAAAAAAAATTGGAGACTACATTAGACAAACTGGGGAAAATGTATTATTATTACTGACTTAAAATTAGACAACTACAAAATAAACCATGCAGGTGCCAAATTTATCACTGTGGCTCACACTGGGTGACAGGTTTGGTACATCTTACTAAAAACGTTAGACACATATTCCTTACACCACCCCTTGGTTAGCTTACATTAGGTCAATATTTTGTACCAAAAGGTTTCACGCCTAATCCCTTTTTCTATACAATACCCTTTCCTCTACACTTTTGAAGGCTGTCTAGCGCAAAAAGTATTTAAAAACAATGAATCTGGCAAAAGGCAGGCATACCAATTTTTGCCGCATGTTCAGCCAGATTTCCCCACTGAATACATCTATATAACATTGAAAGTGAAATTGGTTCCATAATGAATACGACTGCAACATCTAAACATGTCTAGAATATATTTGAAGTGAATGTTGCATACCGGTTTCCAATAAAAATTTACATATTTCCCTAGTAAAGTGTATTACAAAACACACTTGCCTTCACTGTCCCTACATATTATACAGAAGTAAATGCCAGTTACACTTTAAAGAGTATACAATTGTAGCTTCTTTAGCCACCATAAGGGGGAAGCAAAGGTGCCAATTCAGTATTGTTCTATTGTTGATGGAAGCAGCATGCTCCTAATCCCCAGCTAGTGGTGGCTGCAGGCAGCAATAAATTTTATAATTTAATGGGGTATTCTGGTTATGTAAATTTATCCCCTACCCAAAGTCTGTACGCGGCCATCTCCAGAACTCCCATAGAAATGAATGGAGCGGCCATGCGCATGCCTAACCGGCGGTTCCATTCAGTGGATAAGGTAAAACTGGAATACCCCTTTAAATCCATGTCTTTGTGAATGAAGTTACTTTGTTGTTTCCCAACTATAATAAGCATCATGCATAACGCTTATAAAATAAAATCTTAAATTACCTGACCAATGCCCAACCAATCTGCAAGATCTCTGGCATTTGCTAAAGCAGTTGATAAACCAACAACTCGCACCGTCTTCTCTGTATGTGAGGAAATGAAGTTGGTCCGAGACACAATGACTTCCAGTACTGGTCCTCTCTCATCCCCTAAAAATCATGAAACATAACAATGTATACACTGATATATCAAATATGTCAATATGTCCATACAATGTTTAAAGCACTACTCACCAAGCAAATGGATTTCATCAATGATTAAAATGGAAACCTTCTGCACGTAACTCCTGTTTTGCCAACTCCTGCTGACACCGTCCCACTTTTCAGGGGTAGTGACAATGAGGTCAGCTTCTGCTATGGCTCTCATATCAGGAGTGACATCTCCTGTCAGCTCAACAACTCTGTCAATGAGAAAATTGGGGTGTATAGTCCATCACATTTCATAACTTACACATTCCAGGACTGGCAGGGGCCAGAACACTTATTCACGTCACGATGAAGAAAGTCTAACTATGCTGATGTCATTGAAACCCATATTATGACTATTTTCAGTTAAAGGAATTGCCCAGCAGTAAAAAGTTTTTGACAAAGGGCTAAAAACAACAACATTTTGATTCTCTATTCCTCCCCCTTTCAACACTTATTGGGTGCCTGGTTTTCTCAAAAATCAAAACACTGTCAACTGACCAAACACTCCTTTTACGGGTCCTATATGTATGTTAAAACTTCAAACTTTGATTACATTTTTTATATTTTTTTTATATTCAGAGATAACAATACTATAGGGTGATTTAAAAATATCAGGTTGCAGTATTGGGCCAAGTCAATTGGTAAATGTCTTTTTGTGGTCGCTGTCACTGGCTCTGCACTATGTTTGAGAGGTGATTTACCTCATGGATACTCTGTAGCCATTTCTGGCACTTCATTAGATGTCAGGTGCAATTGACTTGGCTCAATACTACAACCTGATATTTTTAAATCACCCTATAGTATTGTTATCTCTGAATATTTTTTTTAAAGTAAACAATAAAGTTTGAAGTTTTAACATACATATTGGACCCTAAAAGGAGTGTTTGGTCAGTTGACCGTGTTTTGATTTTTGTTATAATATCCTGAGGGCCCTATAGGGACAAAATCTGGTTTTCTGGTTGTCTCGACACACAAAATACCACGCTGCTCAGCCAATCAGTGGCTGCAGCAGTGACCCACCTCACTCTGTGATTGGCCGAGCAGGCATTTCTTGCCAAATACTGTGTGTCAAGAGCTGGTAAGTGTGGGAATGGGAGCAATGGGTGATCAGTGATTAAAGGGCATCTGTCAGCAGATTTACACCTAAGAAACTGACTGACCTGTTCAATTCGTGCACTTGGCAGCTGAAGGCAACTGTGTTTGCCACATATGCACACATTGCTAAGGAAAATTATATTTTAATATATACAAATGAGCCTCTAGGAGCAACAGGGGCATTGTTATTACTTCTAGAGGATCAGATTTCTCTGCAAATGTCAAGTCCTTTCCACTTTGATTGACAGGGCCGGGCGTCATAAAAATCATCACACCTGGTCCTGGGCGCGGCAGTTGCAGAGATAGCTGAGCCTCTAGGAGTAATGGCAATGCCTCCTTTGCGCCTAAAGACTTATTTGCATATATTAAAACACAGGGCACATTTAGTAAGACCGGCACTTTAGACGCCGGTCTTAATGAAGCCCTGCGCTGGATCCTCCACAGTTATGAAGAGGCGCTGGCCTCTACATAACTTTGGCGGATCCACCGCCGCTTCTAAATGTAAGACAGCTTTCTTTAGACCATTATTTAGACCATTTTCTACGACTAAACCAGGCATACAAAATTGTAAATGAGACGGGCCTACCGGCCCGTAACCCGCCGTGCCCACTTTTTTAGACCTGCCTTGAGCGGGGAAAAATCACAGATTGCGGTGAACAGGACCTCTCTGCCTCAATCTGCGCCATAAATACTCCTAATATAGGCGTATTTCTGTTGAAAAAATGACCAGGGCACATATGAACATGAGACCAACACAGGTGTCTTAAGCTGCCAAGCGCACGTGGAACAGGTCAGCTAGTCTCATAGCTACAAATCTGACAGACACTCGAAACCCTTTGTCAAAAGGTTTCCTGCTGGACAACCCCTTCCAATTCCAAAACGGATCTATAGGTGTTTATGGCTCCTCTGCTATAAATGTTAAACTTGTGAGAGACTTAAGTCAGTGTGTTTCGAACGTACCATAAAACAAGTACACTTCTGAGGAGGGCCAAAGTATCCATCGCATAAACATACTGCACATAAACTTAAGGAACAACTGTACAGACTCGGTTATATATTATTTGTATATTTGTAGGTGGTTAAAACATCCTTATACAGCTGCCAGGAGTAGAAGAGTTGGCAATTATGTTTGATAACTATATTACACAAATTTATTAAGCATAATCCTTCCACGGTATTACTGAGTTATTATGTCAGTAAATAGCTACTTTCAGTTTTAGCTTTCTATATATACTTTAGGCTCTTACTATGTAGTAATGATGAGTAAACTTGATAGCTTTCCCCACATATGTGCAAGTGTGAGTGCATGTATTATATCAGTATGGACACAGTGGGGTGGATTTACTAATCTAAATAAAAAAAAAAATGGGGTGCACACCTTGTACCACATTTATTATATGTTTTATATACTTTATGCACAGTGCCTGACAAAAACTGAAAAGAACTGTGACTAAGCAGAAGGTGGGTGTGGCAAACTTGTGCCAACCTGGTGTTAAGGGGAACGCATCATCTGAAAATGTCATATTGTTTATATCGGGTTTAGAATTTTTGCTGTTTTTTGTTTCATTTTTCATGTCTCTACCTGTATTTAAACTAAATAAAACCATGAAGTTTTGACACCTGCCCCTAAGCCTAATATGTTGTGACTACCTGTTCTGTTTAGGTAACTTTTAAGAGGCCATCTCATTATCATCACAGGCAGGATTACAAAGACAGGTATCACCTCTATATAGATAAGACAAAATCCATCATATTAGAGTTTATATTCTCCCTCCTGACCCCTGCATAGGTCAAAAAGCATGCCTAGAAAACTCTCCCAAAGAAGTTAATGAGGACCTCCTGTCCATCGAGTCTATGTCCCATGTGTCTGATCTCAAAGTACAGGAAGTCTTTAGACCTAGTGGCCAGTGTGAAAACTGCATGATATTAGGGCTATTTTTTCTATTATTTTTGACTATAGATAGGGACGTGAAAAAAAAAAATCACAAAAAATAAATAAAAAATAAATAAAAATATGTTTAACATAAAAACTTGATTTAAACAATAAGGCCTTATCTGATGACTCAAGTGCCTAAAGATGCACCAAATGTATCATCCAGCATCAGCCACCTTTACAAATCTGGTGCATCTGTAGACTGCCTACATTTACATCTCTGATATTAATCTACTTCAGTAGTTTCCACTCTTTTAGCTCAATCAATGTGCACAGTTATACACTATACATTCCTGTTTTGCATGATATTTCACACTCCATTGTGTGTACTAGAGAGCCAATGGTCATTATATATGCCAAGCTAAAAGAAGAATGGTCATGACTAGAGGCGTACGAATAGTATTGCTCCCTGCAGAATATGGGAGTCCCACATGACTAGTTTCACTGTGCTTTACAGGAACCTGTAGAAAATGGTGTCTGAGCTGCAGGCAGAATGTTATAAAGCAGGAGGAGCTGAGCAGACTAAGGGCCCATTCACACGTCCACATCTGTTCCGCAATTTTGCAGAACGGGCGCAAGCCCATTCATTTTCAATGTGGCCGCAAAAGATGCGGACAGTACACTGCGTGCTGTCCGCATCCGCACTTCCGTTCTGCAGCCCCGCAAAAAAATAAATAAATAGAGCATGTCCTATTCTTGTCCGCAGACATGGACAAGTATAGGCATTTCTATCATAGTGCCAGCAAAATGTGGAAAGCACATGACCGGTGTCCGTGTTTTGCGGATACGCAATTTGCGGACCACAAAACAGTTTCGGATGTGTGAATGGACCCTAATATTTAGATCTAAAGGGAAAACATTTAGTACAACCTGTCATTTATCCTTGCTCATTCTAGGCTCAGGATTAGGTGACAAATTTATGAAAGCTGTGGATCCCGAATCCCACGGTCCTGCTCACTACACAAATGAGGTGAGGATGACTTTGGTTACGTGCACTGTGGCTCCGTTCAATCCGCAGTTAGGATTAACAGGGATTACAAAGTAAAAAAAAAAGACAATTTATACTGAATCTTTTCCCATAAAACTTTACATCAATCTGCTCAGCTCCTCCTGCTCTATAGCAGGCTGCCTGCAGGGCAGATATTTCAGGTTAATTTTAGAATCTACAATTTTTACATGACGTTGATAAACACAAATGGGGTCATTTATCAAACTGGTGTAAAGTAGAACTAGCTCAGTTGCCCATAGCAACCAATCAGATTCCACCTTTCGTTTTTGACAGCTACTTTGGAAAATGAAAGGTGGAATCTAATAGGTTGCTATGGGCAACTAAGCCAGTTCTACTTTACACTACTTTTATAAGTGTCGCCCAAAATCTGCCCACTGGGTTTCATCCTGCACTTGGATGACTGCATTCATTTATTCAAAACTTTTCAATTCTTTTTAGTTTTACATAGGGATATTAACTTTGTATTTTTTTTTTTCCCCCTATTAAAATATGCTCTCATACTTGGGTGTGCCAACATCCTGTGTCTGATCACAGAAACATGCACTGATCTCTTGTAAGAGCATAATACAAGGATGCCCGAATAGGCAGCCTCTGTCATGTCCTGGGCTGTCTCCATGGTGATGCCAGGGATTTTGCTGCCAGGACTGGTGATTCCTTCCTTTGTGCAGTGCTGCAGGGTCAATTGCTGGGATCCTGGTAGTTGCAGCAGAATCACGCCATTGTATCAAAGCCCCGTTCCTGCTGCTTATATTGTAGGTGCGCTTACCATACCCATGAGCTTATCATGATGTTCTGATAACTTCCCATGATGTACATTTCAGGAGTCAGAAACAGGTTAAAGGATAAAAGATTTTAACTCATCTATTAAGCTGAAACGTACTTTTTGCCAAGTTTTTCTTCAATCCTCACTTTCCAGTCCTCCATTCTTTCACGGACTAGAGCCTTCAGTGGAGCTATATAGACTGCCTAGAAGTGCAAGATAAATGTAAAAAGTTTATGCTGCTTTAGATTTTGTGACAAGCATTAGGATACAAATGAACGGGGGAGGCTGCAGAGAATGGAATATACATGCCTAGGGGGTTATACATACATTATTTATACCCCACACAATCTACTGCGATACATTAAACCAGCAGGAGGACTGGAAAAACTCAAGAGAGAATAGCACTGGAGAAGGGCAGTAGAGTCTATAGGCTAGTAGAGGGTCTGCCTGAGGTTCTCAATTATTTAAGTGACATAAAACATCTATGTAATAAAGCAAAGTAAAGATCTATATATAAACATATTGATTTCTAACCTTGGATGTTGGATACTTGTTGAAGACTCTGAAGATGGCCAACTCGGCAGCTACTGTTTTACCAGAGCCTGTTGGGGCCCCGAGGAGAACGTTTGTGTCCGTGTGATAGAGAGTATGAAAGATCTGAGTCTGAACTGGGTTGAAATGTGTAAACTTGTAAAGGGCTTCATATTCTCTATGACCCAAGGCAGTGGTGGGCAAAGGTTGCAAATCCAGCAATTCTGAAACAGAATCATCAATGATGAGATCAGTTTACCTCCCATAAAGTGTAACAAATGTGTAATAGTCTGTCAGTACCTAATGAGATGCACGTCAACAAAATTTCAGTTTACTAAAAGCAAAAAAGTAGACATACAAACACCCTAGTGGTATTGTCAACAGCAACAAAGGTCAGGATTGTAAGAACGAGTTTACTACGAGAGACATCCTATGTATAGTCACAGTATCATAGTGGCTCTCTCGCTCTAGTTTCCAGTATATACTTATCGGTAATACATTTATGTTATCCAAGTATAACTTGACAGCAATGTTTGCAAAAGAACTTGTCATCTCCTTTCTACCTTCTAACAGCTAACACTACCATGCACATGATAATTCAAGTCAACCCTCACAAGTGATTCTATATAATCAAGCAGAATACGTCTGAAAATTATATGATGAAGTTCTCAAGCACAATATAGATTTGGAGAATACAATCTCTCCTTTTGGAAAGAGCTTTAAAAGACATGAGGAGTCTCATAGGTCAGACAATGCTTCTCTGGAAATCTGGGAAGAGGGTATGCAAACGAGCTCTTAGCAAGCTCTGCCTCTAATGCCACCAGATGTAAGGCAGCTATCCTATAAGTCAATGTTTAACCTTTTAAAAGGCATTGAAGCATGATTTAGATAAAAAGTAAGCCAGCACCTCATCTGCAGACAGCTGTTTCAGGACGATTGCCCCTCATCAGTGCAGAGCAGAGAGTAATGGCTTAACTGGGTTACAGTCAGGATTTGGGGAGTACCATCTCTCCTTGGCGTGAGGAGGCTTATATGCCGTACATGCTCCTCTGGAATTCTGGGAAGAAAGGGACGCAAAGGAGCTCTTAACAAGCTCTGCCTCTGATGCCACCAGATGTAAGGTAGCTATTCTATAAGTCAGTGTTCAACCCTTTATATAGGCCTTGAGACATGACATGATGGCCTAATTATTATCCAAATTATCTGGCAGCATTAGAGGCAGAGCTTGTTTAGAGCTCATTTGCATACCTTCAAGTATGGAAATGATATGAGATGTGTTTATTCGTATCAGGAACACTCTGGCATATTCATGGCCTTGTCAAGAACCTGTGCTTCTAGCGGATTTCATAGAATTAATCCAGGAGGCAAGGAGTAAATCAGTCAGTAGGCTGAAGGCTTGAATACGCTGGACTCTTCCTGGCGAACACTGGTCACTTACATGTTACTAGGAATCTCGTTAACCCCTTCTACCCCGGGCCAGTTTTTGTCCTTCTGCCCAAGCCATTTTTTGCAAATCTGATTTGTCACTTTATGTGGTAATAGCTTTGGAACACTTTTATTTATCCAAGCCATTCTGAGACTGTTTTCTCTTGGCACATTGTACTTCATGATAGTCATAAATTTGAGTTAATATATTTCACCTTTATTTATGAAAAGATTCCAAATTTACCAAACATTTAGAAAAATTCTCTGCTTTTAAAACCTCATAAAATATTTACATGATGTATATATTCCCTATATGTCTACTTTATGTTAGCATCATTTTGCAAATGTCATTTTTTTTTTTTTTTTAGGACGTTAGAAGGCTTAGAATTTTAGAATTAATTCTTAAAATTTTTAAGAAAATTTCCAAAACCCACTTTTTAAGGACCATAAATTACCCCATTGTAGAAACTTCACCCCTCAAGTTGCTCAAAACAGATTTTACAAACTTTGTTAACCCTTTAGGTGTTCAACAAGAATTAAAGGTTTACAGAAACACCCCACATGTGTTTGTAAACTGATGTAATGGCAGACGGCATGGCAGAGAAGAAAAGAAGCGCCATATGTTTTTTGAAAGGCAGATTTTGCTGAACTGGTTTTTAGATGCCATGTCCCATTTGAAGCCCCCCAATGCATCCTCACAGTAAAAACTCCCCAAAAAGTGACCCCATTTTGGAAACTAGGGGATGAGGTGCCAGTTTTATTGGTACTATTTAGTGGTACATATGATTTTTAATTGCTCTATATAAAGTTTTTTTGAGAGGCAAGGTAACCAAAAATTGGCTGTTTTGGCATCGTTTTTATTTTTTACAACATTCCTCTGACAGGGTAAATCATGTGCTATTTTTATAGTGCAGGTTGTTACGGATGCAATGATATTAAATATGTCTACTTTATTTGTTTGTTTGTTTCAGTTTTACATAATAAAGCATTTTTGAAAAAAAATTATGTTTTTGTGTCTCTATTTTCTGAACGCCTTATTTTTTAAATTTTTCGGCCGATGGTCTTGTGCAGGGGCTTGTTTTTTGCAAGAAGAGTTGACGTTTTAATTGGTACCATTCTTTTGGTACATATGATTTTTTGGATCATTCATTATTGCACTTTATTGGGCAAGGTAACCAAAAAATTGGTTGTTTTGGCACATTTTTTATTTATTTATTTTTACAGCGTTCACCTGAGGGGTTAAAGAGGACCTTTCACCGATCATGACATTGTGAACTAAGTATCATGACATATACTACAGCGGCGCCCAGGGATCTCACTGCACTTACTATTATCCCTGGGCGCCGCTCCGTTCTCTTGCTATGCCCTCCGGTATGTTCGGGGACTTGGTTATAGAGTCTGCCCTTGTTCTGCGGACGCCTCCTTCTCCTAGGCTGGCAGCGCAGAGCTCAATAGCCTGGGAGGTTTTTTTCTCCCAGGCCGCAATTGGCCAGCGCTACAGCCTAGGAGAAGGAGACGCCCGCAGAACAAGGGCAGACTCCGCCTACTATAACCAAGTCCCCAAACATACCGAAGGACATAACGGGAGAACGGAGCGGCGCCCAGGGATAATAGTAAGTGCAGTGAGATCCCTGGGCGCCGCTGTATATGTCATGATACTTAGTTCACAATGTCAGGATCGGTGAAAGGTCCATTTTAAGTCATGTGACATTTTTATAGAGCAGATTGTTACGGACGTGGCAATACCCAATATGTATACTTTTTCGTATTTAGGTTTTACACAATAATAGCATTTCTGAAACAAAAAAAAATGATGTTTTAGTGTCTCCATAGTCTGAGAGCCATAGCTTTCAAATTTTTTGACCGATTGTCTTAGGTAGGTTCTCATTTATTGCGGGATGAGGTGACGGTTTGATTGGTACTGTTTTGGGGGGCATACGCCTTTTTTAAAGCTTGGTGTTGCACTTTTTGTGATGTTAGATGCCAAAGAATTGCTTTTTTGGCACTGTTTTTTTTTTTTTTACGGTGTTCACCTCAGGGGTTAGGTCATGTGCTATTTTTATAGAGCAGATTGTTACAGACGCAGCAAAACCTAGTGTGTCTACTTTTTTTTATTTATTTCATTAACACAATAATAGCAGTTTTGAAGCAAACAAAAAAAAATCATATTTTAATGTCTCAATTGTCTGAGAGTCAGTTTTTTTTGTTTTTTTTTGACCGACTGTCTTAGGTAGGGTCTCATTTTTTGCGGGATGAGGTGACTGTTTGATTGGCACTATTTTGGGGCGCATACGTCTTTTTGATTGCTTGGTTTTGCAATTTTTGTGATGTAAGGTGGCAAAAAATAGCTTTTTTGGCACTGTTTTTTTTTTTTTTTTTTTAAGGTGTTCAGCTGAGGGGTTAGGTCATGTGCAATTTTTATAGAGCTGGTTGTTACAGACGCGGCAATACCTAATATGTATACTTTTTTTATTTATTTCACTTTAACACAATAATAGCATATTTGAAACAAAAAAATTTGGTTTTAGTGTCTCCATGTTCTGAGAGCTCTATTTTTTTTAATTTTTTTTAGCGATTTTCTTATGCAGGGGCTCATTTTTTGCGAGATGAGGTGACTGTTTTATTGGTACCATTTTGTGAACGCCTTATTTTTTTTATTTTTCTGCCGATGGTCTTGTGCAGGGGCTTGTTCTTTGCAGGAAGAGTTGACGTTTTTATTGGTACATATGATTTTTTGGATCATTCAAGGTGTTGGTTGGGGAGGAAATATAGGAAGTATAGGTGTGCTCAAACCCCGTCACGCCAAGCACAGACCACGCCGAGAACCACAGCGTTACTTGAATGAGAGAGAAAAAGGTCCAGCTTGGTTAAGAATGTTACCTTTATTTTTTAGTGCAGATAAAAGCCAGTTACAGTCCAGTCTACGCGTTTCGGATCAGAGACAGTAGCGATCCTTACTCATGACAATACACACACTAAGGAGAGGGTTGGATATATAGCGCCTCCACTATAAAACAGGTAGACACACTAACTACAAGCCCCTCCTTCAAATGAAATTGACAACATGTGCAGAAAGACATAATTGATTAAAACAAAAAAACACACACAAATCAAGGATCAGAAATTCAGTAGTGTAATATCAGATCGTGTTTCCGATTGAGTGCGCTTGGTAGAGTGGACCCCATTTTAAAAATCCAAAAAGACTCACGGTTCAAAAGCTTCTTTCTGTAATCACCACCCCTAGGTGGTGGAGTAACCCTTTCCAAGCCTTGCACAATTAAACCCTCTGTATCACCACCATGCACCGCTGAAAAATGCAGGCTAACCGCAGACACATTTCTGGCATGTGAATGAGGAATGTCAGAGATGTGCCTGCGTAGTCTAACCTTAAGACCATTGGTGGTGCAACCAATATATTGGAGGGAACAGAGAGTACACGAAATGCAGTACACCACATAAGTGGTGTTACAGTTGATGTATTGTTTGATAGAAAAACATTGATTCATGGCATAGGAAAAAACTTCCTTGCCAGGTCGCATATAAGAACAACACATACAGATTTTATGCCCATATTTATAGCTTCCAAGAAGCCGCAGCCACACTGGAGGAGCTCGCACCCTCTCAGAATACAAAGAAAGGCAGAGTCTATTACCAAGTGTGGGCGCTCTACGGGCTGAACACTAGATGCCACCCTTCACGACATTGTGCCATTGGTCATCCGTTGATAGTACAGGTAAGTGTTTTTTTTATTATATGACAGATCTGCGAATATTGTGCACTATAACTAGTGACAAAAACAGGCAGACGGGAATGTCGTGATTGGTCCGAATTCACAGAGCGACGTGTGCGATTGTGTTGAGTAAATAATAGTGATTGTCTCGATCTGGAAAGGGCTTCCTTCTGGGCGCATACTAGACTGTGCTTGGAATATTGTCTCATGGAGAGGCGGGAGGCAGCAGATCACATTTCCATGCGGCATGTCGCATCCTGAGTGCAATTTCGTCTAATACGAATGAACTCAGCCTTGGGGATCTTTTTGGCAACATGAGGTGGATGACAAGATGCTGCATGGAGAGTTGTATTACCTGTGGTTTCTTTACGAAAAGTATGGGTATTAATTAAACCAGTACACTCATCGCCCTCCAGAGACAAGTCCAGGAAAGAAATACAGGTAGTGTGTAAGTGCACAACAAATTTAAAATTGTACACATTGCAATTCAAAAACTCATCAAAGAGTGGTATGGCCGCCACATCGCCCGACCATATAAAAACAGCAGGTCGTCGATGTAGCGACCATACCACTCCAGTGAGGATGCCCAGGGATTGGTCGGGGAGAATAAAAACGCATGTTCCCACCAGGCCATATACACATTGGCCAGGGAAGGGGAGAATTTAGCTTCCATGGAGACTCCCGACAATTGTAGGAAAAACCTTTCGTTGAACATAAAAAAATTATGTTTTAATAAGAAAAAAACCACATCGCACACGTAGCTCTGGAAAGAGGATCAAAAATCCGAATATACAGCAAGAAACCAACGTAATGCCTGTATGGCTAAATCATGTGGAATGGCTGTATAGAGGGAAGCCACGTCTGCAGTAATCCATGCAAAACGTGGCTCCCACTTCAGGCTATGAAAAGCCTGTAAAACACTCCTGGTGTTTTGTAGGAAACCAGGTATTTCCTGCACCAATGGCTGCAGCAAAGAGTCAACCCAGGCTGAAAGATGTTCCTCCGAAAAAGAGCCAATGCCCGACACAATGGGGCGCATGGGGGGGGGGGGGGGGGAAGCCTCCCTTGTGTATCTTGGAGTGGAAAATAAGGATCACTGGAAATTGAACAAAAATAAAATCACTTTGACGTTGGTCAAAATAGCCATTTTGCAATCCCTTCTCCAAGAGACATTGTATTTGTTGCTGAAACAGGGGAGTAGGGTCACCTGGAAGCTCCTCATAAACAGAGGTGTCTTCTAACATCAATAAATTTTGTGATTTATAAATAGCTTTATCCAGGATGACCACTGCTCCCCCCTTATCAGCCAATTTGATGGAAATGTCGGGCATTGACTCAAGTTCGGACAGGGCTTGTCGTTCATTATATGACAAATTATTGAAGAAAGTCGCTCTAGGCGATTGCATATCCCCTTGCAAAGCAAATAGATCCGTATAAATAATTCCTGGTATCGATCCAGAGCAGGAGTACGAGAATGAATGGGATAAAACCCATGATTATAAGTAGTAAACTTATGTGCAAAATCACTGCCCGGATCGAAATCAGGAATAGTACGGGATTGCTGTAAAAAAGATAAATTGGACAATTCTTGAAAAGAAAAAGAGGACACAGGTAAATGATGAGACTCATCAAAACAAACTACATCAGTATTACACATAGGCATGGTAGGCTCGTCAGAAAAGGCTGGAGTGGAATCCTGGCAATCCGCAAAATGTTTTTTCACAGTTAGGCCCCGTGCAAATCTATTTAGATCTATAATGGTACGATATATATCGGCCTGACAAGACGGGGAGAATGAAAGACCCCTAGATAAAACATCTAGTTGTGACTGTGAAAAAACCTTTGCAGATAGATGTAAGACCTGGCTATTCATCGCATTCTCCTGTTGCGCGAATGATAACGACCTCCCTTTGAAATGTTTGCGTCCTGCACGCCGTTTTATGCCTTCTTAGTAGGGAAAATATTTCCAGCAGCAACGGACGTGTCATCCGAAACCGAGTCGGAAGATTCCGGGTCGGTGGAGCTGAAAACCACACTACTAGACTGATTCCTTCTTCGGTGAGAATGATGATGTTTCTTCATAATAGAACGTGGAGTGCAGGATTTTTGATCAGACCATATGTAGACTGACTGCGTTTTATAGTCCTGGAGATCCCGAATAAATTTTGCTTGTTTCTCGGAGATGAGACTATCCTCAAGTTTGTTCAGATTTTGTTGCAGTTTAGAGTCCAGGTCCGTGAACATCGATGTAGAGGAGAGAGGAACAATGATTTCCTGTGTGGCCTTAATTTCCTCGCGGAGTGTTGTTAGCGTTTCCTCCTCATTTTGGATAAAATATCCTGCCATTTAACAACAAAAGCATCTGAATACACTGTGATGGGTTTTTTCTTTAAGCGAAGTCCACGAGGTATCATGGAACGATCCACATATTTCTTTAGAGTAGTAAGGTCCCACCAAGTTCTCATTTCCTTCACCAGCAGCCTTTCCAAAGAAGCCATATGGATTTTTAGATCCAAAGAATCTTGAGCAGATTTATCGACCATATTAAATATAGCATCCATTTTAGATAATCTCTCATCACAGTTATCGATTTCACGCAGTGAGGAGTGTAACATGTTTCTGACTCAAAAAATATCTAAGTATGCACTGGTAACAAAAAGGCTAGATACAGGGGAGCATCACCTGGGTTCACATGCACAGGTAAGCAGAGAGGAAGTATAGGTGTGCTCAAACCCCGTCACACCAAGCATGGACCACGCAGAGAACCACAGCGTTACTTGAATGAGAGAGAAAAAGGTCCAGCTTGGTTAAAAATGTTACCTTTATTTCAGCCCGTAGAGCGCCCACACTTGGTAATAGACTCTGCCCCGCTTTGTATTCTGAGAGGGTGCGAGCTCCTCCAGTGTGGCTGCGGTTTCTTGGAAGCTATAAATGTGGGCATAAAATCTGTACCTGTTTTGTACGTGTTGTTCTTATATGCGACCTGGCAAGGAAGTTTTTTCCTATGCCATGAATCAATGTTTTTCTATCAAACAATACATCAATTGTAACACCACTTATGTGGTGTACTGCATTTCGTGTACTCTCTGTTCCCTCCAATATATTGGTTGCACCACCAACGGTCTTAAGGTTAGACTACGCAGGCACATCTCTGACATTCCTTATTCACATGCCAGAAATGTGTCTGCGGTTAGCCTGCATTTTTCAGTGGTGCATGGTGGCAATACAGAGGGTTTAATAGTGCAGGGCTTGGAAAGGGTTACTCCACCACCTAGGGGTGGTGATTACAGAAAGATTCTTTTGAACCGTGAGTCTTTTTGGATTTTTAAAATGGGGTCCACTCTACCAAGCGGACTCAATCGGAAACACTATCTGATATTACACTACTGAATTTCTGATCCATGACTTGTGTGTGTTTTTTGTTTTAATCAATTATGTCTTACTGCACATGTTGTCAATTTCATTTGAAGGAGGGGCTTGTAGTTAGTGTGTCCACCTGTTTTATAGTGGAGGCGCTATATATCCAACCCTCTCCTTAGTGTGTGTATTGTCATGAGTAAGGATCGCTACTGTCTCTGATCCGAAACGCGTAGACTGGACTGTAACTGGCTTTTATCTGCACTGAAAAATAAAGGTAACATTTTTAACCAAGCTGGACCTTTTTCTCTCTCATTTTGTGGAACATAGGTTCCCGTTTGTGGTCTGAATTAAAACGTAACATTTATTTGTTTTAATTTAAGAAAGTGTCAAACAGTAAGAAAAAAATGAAAAATTATTTAAAATGAGATACGGCTGGGCTCTGTGGCTAGGATACTATATCAATTCCTACTAATCCTCCAATTGGAGTACTGTGTTTCAAGTGTACTGGTGTAGGGGGCAGCCTAAGAGATATTGTGCATACCTCCCAAGCTACAGTGTGAAACTTCTTAATTGGGATACACTATTGCAGCGAACGTTTGCCCCTATATGTTGTCTGTCAATAGTAGGTATTATTTAAAGCCCTCAACTTTCAGGCTACCTGCCCCTTTTCTGTTGGGATCTTAACTACATTTCCCTATACTTTGTAATTAGAGGGGGCTGTTGTCCGGTGCATGCATTCCTATCCCTATGCTTACTGCTCTTCCACTATGAGTTCTTTACCCTGTCGCCTGTGTCCGCATGCTATGCATCTGCAGTGCACAAAGATGCGGACACATCACAGCACAGCCGTACTATTTAAAAACTAAATTGCAGCTCCCGCGCTGTATGCTAATTACTACTGTTGGAACACACGGCAGGAGACATCAGCTTCTCTCCCTGGGCTTTCCTTCTCCCTGGCTGTAGCGCTATCCAATCACTGCGCACAGCGTCACTGCTAGGGAGAAAAAAAAATAACTCACCTTCTCTCTGGCATTGACGCTCTGCGCACGTGATTGGACAGCGCTACAGCCAGGGAGAAGGAACACACAGGGAGAGAAGCTGATGTCTCCTCCCTGGTGTTCCGATAATAGTAATTAGCATACAGCGCGGGAGACAGTAATGGGGGTCACAGCGGGCGAACGGAGCGGCACCCAGATATAATAGTAAGTGCAGGGAGATCCCTGGGCGCCGCTCTACATGTCCTGCTACTTAGTTAATTAAGTAGGGACCCAGGAGGTGGGTGCGGCACCTGAGGGGTTAACTGCCGCTAATCGCAGCTCCCTGTCAGAGGTCAGGTGCTGGCTATGTGATTCTGCCGCACCCGCCTCCTGTATCTGTATTAAAGGTTAATTATCATTGGTGGCACAGTGCACCCCCCAGTATTAAAAACATTAGTGGCGCAGTGCACCCCCCAGTATTAAAATCATTGGTGGCAGTGGCTACAGGGTCACCTCCCCTCCTCCTCATTGGTGGCAGTGGTAGCTTCTGATTGGAGCCCCAGCAGTGTAATCCTGGGGCTCTGATCGGTTACCATGGCAGCCAGGATGCTACTGAAGCTCTGGCTGCCATGGTAATCTCCCTGCTGCTGTGTGTACTATGCAGAGGGCAGCAAGGACAGTGTCAAGTCCAATTAACCCTAATAGAGCTCTATCAGGGTGAATAGGACAAGGGATGAAAAGATCCCAGGTTTTAGTATAAATCACCCCCTTTACCAATTTTAGATATAAAATATATAAACAAATAAATATATTTCTGAAAAGCCCAAACTATATTAAAATATCAAAAACATTTACTATGTGGTGAGCGCCGTAACAGAAAAACAAAACCCTAAGCCCCGCCCCAGAACCCCCGCCCTCTTCCCCCCCACCCGGTCCTTGGGTAAATTGTCTTGCATGAAACTGGTCTTTGGTGCAAAAAAAGTTGGGGACCACTGCTGTACAAGATTAGTGAAACAAATAGGGTCCATAAATAATAGATTTGTCTGACTAAAACAGTTGAAGTGCTTTTGGAAAGTCTTCAGACCCTTTTATTATTTCAAATTTTATGTTGCCGCCTTGTGCTAAAATTATAAAAATAAATTAGGTTTTCCCCCATCATTCTGCACTCAATATCACAAAATGAGAATGATCCAAATCATTGCTAACTAATTGAAAAATGACATTAGTATTCAGACCTTTGGTATCGATTACAGCCTCCCATCTTGGGTGTGATGCCAAAAGATTTGCACACCTGGATTTGAGGATTTTCTGCCATTCTTCTCTGCAGATCCTTACAAGCTCTGTCAGATTGGATGGGGACAATCAGTGACATTAGCCACTCCTGTGTCTTGGCCAAGTGCTTAGGGTCATTGTCAGTCTGAGGTCCAGAGCACTTTGGATCAGGTTTTCATTAAGAATATCTCTGTACTTTGCTCCATTTAGCTTTTCCTCAACTGTGACAAGTCTCCCTGCCAGAACCACAGAAAAACACCCCACAGCATGCCACAACTTTGCGTCAGGGATGGTAAGGATGGTATTGGGGAGTGCCTGGTTTCCTCCAAACATAACAATTAGAATTGAGAGCAAAAAGTTAAATCTTGGTTTCATCAGACCAGAATATCTTCTTTCTCAAATCCTGAAAGTCCTTTAGGTGTTTTTTTTTTGGTTGCAAATTTGCATGTATCTTTTACTGAGGAGTGAAAAAAATGCTCCTTTCTGACTACTCTGCCTTAATGGCCAGATTGGAGAAAAATATTGCAGTGATTGTTGACTTTCTGTAAGTTTCGCCCATCTGCACACAGGATCTTTGGAGCTCAACCAAACAAAATGACCACTGAGTTCTTGGTAACCTCTCTTACTACCCCCCCCCCCCCCCAATGTGCTCCTGTGAACCTTCAGTGCAACAGAAATGCTTCTGTGTCTGTCTTCAAATCTGTAACTCTACAGGCAGTTCTTTCCTTCTCATGACTTGGTTTTTGCATGGGTATGCATTGTCAGCTGTGAGACCTTATATAGATAGGGGTGTGTCTTTCCAAATGATATTTAATCAACTGAATTTACCACAAGTGGACTCCAATCAAGGTGTAGAAACATCTCAAAAATGATCACGAGAAATTGGAGGCCCCCTGAGCTACATTTCAAGTGTCATAGAAAATGGTCTGAATACTTACAGTGGATATAAAAAGTCTACACACCCCTGTTAAAATGTCAGGTTTCTGAGATGTAAAAAATGAGACAAAGATAAATCATTTCATAACTTTTTCCACCTTTAATGTGACCTATAAACTGTACAACTCAATTGAAAAACAAACTGAAATCTTTTAGCTAGAGGGAAGAAAAAATCTAAAAATAAAATAATATGGTTGCATAAGTGTGCACACCCTTAAACTAATACTTTGTTACCCAGTCTTCTTTGGGTATGAGTCTATCAGCATGGCACATTTTGACTTGGCAAAGATTTGCCCACTCTTCTTTGCAAAAACACTCCAAATCTGTCAGATTGCGAGGGCATCTCCTGTGCACAGCCCTCTTCAGATCACCCCACAGATTTTCTTTTTTTAAATCAGATGTTTCTTTATTAACATTTTTCAGTCTTATTTTATCACATTAACATGATATTTTGTAGACCACAGATGTATACATTATCTGTCATATATAATATATAATATATACATTATATTACACATATCTACATAAGACATGGCATAAATCCACATATAAACTCCGGTATCAAAAGTATTTTCAATGTGAGTACAATTATCCATCCTAAACAAATAAACCCATACCTCCCCCCCCCCTCCCTAATCCCTTTAAGGCAGGACACACTCTTAAAACATCTTCCTTAGTCATCACCCTCGGGGTGTCGGCACCACATTACTCCTAAATAGGCCATCCACCATCATCTAATTCCAATCAGCGATGTTTCATATAACATCACAGTCCATCATCAATCTTCCCATACAGCCACATTCCAATTCCAGGTAACCCCCTCACTATCAGGCTTCTATAAATGCACCACACACCTACTACCATCCGATATTCCATATATATCATCCATTCTCACTGCATTCACCTTGTCATAGAAAAAGTCCTTGTAAGTGCCAGCCAGGAGCTACAGCACCCAGAATTATCAATCCAGCTGCCCCAGATTGCTTCGAATTTGGACAGACACTTCCTTTTTTGATATACTCCTCTTTCTAAGCGAATCACAGTATTTAATCTAGCAACATATTCTGATATATCAGGAGGTATGGGCTGGATCCACTTTGCTGCCAATGTTTTCCTAGCTTGATATAGCATTCTCCCTATTCCAGTAATTATAACAGACTGTAAATTATCATCTGGTACCAGGCCTAATACACACAGTTTGGGATCCAACTTAAAACTAGCACTATATACTTTGTTCACCAGATGTAGTATTGCCTTCCAATAAGATGACAGTGAAGAACATGACCACATCATGTGCAATAGGTCAGCTTCATCACTTCCACACTTCGGACAGGCTGGACTATCTCTGTAGAATATTTTATGCAAGAACACTGGGGTCTTATATACCCTATGTATTAAATATAGATGGGATAACCGTGCTGCCTCACTAAGGGATAAAATAGGGGTAAGTTCCACCACCTCAGTCCACTGCTCATCCGTGAGTACCCCTAGATCTTTTTCCCACTGACGTCTACTTGTTAATGGATACCCCTTAAGAAAGTCCTCTAAAAGGGCCTGATACACCATGGAGATTGCTCCCTTCACTGAACCAGCTGCAATCACCATATTCAATGTCTGGCTTGACATAAATGTCATTGGGGCTATCTTAGATTGAGCTTCTAAAGCATGTCTAAGTTGTAAGTACCGATAGAACTGTGAAGAAGGCAGCCCATATTCAGAGCACAATTGTTGGTATTGTTTTAAAGTTCCTTTAAAATAAATATGGCTCAGATTCCACACCCCTTTTTTATTCCACTGGGAGAATCCATTCAGGTTTTCCAATTCCTGAAGTGCGGGGTTATGCCATAAAGGCGAGATGTTCATCAGCCCTGTTATCCCTAAAATACTCTTTGCCTTATTCCATACTTTCCTCATAAGAATCAAGGTCGGAATATTTCCCATTTCTCCTTTTATTTCTCCTTCAATGGCTACCAGCGGGGGAGACCTATTTGCAGCCCACTTTATCAGCTGACCACTCTTCCCTCCCATGTCATCTATTACCCCCCACCCTTTAAAATGTTGGAGTTGAGCCGACAGAAAATAAAGCATAGGATTAGGCAAAGCCAGACCACCGGCTTCTTTATTCCTCTGCAGAATTTCATATCTTATTCTTCCTCTGTTATTTTTCCAAATAAAAAACCGGAACAGCTGCTGTATTTTATGGAAGAAATGCACTGGGATCCATATGGGGGAATTATGCAAAATGTAAAGCAACTGAGGCATGAATATCATTTTAAGCAAATTGCCCCTACCGATCATAGAGAGAGGCAATTTATGCCAAACAACAACCTTGCTTCTAAACCTCCCTAACAAGGGTATTAAATTGCTAGGAATATAATCTGCAGGGTTCATTGACACAGTCACTCCAAGATATTTAAAGGATTGCTCCACCTTGAGTTCAGAGAAAGTAGCATGAGTGGTATGCATTCGAGAAGATACCGGGAGAATTACTGACTTATCCCAGTTTATGCGAAGTCCAGACTGATCACCAAACTGCGATATTATAGAGATTATGGAGTCTATGGAGTCCACCAGATTACCTACATAAATTAGCATGTCATCTGCGTATAAAGATACGCGCTCCTCACTAGAGCCCCTCCCTAGCCCTCTCATCAGTGGAGTAGATCGTAAAAGGCACGCCAATGGCTCAATCGCTATTGCAAATAGCAAGGGAGACAGCGGGCAACCCTGTCTCGTCCCCCTCTCCAATGCAACTGAGGGTGATAATTGACCGTTCACTCTAATTCTGGCTCTGGGCTCACTGTACAGAAGCTTAACCCATTTTAGAAAACTTATTCCAAAGCCCATCTTAGTCATGACCGCCCACAAATACTCCCACTCAACGCTGTCAAAAGCTTTGGCAGCGTCAAGTGAGATCACAGCAGCTTCACTATCCTGACCTTCCCTCCCCTCCAACTGCAGGTTTATGAACAAGCGCCTAAGATTCAATGCCGTGGATTTTCCAGGCATGAACCCAGATTGATCATCATGAATAATAGACTGAATGACCCTAGACAAACGATTAGCCAAGACTTTGGCCAGAATTTTCACATCCACCGTTAGGAGTGAGATGGGCCTATATGAATCTACGAGCGAAGGATCTTTTCCCGGCTTGGGTATCACTACAACTATGGCTTCTCTCATGGAAAATGGCAATTTACCTTTGCAGTATGCATCTTTAAAAACCGTTAATAAATGTGGAAGTAATATCTCCCCATGCCTTTTATAAAATTCCCCAGGAAGACCATCTGCACCGGGTGCTTTTTCATTGGGCATAGAATTCAGGGCCATCTCCAGTTCTTCCAGAGTTATATCCTCCTCAAGAAGTGAGCTATTCTCCATAGATAAGGTAGGGATACTAATTCTTTCAAGATAACCAGCTCTATCAGAAGTAGTGGTGACCAGTCTGGACCTATATACCTCTCCAAAGTGGGCATAAAATTCTCCCAGAATATTCTCATCTCCTCTTATTAGTTGTCCATCTATTCTTCTAAGCGAGGCTATGCAGGAGGGACCATTCTGTGCTTTAGTTATTGTAGCCAGCAGATGCCCCACACTTTCCCCTTCAGCAAAGTACCTCTGGGCCATAAAAAGACGTTTATCATCTGCTCTAGTCTGTATATGTTCCCTCAAAAGCTTCTGAGCTTCCTTCCATTGTGCTTCATTAGACAACGTGGGTTGTGCTATATACCTTGTTTCCAGCTGTGTAACTGTATCTGATAGCTCCCTGTCCAGAAGACGACTCTTAGTTTTCCTAACACTAATGCGCTTAATGTATAGACCTCTCACGAACGCCTTCAGGGTGTCCCAAACCACCGCCCCTGAAGTCGAGCCTACAGGGAGTGCAGAATTATTAGGCAAGTTGTATTTTTGAGGATTAATTTTATTATTGAACAACAACCATGTTCTCAATGAACCCAAAAAACTCATTAATATCAAAGCTGAATATTTTTGGAAGTAGTTTTTAGTTTGTTTTTAGTTTTAGCTATTTTAGGGGGATATCTGTGTGTGCAGGTGATTATTACTGTGCATAATTATTAGGCAACTTAACAAAAAACAAATATATACCCATTTCAATTATTTATTTTTACCAGTGAAACCAATATAACATCTCAACATTCACAAATATACATTTCTGACATTCAAAAACAAAACAAAAACAAATCAGTGACCAATATAGCCACCTTTCTTTGCAAGGACACTCAAAAGCCTGCCATCCATGGATTCTGTCAGTGTTTTGATCTGTTCACCATCAACATTGCGTGCAGCAGCAACCACAGCCTCCCAAACACTGTTCAGAGAGGTGTACTGTTTTCTCTCCTTGTAAATCTCACATTTGATGATGGACCACAGGTTCTCAATGGGGTTCAGATCAGGTGAACAAGGAGGCCATGTCATTAGATTTTCTTCTTTTATACCCTTTCTTGCCAGCCACGCTGTGGAGTACTTGGACGCGTGTGATGGAGCATTGTCCTGTATGAAAATCATGTTTTTCTTGAAGGATGCAGACTTCTTCCTGTACCACTGCTTGAAGAAGGTGTCTTCCAGAAACTGGCAGTAGGACTGGGAGTTGAGCTTGACTCAATCCTCAACCCGAAAAAGGCCCCACAAGCTCATCTTTGATGATACCAGCCCAAACCAGTACTCCACCTCCACCTTGCTGGCGTCTGAGTCGGACTGGAGCTCTCTGCCCTTTACCAATCCAGCCACGGGCCCATCCATCTGGCCCATCAAGACTCACTCTCATTTCATCAGTCCATAAAACCTTAGAAAAATCAGTCTTGAGATATTTCTTGGCCCAGTCTTGACGTTTCAGCTTGTGTGTCTTGTTCAGTGGTGGTCGTCTTTCAGCCTTTCTTACCTTGGCCATGTCTCTGAGTATTGCACACCTTGTGCTTTTGGGCACTCCAGTGATGTTGCAGCTCTGAAATATGGCCAAACTGGTGGCAAGTGGCATCTTGGCAGCTGCACGCTTGACTTTTCTCAGTTCATGGGCAGTTTTTTTGCGCCTTGGTTTTTCCACACGCTTCTTGCGACCCTGTTGACTATTTTGAATGAAACGCTTGATTGTTCGATGATTACGCTTCAGAAGCTTTGCAATTTTAAGAGTGCTGCATCCCTCTGCAAGATATCTCACTATTTTTGACTTTTCTGAGCCTGTCAAGTCCTTCTTTTGACCCATTTTGCCAAAGAAAAGGAAGTTGCCTAATAATTATGCACACCTAATATAGGGTGTTGATGTCATTAGACCACACCCCTTCTCATTACAGAGATGCACATCACCTAATATGCTTAATTGGTAGTAGGCTTTCGAGCCTATACAGCTTGGAGTAAGACAACATGCATAAAGAGGATGATGTGGTCAAAATACTCATTTGCCTAATAATTCTGCACGCAGTGTATATTAATAGATAAAAAATCTGTGATAGCTTTAGATATATCAGTTCCTGTATCCACTATTGATAGCCAGAATGGGTTTAATCGCCAGATGGGTCTAGGAGCACATATGTGCCTCCCCACCTCCAGTGTAATCAACAGTGGAGAATGATCAGAAAGGCTACGTGGCAGATATAAAATCTCTTTTGTTAGGGCTACCAATGATGAGGATCCTATTGCCAAATCTATTCTGGACAGGGAGCTATGTGATGCTGAGTAACATGAATACTGACGCCGATCAGGATATTTGGTCCTCCATATATCACACAGGTCTATCTCCCCTATCAGTTTCGCCAGAGAGGTAGGAGCAGCAGTGTATGTTCCCGACCCATTATGGAATTTATCCAAAAAACCATTAAGATAAGTATTAAAGTCACCTACAATTAATATAGGAACTAACGGAAATTTAGAAGTAAAGGTAATAACCATCTTCATAATTTCAGCCGAATATGGAGGGGGAACATACACCGCCACTAAAATAATCCTAAACTGAAAAATACAGCAGTCTATGCATATAAATCTCCCATCATCATCAACATACGATTCCTGAGCATTAAACGGAATAGCTTTATGCACTAAAATGCTAATCCCTCTAGCATGTGTGGAGTATGTAGAGTGAAATTCACACCCCACCCATGCTTTATGTGCTAGGTGTGTCTTATCAGCAGTCAGGTGGGTCTCAGATAAGCATACAATAGCTGGCTGTATATCCTTTATAGCATGGAAAATAGCTGAACGCTTAGATGCCAAAGACATTCCTCTCACATTCCATGCACAAATATTAACGGAAGATATCATGGTATCTCATAAGCAAATGCAGAGTGTGGTGCCGACAACCCCAAGCAAACCTGCCCCTAGTAGTAATACTGAAAATATATCCTACCTTAACTCTCCCCCCTCCCAACTGTCCCCAAACTACCCTAAACATTCTGTCAGTCATGAACCCAATAAACAGGGGTACACCATAGACATTGAAAGTGAACCTAACCGTCATGGGTTAACACTAAAGGCACAGATGAAAAAAATAAGTGCTTAGCTTATACCAGCGCTACACCCTGGATGCGCCAGTGTGTTGGCTCACCCAACCTCCCCCCCAACCACATATTAACCCATACAGTGTAAAACCGAACCAGTGAAAAACCAGCATATAAAACCTTCCTTTTTAGAAAAGCATTAGATAACTCAATACTATTTCTAGCATTACTGTGTGTCAAATAAAAGACACTAGAAAAAACAAAAACAGTTCCATTGTAGATGTCACCATCTCATCAGGTATTATTGTCACGCCGATCATTTTCATGAGTGTCCAGCCACTGGCTTGCCTGTAACGGATCCTCAAACATATGTGTGGATCCATTCGCCACCACCCGAAGCTTTGCCGGATACAACATGGAATAAGGCCACTGCAATGATCTCAATCTCTTCTTTACTGCCAAAAATTTCGCTCTCCTCTTCTGTATTTCTGCAGAAAAGTCCGGGAACATTAGAACTCGGCTATCGCCAATTTGAATATCAGGGTTATCCCTGGCTGCTTTGAGTATGGCATCCCGGTCTCTATAATGTAGGACCTTAATCAGGAGAGGTCTTGGAGGCGCCCCCGGAGGTGGCGGGCGAAATGGCACCCGATGTGCACGTTCTATTGCAAAGAGTGGGGATAACTTTTCTTTCCCAATTATGTCCACCAGCCACTTTTCCATAAATGAGACAGGGTCTGAGCCCTCAGTGCGCTCCGGTATTCCAATAAACCGCACATTATTCCGTCTTAGACGGTTTTCCATATTATCAGATTTGGATATGAGTAGGGATACGTTAAGTATAACACGTTGCAAGTCCCTCTTAACAGGCGGTAGCTGATCCTCCATGTCGCTAACGCGACCCTCCAACTCTCCCACTCTTTTTTTAAACTGCCGCATATCTTGCCTTATCAGCAAAACTTCCTCCTTAAGGCCTCCCATATTGGTATTTAGGGACGTGAGGGCTGTGCTGCATTGTGCCACCATCTTATATACGTCCGCTATAGTGGGTTCAGAAATGGGCGCCGCTTCTGGCGGCAACTCAGGACCCACCTTCAGCTTTGTCACCAATGCATATGAGGCCTGTTCCACGAACTCCTCTCCTCCAGTCTCATCGGACATCTGAGCATCAGGCTCCGGATCAGCTACTGCAGCTGCTGGGGTACGGGCAAACTTCCCCAGCTTCGCCGCCACATCAGAGAACTTAGCATTCTGCCCGGCGCCATTTTGTTTAGCCGACGTGTCTGTGCTGCCGTCCTTACTCTCCTTCTCCCTCTGCTTTTGGCGGGTCATATCGAGCCCGGAGTAAACCCCAGCGTTCAGGGAGGCTTCCAGTCACGATCGGTCTCCTCTGAGGTCAGGTAGGAAGCGGGTGAGCGATTATATACAGGATACTATCCAGGAGCTCAGCGCCATGCGTCTTTCTACATCGGCGGTTAGGCCACGCCCACCCCACAGATTTTCAATCGGATTCAGGTCTGGGCTCTGGCTGGGCCATTCCATAACTTTAATCTTCTTCTAGTGAAGCCATTCCTTTGTTGATTTGGATGTATGCTTTGGGTTGTTGTCATGCTGAAAGATGAAGTTCCTCTTCATGTTCAGCTTTCTAGCAGAAGCCTGAAGGTTTTGTGCCAATATTGACTGGTATTTGGAACTGTTCATAATTCCCTCTAGCTTAACTAAGGCCCCAGTTCCAGCTGAAGAAAAACAGCCCCAAAGCATGATGCTGCCACCACCATGCTTCACTGTGGGGATGGTGTTCTTTTGGTGATGTGCAGTGTTGTTTTTGCGCCAAACATATCTTTTGGAATTATGGCCAAAAAGTTCAACCTTGGTTTCATCAGACCAGAACACCTTTTCCCTTTTTCTTTTTGTGCTTTTGAGAGACTTCAGATGTGTTTTTGCTAAATGTAGCCTGGGTTGGATGTTTTTCTTCGTAAGAAAAGGCTTTCGTCTTGCCACTCTACCCCATAGCCCTGACATGAAGAATATGGGAGATTGTTGTCACATGTACCACACAGCCAGTACTTGCCAGATATTCCTGCAGATCCTTTAATGTTGCTGTAGGCCTCTTGGTAGCCTCCCAGGCCAGTTTTCTTTTCGTATTTTCATCAATTTTGGAGGGACGTCCAGTTCTTGGTAATGTCACTGTTGTCCCATATATTCTCCACTTGATGATGACTGTCTTCACTGTGTTCCATGGTATATCTAATGCCTTGGAAATTCTTTTGTACCCTTTTCCTGACTGATACCTTTTAACAATGAGATCCCTCTGATGGATGAGATCCCTCTGATGTTTTGGAAGCTCTCTGTGGACCATGGCTTTTGCTGTGGGATGCGACTAATAAGATTTCAGGAAAGGCCAACTAGAGCAGCTGAACTTTATTTGGGGTTAATCATAGGCACTTTAAATTATGGCACTTTAAACATGATTTTGAATGTGATTGCTTAATTCTGAACACAGCTATATCCCCAGTTATAAGAGGGTGTGCACACTTAACGCAAGCACATTATTTTAATATTTTTTTTGTTTTCTTACCTCCACCTAAAAGATTTCAGTTTGTTTTTCAATTGAGTGCTACAGTTTATAGGTCACATTAAAGGTGGAAAAAGTTCTGAAATGATTTATCTTTGTCTCATTTTTTTACATCACAGAAACCTGACATTTTAACAGGGGTGTGTAGACTTTTTAAATTCACTGTATGTCCATGTGAAATATTAGTTTTTCCTTTTTAATAAATTTGCAAAAACTGTCTAAAATTCTGTTTTCACTTTCTCATTATGGAGAATTAAGTGCAGACTGATCAGGTGAATTTTTACATTTTTTATTTTACCACATGGCCGAACATAAAATGTGAAAAAAGTGAAAGGCTCTGAAGACTTTCCGAATGCATTGTATATAGTCATAAACAATGATATATTGCAAATAAATATACCAAAAAATAAGAATTCACAGTAAATTCCTACCTGTGTGTGGAGGGTGCCTTTCCGGCAAAATGAGATGTTGGAAATTTATTATGCACACAGCTTCAGCTCCTAGCCATCGATCAGAAACGGCTCTGATATAGTATTGGGAGGGTAAAGGTTCAAAGATGGGAATCGTAAACACAAGAAATTGCTCTTCTTTTATGACCACCTGTAGATTTGAAGAAACGTTATAGAGACTGTCCTGACAATCCACTCTCCTGATTGGTGGGGTCTGACACCTGGCACCCTCTCCAATCAGCTGGTTGAAGGGAAAGCCACGCTCCATGCAAGCACTGCCTTCTATTTATTTACCCGCTTGCCGTCAACTGGTGTAATTACAAGCTGTCCTATTCACTTCTATAGGATGGCTCGTTCATATACACTTGAATAGGAACGATCCGTCCCATTAAAATGAATGGGACGGCTTGTAGTTACACATACTCACTGCTGCGCTGGCGAGCAGGTCAACAAACATGCGCATGTGAGCGCAGCCTTCTCTTCAAACAGCTGTTCTGTGAGGGTGTAGGGTGTCAGACCCCCACCGATCTGATATTGATGACCTATCGAGTGTAAGTCATCAATATAAAAATCCTGGAAAACCCCTTTAAATACATAGAAGGTGCTATCCCCATAACATATGGAAATCAATAAGGCCTACAGTTCAGAAATGTTTTATGCACACGGCAAAGCAAAGGAAGCCACAGTCATAAAGCTGGATCGAATAGTAAAGCATTATACCTGTTTCTTTTGAAGATGAAAATATTCTGAATGATAAATATGGTCATTAGTGGGATCTTCAACCCAAATCCACCAAGGTTCTCCAACAGATCCATGCACCTGAAGAACAGAACATATAATTGAAGTGTTAAGAAAAAAGTTGCCCAAATGATCTAAACTCCTGGTGTATGGGCTAATGGCTATAAGATGATAATGATAACGCATAATTTCAATAATTTGGTTCATCTGAAGCTTGAAGTAAAAGACCATCCCTAAACACCATTTTTTGAAGTTTGATTTCTTAATATACCATCATAGTGGATGGAAATCCGTTTTTGTTAGCAGCATGCTGCCCTATGTAAACTGGAGATGTGCTGCCAACAATATACAAACTTGAGACAAATATTTGTATTCATGCATATATGTCCCTATACCGTAGAATGATTGCTATAGTTAAAGGGATTGTCCAAGTCTTTGTCGATCAGCTGTTTTAAGAGTAATTCCTAGGCCAGTGACATCACATTCATCGGTCACGTGGCCTAGGTGCAGCTCAGTTTCCTTTAAGTGAATGAGACTGAGCTGCAATACCAAGTACTGCTCTCACCGAAGCCTCTTAAAGGGGCTGATTGGAGGGGGTGCTGGGTGTTGGACTGCCACCAATCACATACTGATAAATTATTCTGAGGATAGTTTATCAGTATTAAACACTGTGATTAGCCCATTAAGTGGACTTAACCAGTGCAAATTGACATGCTGTATGGGGAAAATGGTGTGCTGGACAGTTTTAATTCCTATGAAATGGGTGGCCATAAGCATTGATGGCAAAAGACCTTTCAGTTTCAAATAAGCGGAATTTCAAGAGGTTGGATATGCCATAGCATTACACTATAGGATACCCCTATAAATCTACAGCTATACAGATTACTATAAAGATATATTAACCCCTTAGTGACCAAGCCTGTTTGGGCCCTAATGACCAAGCTAGATTTTGGAAATCTGACGTGTCACTTTAGCAGAGAATAACTTCGTAAAGGTTTTGCACATCAAAGTAATTCTGACATTGTTTTCTCGTCACACATTGTACTTTACTTAGGTGGTAAAATTTTACTGATAAAATATGTGTATCTTTATAAAAAAAAACTTAATCTATGAAAATTTGTAAAAATTTGCATATTTTCCTATTTTCAACTGCAATATTTCACATATATACTATTCAATATTTTTAGCAGAAATATATTTCCACATCTTTACTTTAATTTGGCTGCACTTACAAAAACTTTAACTTTTTTTTTTAGGAGACCTCCCATTTTAACATAAATTTAAAAATTTTTGAAGTAAATATATTTTACTGCAACAACTTTGCAGAGGCTTATAAGTGTCAGAATAATAGAACCCCCCCAAAAGTGACCCCATTTTGTAATGAGTTTTTTGAACCCCTAGTCATGCTAAGGCCTCTTTCACACTTGCGTTGTTGGGATCCGGCATGCACTTCCGTTGCCGGAGGTGCCTGCCGGATCCGTAACAACGCAAGTGTACTGAAAGCATTTGAAGACGGAACCGTCTTCCAAATGCTTTCAGTGTTACTATGGCACCCAGGACGCTATTAAAGTCCTGGTTGCCATAGTAGGAGCGGGGAGCGGGGGAGCGGTATACTTACAGTCCGTGCGGCTCCCCGGGCGCTCCAGAATGACGTCAGAGCGCCCCATGCGCATGGATGACGTGATCCATGTGATCACGTGATCCATGCGCTTGGGGCGCCCTGACGTCACTCTGGAGCGCCCGGGGAGCCGCACGGACGGTAAGTATGCTGCTCCCCTGCTCCCCGCTACACTTACCATGGCTGTCAGGACTTTAGCGTCCCGGTAGCCATGGTAACTATTCAGAAAAAGCTAAACGTCGGGTCCGGCAATGCGCCGAAACGACGTTTAGCTTAAGGCCGGATCCGGATCAATGCCTTTCAATGGGCATTGATCCCGGATCCGGCCTTGCGGCAAGTCTTCAGGATTTTTGGCCGGAGCAAAAAGCGCAGCATGCTGCGGTATTTTCTCCGGCCAAAAAACGTTCCGTACCGGAACTGAAGACATCCTGATGCATCCTGAACGGATTACTCTCCATTCAGAATGCATTAGGATAATCCTGATCAGTATTCTTCCGGCATAGAGTCCCGACGACGGAACTCTATGCCGGAAGACAATAACGCAAGTGTGAAAGAGCCCTTAGAAGGTGAAAAGAAATTAAATTTTCATTTTTTACTGTCAATTTAAAGACAATGAAGAAGTACACCACAAAATGTATAACCCCATTTCTTCTGTCTTCAGAAATATCCCCATTGTGGCCCTAATCTTATGTCTTGACACACGGCAGGGCCCAAACAAAAAGGAGCACCCAGTGGCTTTCAGAACACAAAATTTGCTTGAAAATGTTTTAGGTCACATTGCACACTTGTAATGGCGTTGAGCTGCCAAAACAATAGAAAACCCCCATAAATGACCCCATTTTGAAAACTAGAACCCCTAAGGTATTCATCTAGGGGGGCAGTGAGCTTTTATTCCCCCTAGTTTTTTGTAGAAATTAATGCTAAGCAGGGAAAACATTTTTTTAATTTTTTACACAACAGTGTCAATTTAAAGACAGAGCACATGAAAATGAAGAAGTAAACCCCAAAATGTATCACCCCATTTCTGCTGTCTTCAGAAATATCCCCATTGTGGCCCTAATCTTATGTCTTGACACACGGCAGGGCCCAAACATAAAGGAACATCTGGGGCCTTTCAGATAATAAACTGAAAATTGTTCAGGCCCATTGCACACATGTAATGGCGTTGAGCTGCAAAATGATAGAAAACCCTTATAAATGACCCCATTTTAAAAACTAGATCCCTTAAAGCATGCATCTAGTGGTGTAGTAAGCATGCTGAGTGCTAAATTATTTTAGGATGGAATAATGAGAACATATGGTTTTATTCAAATTTTTTATAAAATGTTCACAGGAAATTGGAGAAAAAATATCTTTAGATGGGTAACCCTGGTACTGTCTTAGAAATCCGCCACATTCTTATCTTTGTGGCGCGTACACAGAGAAGTGAAGCTGTGCACTTAAAAGGGAGGCAGATTTCTAAAAAGGCATTTGCCTGTACATATGACTATGTCTTGCCAAACTGTAGTGAAAGGCAACAAGTCCAAGAAAACGTAGCAAAATGTCTCCAACTATGTTGGAAATTCTAGTTTGTTCACAAGAACACCGATAGGGCTGTAATGACAAGCTGGCGTTCAAGGACAGTGACTAGTCGTACAACGTCTCTTTAGCCCCATCAATCCCTATATGAGAGACGAACGTGCTAAATGACGAGGTGCACCATAACAGGCCCCTGCCCGGCAAGTTAGAAACCGCTATGCACACAATGAACCAGTCACCTACAGAACATATAAAAGGACAGTGTCCAGAACTGTCTGTTGGAACAGTAATGGATCACTAATTCCCCAAATTATGTCAATATTTCTAGACGTGTTGTGGGGTGTCCACAAAAAAGAAATTCTTAATAAAGCCTTTAGCGTACTGGTGAGGAACAACTCAATCATTAGAGATCCTCCAAATAAAAAAATATCATGCAAATATCATGATACAGTAATATGAATGGAATTAACAGCTTTGTGTGGTAGGACATAGTCATAAAAAATGAAATTAAGAAAATTAAGAAAACAAATAAGAAAAGTAAAAATTTATTCCAATGTCTGAAAAAAAATTAGCTCCACAGCCCATGCCAAAAGGATCCCTCCCTCCCTGGAAAGCCCACAAACTAAACAGAAAATTAGAATAAATTGACTTCCTGAAAAGAACCCCCACCCACCCTTTTTGGTATTAAATAAAATTAATAATTAGCAACCGTATGGTACGTCTCAAAACAGGGGTAATTGCAGAGGCATGGTTGTGATGGGCAACTGGGCCAGTAAACTCGGGTGTCCCTCCTCCTTCCGTATTTGCTACACACCCGGCATCGTTTCTGAGGTCTTGCTGGTGGAGGCAGGGACGGAGTGAGGGAAGTGGCATTCTGAAAGCCTTCGAACATCCTCAGATTCAAAGGCTTGCCCAGGTGCAGGGAACTCAAACAGGAGACTCTCAACCACCTTCTCCTGGAACTCAAGGAAGTTGAAGGCTCCTTGGGACTTTTTAAATAAAACAAAACTATTATAGGTAGCAATCTGAATGAGGTAGATTGCTACCTTTTTATACCGGGCCCTGTTTTTTCAGTTCACCAGGTAGGGTTGAAGCGCCTGGTCCGAGAGGTCTACACCTCACATAAATTTATTATAGTCTGTCACACAGACAGGTTTGTGCTCGTCAGCAGTAGCGCCCCTCTCCCTAACTGCCACTGTGGTGTCTGCATGCACGGTGGTGAGCATGTAGACATCCTTCCTGTCCTTCCACTTCACTGCAAGCAGCTGGTCACTTGCAAGGGCGAAGGATGTTCCTCTCTCCAAACGCTTGGACACCAGCGGTTGTGGGTATCCCACTCAATTTTTACGGACTGTCCCACAAGCCTCTGTGTTTTCAGCATGGAGGGATTTATAAAGGGGTATACTAGAGTAAAAATTATTGGCGTACACGTGGTACCCTTTGTGCAGGAATGGCGCCAATAGATCCCACATAATTTTTCCCGATGTCCGAATATTTTCGGGGCAGCCTGGGGGGTTAAGTTGGGAGTCTCTGCCCTCATATACAAATAGACCGCAGGTGTAGCCGGTTGTGCTCTCGCACATCTTATATAATTTTACCCCATATCTGACACGCTTGGAGGGAATAAACTGACGGAAGGAAAGGCGGCCTTTAAAACTAAAAAGGGATTCATCGACAGATAGATTTTTTTCAGGGGTATATAATTTTAAGAATAAATACGTAAGGAGGGAAATAAGGGGTCTCAATTTATTTAGGCAGTCGTAGGCTGGGTCCGTTCTGGGAAGGACTTGGGAATTGTCTGAAAAATGCATAAACCGCATTAAGGCTTTATAGCGATTTCGTGACATAACTGCTGCAAACACAGGGGTTGAGTGGACAGTACTCGCAGCCCGAAACAATCAGACAGATGTCTTTTTTTATATATTTTTTTTACAATGCCCAGGGTAAGTCGCAATTTTTTTTTAATTTCATGGACACTTGTGGGGGTCCACCGTCTTCTATAGATAGACGTGGGCTTTTGTACAGCAAACTGTGTGGCGTACAGATTAGTTTGCTGCACAATTAACGCCAGGAGTTTATCGTCCACAAATAAATAAAAAAAATCATAAGGGGTAAAATTGTTGACGTCCACATTAATTTGGGGAATGGATAAAATTTAGGGGGATAAGGAAGTAGCAGGAACCCACGTAGTAGTAGGGACGGGACCACCGGGTGGAGAATGAGATGAGATGGCGACTTCTACCACCATATGGCTATGAGGTCTGGGGATGGAAGCGGAACTAAAGTTCCCGGTATCAGAAAATATTTCCGCCTCTGAAGCGGTCTCAGATTCAGAGTGGCCAGAGCATAGAAATTTATATGCCTGTTCTGCACTGAATAATCTCTGAGCCATTTTTATTTTTTTATAAAAAGCTCAGAAAGAAATTAAAATAACTGACCGTCCCTAATAGACTAGTGATTCCCACTGACCGCCAGAAACAGAAGGACACAGGGTCCCTAATGAAAATAATTTACCGTCACTAATAGATGCCTAATGACGGACACCCACTGACCGCCAGTAACAGACGGACACAGGGTCCCTAATGAAAATAATTGACCGTCACTGACGGACGCCTAATGACGGACACCCACTGACTGCCAGTTACAGATGGACAGTTTATAAATTTTTTATTTTTTTCCCCACAGTAAATCGCACAAATATGCAGAGCCAGAACAGAAGTCTCATCTCACTCTCCTCACAGAACAATGCACTGAGGGGAGAGAAAAACAAAGCCCATGTCCTGGCTGTGTTAGTAAATATAATGGATGTGATCTCCATGATAGGTTTATCATGAAGACCAAATGATCAGGGACCATTACTATTGGTCCTTGATGGTTACTGTGCTGAAGGCAGATCTTCAGCACAGTAACCAGTGCGCATGTCTGCACCCTTTTTCTTTTTTTTTTAGGGGCCATATTGTGGGACCCAATCGGGGCATTATTACTTATCTATTATTACTTATGCCATTATTATTCAGAGACATACTGCAGGGGCGCCCAGCTTATATTGTGCGCATGCGCCGGTCCGCCGCCATCTTTCTTGAGGGTGGAGGGGGGGGGGAGGTGAGGATCGGGAGCCAGCTTTCCTTTATGGGGAAGCTGGGGGACCCAATCCCTGCATCAGAGACTTTCTCCCTCCTCTCTTCATTTTCGGTGATCGCCGTGATACAGTGTATAACGGCGATCACGTGATCAGAGACCGCTTGTCACGGTCTCTGATCACTGCCCTGAGTAGCTGCGGGCACAGAGCTCCAGTGCTTGATTTAAGCGCTAACTTGGGCTGAAGTGCCACCGTAAAAAGGTGGCCGCTTCAGCCCAAGGCCCTTTAGTGACAGCCGTAAAAACACGTATGGGTGGTCACGAAGAGGTTAAGAAATGAATCAACTTAGAATTTTGGACCTAAAAGGATGATGTTATATGATGAAAAAGCTAATGATATGATAAGAATTTTAATCAGTCTATACAAATGATGAGCTAATTGATTCTACCAGTTTGGAATTTGTACAGAATTTCTCAAAAAGTTCTAATTCCAACAACCCCCAATTTTCTTTTATTAGTATTTGTTAGAATAAGAATTTGGGGAAAATTCTGGATGAATTGCTCAGCTTTAGTATCTATATTTATACACACCTCCTTGTGCTTCATACCCCTTTTTACCCACTGTTTTTGGTTGCAGCATTCAACTGTTCAATCAGTGCTTTATCTCTCTCTAGTCTATACTAAAAATGTTTTTTCGCATGTATGACCTTGTTACTTAAAAATTGTAGTTTGGTGATATATGAACAGTTTTTTTCTCACTTTGCTGCTTTATGAGGATTTATATACCATATTTTTGCTTTATAAGACACACAAATTTCCCCCCCAAAAGGTTGGGGAAAATGGCAATGCATCTTATAAAGTGAATACTAGTGAGCCCTTTCATAATAAAAGTGCTCACTAGTATGCAGGAGGCACTGGGGGCGGTGACTGCAGGGCTGCTAGCGCTTGCTGTACTCACCGCTCCCTGTTCTTCTTACAGGTGCCACACTGTATGTGTCCTGACTGCGTACAGTGTTAAGAAGTAGTGCACCCTTTGACCTAACATTGTACGCAGTCAGGTCACAGTGCAGCGTGGCCAGAAGACCAGGGAGTGGTAAATTCAGGAGAGACCACCAGATGAGCTGAGCGGCTGCGGAGCAGGAGAGGTAAGTTAGTTTATTTCATCTATGATGGGGGTCTGACATGGGTGTGTAATCTGAGCTCTGATATGGGCGTCTGACCTGAAGTAAGATGAAGACTGGGGGGTCTGTTCTGAGATTAGATAAAAAATATTTTTCTTATTTTCCTTCTCTAAAACATAGGATTATAACTAGGGCTGGGCAATTTTGCTGAAAAATAAAATCATTTTTTTTTTAACCCTATGGATGACTTTAGATAGAAATCTCAACTTTCTTATTTTTGTCAATTAAACTGAAAAAAATACCAAGACTATATAAGACTGGCAGTGCAGGGTGTCACGAACCAGCGGATGTGAACCTACTGTGCCATGTGCTCTACCTCCTCTAAGGGCGTTGTCTAAGTGAACCCCTCAATTCTTCACAGTACTCCTGATGGTGGGGATAGACTTTCCCGAGGGGAACGCTAGGTTGCTACCTCTTCAGGAGGATAGGCACACGAGGCAGCTGGTCCAGGTGGACCAGGAGGTACCTGAAGTACAGGCGTAGTCAGGCAGGAGTCGTCGTTACCAGGAGCAACAGTGCAGGACCGAAGGATGAGGCAGAGGCGTAGTCAGACAGGCAAAAGGTCAGGGCAGGCAGCACAGGTACAGGTCAGGCAATCCGGGTCGGAAACAGGAGAGTCAAGGCTAGCAGGCAGGGATCAGATGGGTAGCAGAATCCAATAACACAAATATGAGTCAGGAACACACGAACACAAGTGGTTATCAGGAGCCTTAGCAGAGCACAAGGATCTTGACACTGAGGCATCCGGGAAGGGGGCTGAGCCACTTATATGTGCGCATGAGGGCTAGGATTGGTCAGCAAGGTCACATGACCTAACAAAGGCATGCTCAACCTGCGGCCCTCCAGCTGTTGCAAAACTACAACTTCCATCATTCCCTGACAGCCTACAGCTATCATCCTACAGAGGGGCATTGTGGGAGTTGTAGTTTTACAACAGCTGGAGGGCCGCAGGTTGAGCATACCTGACCTAACCCAAAAATCCCAGTAAGTGACGCGAGCTGGCCCTTAAGGAAGTGCTGCAAAAAACTAGCAGCAAGCATGCTGTGGCCAGGGCTGAGATGAAACTGTGGAGCGGATTCTCAGAACCACAGCACCTACACAAACAGAGCCCAGAGCAGCAGCGGTGAATGGGAAGCTCTGGCCACAGATCACAGCTGAGCACGGTGCCCGGGACCGCAGTGGTAAGCAGGGGAACAGTGGCGCACAGCAGCCGCTGTTACATGGGGGTTACTACACATACATAGAAGGGCAGTGCAGGGGTTACTATATATATATATAAAAATAAAGGGAACACAAAAATAACACATCCTAGATCTGAATTAATTAAATATTCTTCTGAAATACTTTGTTCTTTACATAGTTGAATGTGCTGACAACAAAATCACACAAAAAAAAATATATGGAAATCAAATTTTTTAACCCATGGAGGTCTGGATTTGGAGTCACCCTCAAAATTAAAGTGGAAAAACACACTACAGGCTAATTCAACTTTGATGTAATGTCCTTAAAACAAGTCAAAATGAGGCTTAGTAGTGTGTGTGGCCTCCACGTGCCTGTATGACCTCCCTACCACGGCCGTGCAAGCTCCTGATGAGGTGGCAAACGGTCTCCTGAGGGATCTCCTCCCAGACCTTGACTAAAGCATCTGCCAACTCCTGGACAGTCTGTGGTGCAACGTGACGTTGGTGGATAGAGCGAGACGTGATGTCCCAGATGTGCTCAATTGGATTCAGGTCTGGGGAACAGGCGGGCCAGTCCATAGCATCAATGCCTTCGTCTTGCAGGAACTGCTGACACACTCCAGCCACATGAGGTCTAGCATTGTCTTGCATTAGGAGGAACCCAGGGCCAACCGCACCAGCATATGGTCTCACAAGGGGTCTGAGGATCTCATCTCGGTACCTAATGGCAGTCAGGCTACCTCTGGCGAGCACATGGAGGGCTGTGCGGCCCTCCAAAGAAATGCCACCCCGCACCATTACTGACCCAATGCCAAACCGGTCATGCTGGAGGATGTTGCAGGCAGCAGAACGTTCTCCACGGCGTCTCCAGACTCTGTCACGTCTGTCACATGTGCTCAGTGTGAACCTGCTTTCATCTGTGAAGAGCACAGGGCGCCAGTGGCGAATTTGCCAATCTTGGTGTTTTCTGGCAAATGCCAAACGTCCTGCACAGTGTTGGGCTGTAAGCACAACCCCCACCTGTGGACGTCGGACCCTCATATCACCCTCATGGAGTCTGTTTCTGACCGTTTGAGCAGACACATGCACATTTGTGGCCTGCTGGAGGTCATTTTGCAGGGCTCTGGCAGTGCTCCTCCTGTTCCTCCTTGCACAAAGGTGGAGGTAGCGGTCCTGCTGCTGGGTTGTTGCCCTCCTACGGCCTCCTCCACGTCTCCTGATGTACTGGCCTGTCTCCTGGTAGCGCCTCCATGCTCTGGACACTACGCTGACAGACACAGCAAACCTTCTTGCCACAGCTCGCATTGATGTGCCATCCTGGATAAGCTGCACTACCTGAGCCACTTGTGTGGGTTGTAGACTCTGTCTCATGCTACCACTAGAGTGAAAGCACCGGCAGCATTCAAAAGTGACCAAAACATCAGCCAGGAAGCATAGGAACTGAGAAGTGGTCAGGTCACCACCTGCAGAACCACTCCTTTATTGGGGGTGTCTTGCTAATTGCCTATAATTTCCACCTGTTGTCTATCCCATTTGCACAACAGCATGTGAAATTGATTGTCACTCAGTGTTGCTTCCTAAGTGGACAGTTTGATTTCACAGAAGTGTGATTGACTTGGAGTTACATTGTGTTGTTTAAGTGTTCCCTTTATTTTTTTGAGCAGTGTGTATATATATATATATATATATATATATACACACACACACACACACACACACACACACACACACAGGAGGAGGCAAAAGACGCCCGGATGGGCGACTAAGTGATGCGACGGGCTTGGGCACTTTGTGAAAAGGAAAGTCTGCCCAGCTGGGCACTTGGTCACCATTTTTCATAGGCATAATAGTATGGTTATAATGCTTTTACAACGTTCTGATGGCCATGACCAATAGTTACATTAGTGAGATTTACATGAAAGACCTTTAAAGAGGACCTTTCATCAGAATCAAGTATGTAAACTGAATATACATACATGGAGAGCGGCGCCCAGGGATCCCCCTGCACTTACTATTATCCCCGGGCGCCGCTCCGTTCTCCTGTTATAGGCTCCGGTAAAGTCATAGTTAGGCTCCACCCATTTGAGCCTGCCGGCGTCTCTTTCTCCTATGTTGTAGCGCTGGCCAATCGCAGCGCTCAGCTCATAGCATGGCTAAGAGCTGAGCGCTGCGATTGGCCAGCGCTACAGCATAGGAGAAGGAGACCGCGGCAGGCTCAAATGGGTGGAGCCTAACTATGACTTTACCGGAGCCTATAACAGGAGAACGGAGCGGCGCCCGGGGATAATAGTAAGTGCAGGGGGATCCCTGGGCGCCGCTCTCCATGTATGTATATTCAGTTTACATACTTGATTCTGATGAAAGGTCCTCTTTAAATATGATTGTAATGACTAAACACAGTCTCCCCATAGTTCACAAAAAACTCAATAAAAGCAGATGCTTCCCCCACAATTTATGGACTATTTCATTATTACTGTTCCTGAAAACGCACACTGTAGTGACATGGTGGGCTGCCTCATAGATTTGTCAAAATGCAGTGGTTTTTATTTACCGCTTAAGATCTGTAGACTTTCTGACATCTCGTATCGAGCAAAGAAAACTCCCTGCCACATACACATAAAATTAAATCTGTAATGTTACTTAGAAACACCATGATTATCTTGTTTTCTTAAAACTAGATGGGATAAATAAATGTACAAGCAGGTTCAGTCAGGAAAAATATTAGATTAATTGCAAGCTAGATGCTTTCCAACAACAATTCATTTCCCTCATTTATTGTGTCGCCTGAGTGATGCTCCGTAATATGAGATAAATGAAGATTACTTCATAAAACTTAAATCAACATTTATAGTATTTCTCACTCAACGTTGACACCAAATGTAATATGGAAAATAGATTCTAATAAATTCACCACTAGCTATGGGACTTAACCGTAAGCTTATGATGGCAACTTCTGAAAATTAACTTTCAGAGGAAAGCAAATCTGGCTGGATTGTCCGAGAGATGTAAAAAGCAGACAGGATAATGAACACGTAACACATAAAGGCTGCTCTGGAGATAAAGAGCTACAGGGGGCTGACCTTGTGAACTGTTTGGGTCACCACATACTGGGTGACCGAGTGCCTCTCCTCATGTTCAGTCTATGGTTTACAAAAGATTGGCAAGTCAGTGAGCTGACCTAAAGGTTAAATCCAACAGCAGGCATTAATAAGCTTTGTACTACTGCCGAACATGACAAAACTGTAACCACCTCATCACTTGGGCAGACATTTTTTTCCCTTTGTTTCCTTTTTTCCGCCTTGTTATTTTTCTATCATGTTCCAATAATGAATTAAACATCTGTTTAGTCGAATTACATAATGAATTTAAAGCCATCATGACTAATTATTTATAACTAGCAAACCTCCTCAAGTCTATAGAATTTCTATACATATCTATATCTATCTCTAGATATATATGAAAGGTACATTATATATTTAGATTTTTCTTTCATTATTTTTATTGTATTTGATTATTTATAATATCATGGGGGGTATTTATCAAAACTAGTGTTAATCTAGTTTGGACTGGAGTGAGATGTGTCCAATTTATCAGGAGATGACTATGCCTCTTAACCACCTCAGCTCCCCTAGCTTAAACCAATTCTGCACCACACTACTTTCACGGTTTATTGCTCGGTCATACAACTTACCACCCAAATGAATTTTACCTCCTTTTCTTCTCACTAATAGAGCTTTCATTTGGTGGTATTTCATTGCTGCTGACATTTTTACTTTTTTTGATATTAATAGAAATTGACCGAAATTTTTGCAAAAAAAAGACATTTTTCACTTTCTGTTGTAAAATTTTTCAAATAAAACTACATTTCTATATAAATTTTTCTCTAAATTTATTGTTCTACATGTCTTCGATAAAAAAAAATGCAATAAGTGTATATTTATTGGTTTGGGTAAAAGTTATAGCGTTTACAAACTATGGTGCAAAAATGTGAATTTACGCACTTTGACCTTCTGAGCACCTGTCATGTTTCCTGAGGTTCTACAATGCCCAGACAGTAGAAACACCCCACAAATGACCCCATTTCGGAAAGTAGACACCCTAAGGTGTATAAAGATTTTTTTATATATATTTTTTCTTACAAAGTCTCATATTCCACTAACTTGTGACAAAAAATAAAATTTTACATGAACTCGCCATACCCCTCACGGAATACCTTGGGGTGTCTTCTTTCTAAAATGGGGTCACTTGTGGGATATTTATACTGCCCTTGCATTTTAGGGGCCCTAAAGTGTGAGAAGTAGTTTGGAATCCAAATGCGTAAAAATGCCCTGTGAAATCCTAAAAGTACTCATTGGAATTTGGGCCCCTTTGCGCACCTAGGCTGCAAAAAAAATCACACATGTGGTATCGCCGTACTCAGAAGAAGTAGGACAATGTGTTTTGAGGTGTATTTTTACATATACCCATGCTGGGTGAGATAAATCTCTCTGTAAATTGACAACTTTTCCCATTTTTTTTTATACAAAGTTGTCATTTTACAGAGATATTTCTCACACATAGTATGGGTATATGTAAAAATACACCCCACACTTTTTTGCAGTCTAGGTGCACAAAGGGGCCCAAATTTCAATGAGTACCTTTTAGGAGGGCATTTTTAGGCATTTGGATTCCAGACTTCTTCTCACGCTTTAGGGCCCCTAAAATGCCAGGGCAGTATAAATACCCCACATGTGACCCCATTTTGGAAAGAAGACACCCCAAGGTATTCCGTGAGGGGCATGGCGAGTTCATAGAAGTTTTTATTTTTTTAGGCACAAGTTAGCGGAAATTGATTATTATTATTTTTTTCTCACAAAGTCTCCCTTTCCGCTAACTTGTGACAAAAAGTTCAATCTTTCATGGACTCAATATGCACCTCAGTGAATACCTTGGGGGGTCTACTTTCTGAAATGGGGTCAATTGTGGGGTGTGTTTACTGTTCTGGCATTTTGGGCGGGGATAAATTGTGAGCAACCCTGTAAAGCCTAAAGGTACTCGTTGGACTTTCGGCCCCTTTACGCACCTAGGCTGCAAAAAAAGTGTCACACATGTGGTATCGCCGTACTCAGGAGAAGTAGGGCAATGTGTTTTGGGGTGTATTTTTACATATACCCATGCTGGGTGAGAGAAATATCTCTGTAAATTGACAACTTTGTATAAAAAAAATTAAAAAGTTTACAGAGATATTTCACACACAGTATGGGTATATGTAAAAATACACCCCAAAACACATTGCCCTACTTCTCCTGAGTACGGCGATACCACATGTGTGACACTTTTTTGCAGGCATTTCCAGATGGCCTCAAACCGGGTACGTGTCATGGCCGTACTGTAAAGTGGGGTCTGGTAGAGGATGTCCCCACTCCAGTAATGCCTCAAAGGGGAGAGGCGGGGATTAGCGATTGGCGGTGGATGGACCATGAGAAAGCTGGGGTCCACCAGCCACAGCGCTCCCTGCTCCGTTCTCAAATTAGGTGTAGGTCCCAGCTGTGGGACCGGCACCTATCAGACAATGGGGGCATATCCTAGCGATATGCCCCCATTGTCTAAGATGGGAATACCCCTTTAATTATTACTTTATTATACAGTAAAAAGAAATGCTCTACAAGAAAACCCCGAACATGTAGAACCTTTTCGGCAAGTGCTCTGATTAAAGAGTTGAAGTGCTTACAGTGGAATATTGTGATACATGATAATGCGGTAATCATTTGCTATACACAGGTAATACCTGATCATTCCACTTAAAGTCTGGATTGATACTTAATCGAACTCTTAGAACCGTGCGGGTAATGGGTTGGATGGTCGCTTCCATTGTAATGGATGGAATTTGATGGACGCACTGTTTCACCTTTAGCCCAATGTTCACATGATGCAACATGTGACCTAAAAAAAAGGTACATTAGGTTAAAAACGTTTGCATATACAGGAACACTAATGCAATCAGACTTGTAAATCAGCTTTTAGATGAGCATATTACAGCCTGCATGCTTTGCATTGTAGTGTACAAATGACTGACTTTTTTGACCTGGCATGTTCTAATGTTTTGTAATACTTAACTGGAATTAGTAAAGTGCGGGTTTTAGTATTAGCAACTCTGAATAATAAGTGTTAACCCAATCAATGACTTCTCTACACTATAGTTAAAAATAGCAAGAAGATATTAGACACATTAGAAATGGAAAATGCATGCATGTTAAGGATATGGAGTTTACATACTTTTCCTGACTGATCAAAACAACAAGGAAAATTGGAAATATACAAAGGGTCAGCAACCTCCAACGCTCCAGCTGTTGGGAAACTACAACTCCGAGCATTTACAGTTGCTCAGCTGTTCTCAGAATTCTAATAGAAGGGAGTGGAGCACGCTGGCAGTTGTAGTTTCACAAAAGCAGTAGAGATGGTGGTTGCTTGAAAGTAGTAACAAGTAAAAAGTGGATGGTTAAAGGGGTTGGCCACCATAAGTATAAAAGACAATAAAGTGCCCTAGAGTAGACAACAACTGAAGCCAAGAGGTATTTGTATCATGAGAGACATACTGTGTATATATAATTTTTCTACTGCATTCAGCATAGCATGCTCACAGTGATGAGAGGCTGTGTGGGCGGAGCAAAGTGAAAGTAAAAATCCCAGCATGCATCACAGCAAGCATCTTCAGAGGAGCAGTCACATGACCTCTCTGCCTACTTGTGATGTCATAGTGACAACAGCACCTCAGGTGTCATCTCATCAGTCAAATAACTACATAGAGAAATCAACATAATGATAGCAATCCTACATTCCCAGCATTGAATAAAGGTTACTGCTTTTCCCACAATGGGATATACAGTCAGGTCTATAAATATTGGGACATCGACACAATTCTAACATTTTTGGCTCTATACACTACCACAATGGATTTGAAATGAAACAAACAAGATGTGCTTTACCTGCAGACTGTCAGCTTTAATTTGAGAGTATTTACATCCAAATCAGGTGAACGGTGTAGGAATTACAACAGTTTGCATATGTGCCTCCCACTTGTTAAGCGACCAAAAGTAATGGGACAGAATAATAATCATAAATCAAACTTTCACTTTTTAATACTTGGTTGCAAATCCTTTGCAGTCGATTACAGCCTGAAGTCTGGAACGCATAGACATCACCAGACGCTGGGTTTCATCCCTGGTGATGCTCTGCCAGGCCTCTACTGCAACTGTCTTCAGTTCCCGCTTGTTCTTGGGGCATTTTCCCTTCAGTTTTGTCTTCAGCAAGTGAAATGCATGCTCAATCGGATTCAGGTCAGGTAATTGACTTGGCCATTGCATAACATTCCACTTTTTTCCCTTAATAAACTCTTTGGTTGCTTTTGCAGTATGCTTTGGGTCATTATCCATCTGCACTGTGAAGCGCCGTCCAATGAGTTCTGAAGCATTTGGCTGAATATGAGCAGATAATATTGCCCGAAACACTTCAGAATTCATCCTGCTGCTTTTGTCAGCAGTCACATCATCAATAAATAGAAGAGAACCAGTTCCATTGGCAGCCATACATGCCTACGCCATGACACTACCACCACCATGCTTCACTGATGAGGTGTTATGATTAGGATCATGAGCAGTTCCTTTCCTTCTCCATACTCTTCTCTTCCCATCACTCTGGTACAAGTTGATCTTGGTCTCATCTGTCCATAGGATGTTGTTCCAGAACTATGAAGGCTTTTTTAGATGTCGTTTGGCAAACTCTAATCTGGCCTTCCTGTTTTTAAGGCTTACCAATGGTTTACATCTTGTGGTGAACCCTCTGTATTCACTCTGGTGAAGTCTTCTCTTGATTGTTGACTTTGACACACATACACCTACCTCCTGGAGAGTGTTCTTGATCTGGCCAACTGTTGTGAAGGGTGTTTTCTTCACCAGGGAAAGAATTATTCGGTCATCCACCACAGTTGTTTTTCGTGGTCTTCCGGGTTTTTCGTTGATGCTGAGCTCACCGTTGCGTTCCTTCTTTTTAAGAATGTTCCAAACAGTTGTTTTGGCCACACCTAATGTTTTTACTATCTCTCTGATGGGTTTGTTTTGTTTTTTCAACCTAATGATGGCTTGCTTCACTGATCGTGACAGCTCTTTGGATCTCATCTTGAGAGTTGACAGCAACAGATTCCAAATGCAAATAGCACACTTGAAATGAACTCTGGACCTTTTATCTTCTCATTGTAATTGGGATAATGAGGGAATAACACACACCTGGGCATGAAACAGCTGAGAAACCAATTGTCCCATTACTTTCGGTACCTTAACAAGTGGGAGTCACATATGCAAACTGTTGTAATTCCTACACCGTTCACCTGATTTGGATGTAAATACCCTCAAATTAAAGCTGACAGTCTGCAGTTAAAGCACAAGCACATCTTGTATGTTTCATTTCAAATCAATTGTGGTGGTGTACAGAGCCAAAAATGTTAGAATTGTGTCGATGTCCCAATATTTATGGACCTGACTGTATATAAAATACATACATGTGTGTGGATATGTACATAGGAGTACAGGGTGTGTGTGTGTGTGTGTGTGTGTATATATATATATATATATATATATATATATAATGTGTATGTGAGCGATATCTATCATCATTTACTGTATCTATTTACATCTCTATATCTATCTATATCTACGGTGCTGGGAGATGTGTATATCTCACTCAGAAACCTCAGATGGATGAGATAACTGAAATCCAGAAAGCTGCAGTGGTTTCAGCAAAGGTTTCTGCTGTTTTAACCCCTTCCCAACATATGACGTAATAGTACGTCATGGCGTCAGGTGCGATCCCGCATTTTGACGTACTATTATCGGGCGGGCAAAAAATAGAAAAATAGAAAAAACACATATTAGGTATCGCCGCATCCGTAACGACCGCCTCTATAAATATATCACATGATCCACCCTGTCCAACAAACACAGTAAAAAAATAAAATAAAAACTGATTAAAAAAATTGCTATTTTTGTCACATTACATCACAAAAAGTGCAACACCAAGCGATCAAAAAGGCGTATGCCCCCCAAAATGGTACCAATAAAACAGTCACCTCATCCCACAATAAAAGAGCCCCTACATAATAAAATTGCCCAAAAAATAAAAAAAAATATAACTCTTAGAACATGGAGACACTAAAAAAATCATTTTTTTGTTTCAAAAATGCAATTATTGTGTTAAAGGGAAATAAATAAATAAAAAGTATACATATTAGGTATTGCCGTGTCCGTAACAACCAGCTCTATAAAAATATCACATGACTTAACTCCTCAGGTGAACACAGTAAAAAAAACTAAAAATAAAAACAGTGCCAAAAAAGCTATTTTTTGTCACCTTACATCACAAAAATTGCAACACCAAGCGATCAAAAAGGTGTATGCCCCCCCCAAACTGGTACCAATAAAACAGTCACCTCTTCCCACAAAAAAAGAGCCCCTACCTAAGACAATCGCCCAAAAAAAAAAAAAAAAAGATCTCAGAACATGGAGACACTAAAACATAATTTTTTTTTGCAATTATTGTGTTAAAGTGAAATCTAAAAAGTATACATAATAGGTATCGCCGCGTCCGTAAAAACCAGCTGTATGAAAATATCACATGATCTAACTCCTCAGGTAAACACCGTAAAAAAATAAAAAATAAAAACAGTGCCAAAAAAGCAATTTTTTATCAACTAACATAATTTAAAGTTCAACACCAAGCAATCAAAAAGGTGTATGCCCTCAAAATAGAACCAATCAAACCGTCATCTCATCTTGCAAAAAATGAACCCCTATCTAAGGCAATCGGTCAAAAATAAAAAAAACTATGGCTCTCAGACTATGGAGACACTAAAACAATTTTTTTGTTTGTTTTAAAAATGCTATTATTGTGTAAAAGTATACATATTAGGTATTGCCACGTCTGTAACGACCTATTCTATAAAAATATAACGTGACCTAACCCCTGACGCGAACGCTGTTAAAATAAATAAATAAAAACGGTGCCAAAACAACCTATTTTTTGGTCACCTTGCCTCATAAAGTGTAATAATGAATGATCAAAAAATCATATCTACTCAAAAATGGTACCAATAAAAACGACAACTCTTCCTGCAAAAAAAGAGCCCCTGCACAAGACAATTGGCAGAAAAATAAAAAAAATATGGCGTTCAGAAAATGGAGACAGAATTTTAATTTTTTTAAAATGCTTTATTATGTAAAACTGAAACAAAGAAAGTAGACATATTTGATATCACCGTGTCCGTAACAACCTGATTTATAAAAATAGTGCATGATCTAACCTGTCAGATGAACGTTGTAAAAAAAATACTAAAAAAATGCCAAAACAGCCATTTTTTGGTTACCTTGCCTCACAAAAAACGTAATATAGAGCGATTAAAAATCATATGTACCCCAAAATCGTACCAATAAAACTGTCACCTTATCCCCTAGTTTCCAAAATGGGGTCACTTTTGGTAGTTTCTACTGTAGGAGTACATCAGGGGGGCTTCAAATGGGACATGGTGTCTAAAAACCAGTCCAGCAAAATCTGCCTTCCAAAAACCATGCGGCAGTCCTTTCCTTCTGTGCCCTGCCGTGCGCCCTTACATCAGTTTACGATCATATATGGGGTGTTTATGTAAACCTCAGAATCAGGGTAATAAATGTTGAATTTTTTTTGGATGTTAACCCTCAATGTGTTAAAGAAAAAAATGGATTAAAATTGAAAATCTGCCAAAAAAGTGAAATTTAGAAATGTAATCTCCATTTTCCTTTAATTCTTGTGGAACACCTAAAGGGTGAATAAAGTTTGTAAAATCAGTTTCGAGTAACTTGAGGGGAGTAATTTCTACAATGGGGTCATTTATGGGGGGGTTTCTATTATTTAAGACCACAAAGTGACTTCAGACCTGAACGGGTCCTTAAAAAGTGGGTTTTGGAAACTTTCTTAAAATGTTTTAGAATTGCTTCTAAAATTCTAAGCCATCTAACATCCCCAAAAAATAAAATGACATTTACAAAATGATACAAACATAAAGTAGACATATGGGGAATGTTAAGTAATAAATATTTTATGAGGTATCAATTTCTGTTTTAAAAGTACAGAAATAGAAATTTTGATAATTGTTAATTTTTCAAAATTTTTGGTCAATTTGAGATTTTTTCATAAATAAAGGTGAAATATATTGACTCAAATTAATGACTATTATGAAGAACAATGTGTCACGAGAAAACACTCTCAGAATGGCTTGGATAAATAAAAGCGTTCCAAAGTTATTACTACATAAAGTGACATGTCAGATTTGCAAAAAAATGGCCTGGGCAGGAAGGTGAAAACTGGCCCGAGGTAGAAGGGGTTAAAGAGACCTAGGGCTAATGTCTGTGATTGACCATAATGCCGATCGCAGACAGATGCCATGGTCTTTTGTAACCACAGCATCTGAGGTGGCTTTCCCCAAGAGTGCTGCACCACATATAGTGACCTGCAATGCACAGATAACAGCCGAATGCAGGCAGTTTGCAGATGCGAACCCATCTTCAATGGGTCTGCGATCCGCAAGATACGTTCCGCACCAAAAAAATATAGAACACGTTCTATTTTTTTGCAATGCAGAAGCACGGAGATAAATCCTTTGGAAGCCCTTTGTACTGCTTCCGGGGCTTCTGATCCGTGCCTCCCCTCCATACCACTCTGTATCTTGCAGATTGCAATCCCATTCAAGTCAATGGGATGTTTGATGTCCACAATACAGGAACGAGACGACAAGCAGTGTAATGCACTCGCATGGAGCACTGCCTCCTCTTCATCCAGCTGATTGGCGGGGATGCCGGTTGTCAGGCCCCCGTTTTGCGAACCAGAATAGGTAGTTACATTAATGGCTGTCTGCGTCGTTCCGCAAATTGCGGAACGTACAAGGACGCCATCCGTGTTTTGCGGTTCCGCAATTTGCAGACCGCAAAACATACAACGGTCATGTGCACGAGGCTTAAGCCTGTTCAGACCCCTGCCTTTAGCAGGAGCCTGATCAGCTATAACAAGGCAAGCCGGATGCCTGTGCAGGCTACCGGTTGCCATAGTAACCATCGGGACGCTGCTACAGCAGCGCAACGCCCAATGGGGGAGGGAGTGCCCTCCCTCTGTTAACCCATCAAGCATCGGGCCGCTGCATAGAAGGGGTTGAACGGCCGACTTCGGTGCCAAGCAGAGTGTGAGCTGTATATCATAGCTGACACTCTACTAACCGCTCAGCCATCCTGAAACAGATCGGGGCGGGAGGGGCGGAGGGTGATCAGCAGCGCTGCCGCCAGCCATCCTGAAATTAAGGGGGACAATGGCTCGTTTTCTCTAGGGACAATCATCAGGGGAAATAAAATGGCAGCTGCCCTATTAACACACACAAAACCCATCCTAATAACATAGCAGGACAGTGTACTTCAAATTAGGGAACTAAAGTGCTGTCTAAGCCCTCCTCTGTCATGAATTATGATCCTACACCCAGCTGATAACATAGCTGATAACATCTTCAGCTCTGTGTGTAGGAGCTAACGAAGTGAAAGTGCAGACAGGACAGATGAGACTGCTGTAGGACTGTGGTAATGTAGCAGAGTACATACAAGTGCTGCTGCTCCTTACCCACAACCCTACCAGTCCGTCCTCTCTGTGCTTTCACTTCATTAGCTCCTACACACAGAGCTGAAGATGTTATCAGCTGTGTGTAGGATCATAATTCATGACAGAGGAGGGCTAAGACAGCTCACTGCATTGAAGTAACTCGTCCTGCTGTATTATTAGGATGGGTTTTGTGTGCTAATAGGGCAGCAACTATTTTTTTGGGGCACTTTGACATGGGAGATCAGGGTTCAAATCTTGGCTAGGTAGGGTCAGTACCTATTCAGTAGGAAGTCCTTGGGCAAGACTACCTAACACTGCAGGGTGGCCCCTTGAGCGCGCCCCTAGTGGCTGCAGCTCTTGAGCACTTTTTTTTTTTTAATAGTATCTTTTTATTTATTAATTTAGCAAAAAGCATAACAAACACATCAAATACAGACAATCATCAATTGAGTCCAGTACAAATCAAATACATGGGATCAATCATAACAGTTCCTCATGACCCAAGTTTGGGACAGAAGAAAAAGATATCACTTTCAGGATGAACAGTACCCAACATATCAATCCTAAGGAAGATTAAAAGTACTGCACACACACACACACACATTCACACACGCCTTCATTGGTCAGAACAGTCTTTCAGTCATCTATGGTACTAGAGTCTGGGCTCCAATCCAGGGGTCCCATATCTTCATGAAGCGATCAGGGGTCCCTCTTCTCTCATACACAAACTTGTATAATTCAAGATCAGCATTAACTAGATGTACCCATTGTTGCACAGTAGGATTCTTAGGAGGTTTCCAGTTGAGAAGGATAGTTTTCCTAGCATAATATAAGAGTATTCTATACAGCTTCCTGCCAAATTTGGTGGGAACAATCTCGTTGGCTACTCCCAACAGACTAGTGAGTTCAGTACAGACGTTAGGAAAGCCTAGTTTGTCATTAAAATATTTATGGATCTCTTCCCAGAAGCCATGAATAATCGGACACTGCCAAACCATGTGTATAAGACAACCGTTTTCATGTCCACATCTTGTACAATGAGGGTTCGGCAATTTACCCATTTTAAATAGTCTCACAGGAGTATAATAAATCCTATGAAGCCATTTAACTTGAATCAACTGATCCCTAGCACTTACCACTGTAGATCTCCATGTACAGCTAGATTCTTTAACATGAACATCTTCCAAACCTTCAATGTCCCTTTTCCACCTAACAAATGCCCTGTCTAGGGGGGAGTCCTGCAACGCCATCAACGACGCATACAGGGTCGACACTGGTTTGACCAACGGAACCCTCCTAATCGCTGCCTCAACTGTACCACACTCCAGCTTTAAAGGTTCTCTACCAAACTGAGGCCAAAATTCAAACTCCAGTAATGAGAACAGCTCCGGAAGCACTCTGTTTCTCCACAAAGGCAAATATGGCGACCAAGTAATATCATTCTCATCAGGGTTACATTTCTGACCCCATTTGACCCACATCTGTACTGCAGCAGCCATCGATTGGGTGTAGTGTATTGTAGACCTAGCCCCCCTCCTATACGCCAAGTTCGTAAGTGCCTCATAGGACCCCAATAAAGCTGCCTCCAACACTACCGCCGGGTTACCTGAGTCAGCCCGTACCCACCACGCCACATAGCTCAGCTGCACCGCTACATAGTACATGTACAGGTTTGGCAAGGCAAGACCCCCCCCGCAGGTAAGACGCCTGGAGGGTGGATCTCGCTATTCTGGGAGAAGACTTATTCCATAGAAAGGGAGCGATTATTCTATCCAAAGTAGCAAAATGTCTCTTGGGGAGTAACACTGGGGCAGCCCTATATAAGTATAGCAATTTTGGGAGAAGAATCATTTTTACCACATTGATACGCCCAATCAGAGTTAAAGGAAGGTTTTCCCAAGCCTCTAGCTTTCGAGTAATGGATTGCATTGTAGGAGCAACATTCAAATCATAAAATTTTGCCACTTCTTTATGAACAATAATCCCCAAATATGTAAATTGCTCCACAATCTGAAGCTTATTGTTCACCGAAATGCGAGCTGGGTCAACATCATCAACCAGACATAGACTAGACTTAGCCCAGTTCACACGGAGACCCGAGAAACCCCCAAATTGATCAACACCTAAAAGGGTATCCAAGGATTTCCCTGAATCTGCTAGGTAAACCAGCATGTCATCAGCATATAATGAAAGCTTTTCTGATATTCCAGCTATTTCCCAGCCTTCTATACCTGAATTAGAGGATATGAGTATCGACAAAGGTTCCATAATTAATGCAAATAACAGGGGGGAGAGAGGGCAGCCCTGTCTAGTGCCTCTACCCAAGGGGAAGGAGTCCGATGTGTACCCATTCACCCGGACTCTCGCCGAAGGGGATCTATAAAGCATTTGTAACCAGCACAAAAATTTCTCCGGAAAGCCCATTTGAGTCAGTACTGCCCACATAAATTCCCATTCTACTGAATCAAATGCTTTTTCATTGTCTAAGGACGCAAGAGCCCTCATACCTCTGTTATCATGTTTGACCTGAAGATTAGTGAACAATCGCCTTAAATTAATATCTGTGGTTTTCCCTGGCATAAAACCCGATTGATCTACCCCAACCAAGGAGAGAATTACCCCCCACAATCTTAACGCCAGTACCTTCGCAAAGATTTTGACGTCAAGATTCAGAAGTGAGATAGGTCGATAAGAGCTACACTGGTCAGATGGTTTCCCCGACTTGTGAATCACTACTATCGTTGCCTCCAGAAAGGACGGTGGCAACGAACCACTTTCCAGTGCATACCTCAACAGCTTCCCAAATCTACTAACCAGGTCTTTAGAAAATCGCTTATACCATTCAGCAGGAAATCCATCGGGTCCCGGGGTTTTCTTGGTTGCTAAGGAACTAATGGCCGTTTCAATCTCCAGGTCAGATATGTCTGCCGCCAGGGCTCCCCTGTCATCTCTGTCCAAAGAAGGAATATTAATACCTGCTAAGAAATTGACAATTTCCTCCGAAGTACACGTGATCTTGGGGGCATACAATGTCTCATAATAGGAGGCAAACTGTAGGCAGACATCTCTAGGCTCCCTCAATAAGATCCCTTGGTCATTCAGAACTCCCGCCACCACCGTTTGCTGTGTCTCAGATCTAGTCAAGTACGCCAAGGCCCTGCCACACTTATCACCATCTGAAAAAATAGTTTGCCTCTGATTTAAAAGTTTCTTCTCAGTATATTCAGTTAAATGCAAAGTAAACCTACGCTGCGCCTCAAGCCACAAAGTCTGCTTCTCAGGGCACGGATCTAGTATATATAACCTCTCCTTATCAGCTAGTTCCGTCTCTAGTTTTATCCGTTTGATATTCAGCTCCTTTCTATGAGTTGCAATAGCAGCAATCAATGCCCCTCTCATTACTGATTTGAAAGCATCCCATTCTACCAGAGGATTCGTAGACCCTTCATTTTCTGCCCAGTAGTTCCCCATTGCATCTAGACTCTCGCTCACCACAGGTAATACCTCGAGCCACATAGGGTTTAACCGCCACTGCTTATCAGTCGAAGCCAGCGGCTGTGACAGTATCAGAAGGAGGGGGGCATGGTCTGAAACTCCTCTCGGTAGATAATCACTAGACTTGATATAGGGGGATAAGTCTCTGCTGACAAAGGCCAGATCTATACGAGAGAGTGAGCCAGTAGAAGCTGAATAGCAAGAGAATTGCGCATCTGTGGGGTGGAAATAGCGCCACGCCTCTACTAAATCATAAGTATTAGCCCAATGTGATAGGACATTGTTGTGTGAGGCCTGGGGAACCCTTCTGTCCCGTATAGGATCTAAAGTGGCATTATAGTCACCCATAATAATATAAGGTATTGCTGGAAATCCTGCTATTTTAGCTGTAATTAAGTCTAGGACCTCTCTGCGGAATGGCGGAGGAATATATAGTCCCACAAATAGGTACTGCAGGCCTCTGACACAAGCATGTAAAATCACATACCTACCATAAGGGTCTAGCTGCACAGATAGTATTTGAAATGGAAGACTTTTAGCAATTAAAATAGACACGCCTCTAGCGTGGTTTGAGTAAACCGCATGATATGTGGGGCCTATCCATGGGCGCCGCAAAGCTAGTACTTTCTGGCCCTGCAGGTGCGTTTCTTGCAATAACATTATGTCAGGGTTATACCTCTTCAGATAATTGAACACTAAAGACCGTTTAATCTTATCATTCAGACCCCGAACATTCCACGAAAGTAGCTTAATTACCGCCATTTATTCTTCCAAAGATAACATCTCCATAGTTTCCGACCAATGAAGGCACATTCACGCACACATACAATCCACATCAAAGAACCCCTCAACAGAGAAACCCTCTCCAACCCACCCATTCCCAACCTCCCTAACCCACCCTGCCCAAACCTTCCTAACATGGTTGAGCCTGACACCCCAAACTAGCAACTCCTGGGTACGATAACCTACCCTAACTCATTAGAACATATATACCATATAGGTACGTTGGTGATAGGAAGCAAGTATATACGTCTACCCACAACAGTGCATAGTCATACAGGGTGTTGCCACCCAGCATACCAATATGGGGTTAAACATCTGATCAATACACAAAGTCAAAGAACAGGGAATCTAACAGGAGTAATAATGGTGCATTTAAACCAGATACTCCCCCCCTCCCCCAACCATCTTGTCAGCAAGACAATTTAACATTTAATCAAGTATTATATGCTTCAGCTGCCAACACTATAGTATAGACCATCAGCGGTGAGGCCTTGCATTTAGATTTCTTTCAATCCATTCAGTAGCCTCTTCAGGAGTACTAAAAAAACGGACTGTTTCACCATCTTGCACCCTCAAGCGAGAAGGGTAGATCGTGGCATATTTCACATTTTTGTCCCTCAGCCGCGCTCGGACCTCAGTAAACTGCTTCCTTTTCTTCTGGACCTCTGCAGTAAAGTCCGGGTAAAAGGACAAACGGACATTCTCATAGCTGACATTTCCCTTCTGTCGAGCAGCTAGCAAAATAGCGTCTCTGTCCCTGTAGTTCAGGATCTTCATGATGAAAGGTCTAGCAGGGGATCCCTGCGGTAAGGGCCTGGTTGGAATCCGATGCGCCCTTTCTATAACAAAGCAACTGGAAAGTGAGATGGGATGTAACACTTCTTTTATGAGCTGTTCCGCAAAAATTTCTGGGGTAGACCCTTCTGCTCGCTCCGGTAAGCCCAGGATACGGACGTTGTTACGTCTATTGCGGTTCTCAGCGTCCTCCGCCCTGGCTTGCAGCATCTGAACCTGTTGCAGCAGCTGCCTGGTGTCATTTCCAGCTGCTCTGGACGCATCTTCCACATCACTCACTCTTTGCTTCACTGCAGATGTTCTTTCACGTATTTTGTCAAAATCGTGTCGCAAACAGCTAAGGTCAGACTGTAGATGGTCTATCTTTGATGTAAGAGCAGCTTGACAGGCAGCTATAGCTTTCATAATTTGAGAGGCTTCAGCAGAGGAACCAGGGACAGGAGACCCCTCACTTTCCTATTCAGTGTGACTCATGGCGTCCATGAATCGTTTAACAGATGATGGAGCCACAGAAGAAGTTTTGCGGCCCATAGAAATAGTCCACAGACACTTTAAAGATCTGCTGGGGTTTGTCACTCATGCAGCAAATCAAGATGAGGCTTTATTAAATTCAGCAAGTCCTGCCACACAGCCAAGTAGACTGCCAGATATCTTTACATTCCTCAGGGGGGAGGGGGATAAGTACACCAGCACCACCACTAAACTTTCATATAAACTGTGGTGAACTCTGCAGCTTTCATATATAAAGACTCCTAACAGGATTACCACTGCAGGACTTCAGGATAATAGTGGAAGTAGGGAGATACAGAGCGTTTCGCCGATCCACTCCGTTTGCTGGGGCAGAGAGGAGCACCGCTGCACATACACTTAACGGCAAGATGGCGCCCACCGCGCGGCTTCTTCCCGCCTCGGTCTTCGGCTCAAGATTCCAGCAGGTATCGGCAGCAGTCCAAGGTAAGCGTCCCTCTGCTCCTCTCCCTCAATCCGTCGGCATCCACAGCACCACAGCCAAAACTTAGCAATCCAGCTCCGGGCAGAGTGTCCCCAAGTATGAAGGGGTCCAACATATAGTGAATGCGCTCAAAAAACCCAGATTATGCCAGGTGTATAAAGGATATTTCACAGGATTTTGTAGGAGCACTGCAATCCTGCTTCCTCACTCCATGCTGGCTCGGCCACGCCCCCCTCTTGAGCGCTTTGAGTCTGACAGGAGACAAGCGCTATACAAATGTTAGGATTATTATTTCTCCTCATGTTTGTCCCCTAGGGGAAATGAGCTAGTATTAGTAATAAATGCTATTTGTGAATGTGTTTATTATATAGTAATATTTAGATATTTTAAGTCATTTTATTTTATTAAATCCCAGAGAACCCCTTTAAAGAAAAACTCAAAAAAGGTCTCCTGGCACTAGTTATAAATTTCCACGTACATGTAGAAAATAAATTTGATACTATTTTAATATTCCTGGTTGCAGCTCTGGTGAGCACCGGCAACAATGTCTATAGAAATCTCAAGGACATGCCATTAAAACATCACCAGTACTTCTGCAGACTGGTGGAGGACAAGGTCCAATTGCTAGACAATGGAACAAAAGGTCCATATAAAAAATAAGTTCCCTTTGCTTCCAGCCCCTTCCTGAGTCCATGCCGCAAAGGATTCACACAGTTCCAAGGGAAAAGTGCTACTAAGTGCTAGAAAGATAAATGGCCAAAGACTGTATATAGCCAAAGAGTAAGTGTCATAAAGCATAAAACACTGTAATACACATCAAGTCTGGTGTAGTAATACATAAGGCCACCATTCCAAGCACTTACATATTCCAACTACTATATTATCTATACTTTACTACTGCATGTTAATAATTTAGGTTCTTTTAATTACCAATCTCATCTTTCCTCATATCCTTCAGTTTATCAATAGTCAGTTTCTTATCTTCCAGCTTTGTTAACACACTAGGGTGAAGAATAGAGAATTGCCTAAGAGGGCTAGCCCAGCCCCAGAGACGCTTGTCAATGACTTTGCTAAGGTTTAGGAGTCTGTAAGTCATAGCTGGCCACCTTTTTCTGAGGGCTATCTCGAAAAGAGCTCTTACGATTCGTGCAGCATTCTGTAAAAACACAATTATAAATGTGAAGCACCTAAAAAACAATACAGTACCTACAGGGAAGGAATAAACCAGTTAATAATGATCGCAGATCTTACATATCAAGTTGGAAAATACAATACTGTGATGCATTAGTGCATGCAAAGAGTAAAACATAAACCTTCTAACAAATAAATATAGAACATTAAAAAAAAAAAATCAAATGATCAGAGTATTTAGACAATTTTAAATTACCTGTGCAACATATGCTGAATCCGAGATGAGGGAAAAATTGTCAATTTCTCCACGCCCAATATATGTCTGAAGAAGAATATTTACTTTTCCATAGCCATTTTCCACTCCACCGGCAACAGGCAGTTCACAATAATTATCAATTAAGTGCTCCAATTCTTCACTCTCTTCATCACGTACCTATCATGGAAAGACAACACATTAAAAATGAAGTACATTCTAAAAAGGCAATACAATACTGAAGGGGTGAGAAAGCACATGAAAAAGTGGTGCAACCAAATATGCTTACTTCTGTTTATTTCCAGGGCAATGAACTGTCACACATTTGCAATGTCATGCTGCTAACATATTACAGGCCTTAGTAGTAATTATTTTTCTATGGTGACTGAAGGAGTCAATTTATTTATAATACTGGTCATACACAACCCAATGCAATGGTAAAAAGCCCTTCATCTGTTTTTTAACACAAGTTAACAAATTTTCAGAAAAGTCTAGATGCAGGCAGGTCATGGACTGCTAGTTTTGGTGGGATATCTACCTGTTTATGGTTTAAAAAAAACCTCTACATTGTCATTATGTGAGGAAAAGAAAACAAGCACTGGAAAGGCCAAAGTAATAGGAGCAGTGTAAGACAATGCAACAAATGTGTCTGTGAATTCAAACAACTCATCAATAATTATGTCACAAGGAACCAAAACTTACCTACCGGAGAAATTTAGTTAGAAAGAAAATCAAGTTCTCTCACCACATTGCTCCCATAATGCCCATTCTGCAGGCATCGGGGCAAGAGTGTGTGCAGTGGGATGTGTTATTGGGTTAAAAGTCCAGCTGACACCTCCTAGTTCAGTTTTTATGTAATGCTATCTGCCTTGTGCTGGTGAAAGGTGATTGTACGGGAGATGTCCAGCATTCACCAGCAGATGGCAGACAGCATTGTGTCAAAGAGGAGGAGGTAAAGAAGGCTCCAAGCATCTCCTAATCACAACTGGGAGGAGCATGTCAGGTAGACGGTAACCTGCTCCCTTTCAACAGAGACGGAAAATGTACAGTATGTGTCTCAATGTATATATTTGTGAATATACAATATCCATATAGGTGTCTCAGTGTGTACAGTGGTCCTTCGAGTTATATTTTTAATTGGTTCCAGGATGACCATTCTATGTTGAAACCATTGTAACTTGAGACCACAGCTCTCTTGAAAACTAGTAATTGGTTCTAAAGGCCCAACATATCAACCCAGTATATAATAGAAAAATGAAGTATTACGAAAAATAAGCTAGGACACATAAAGTAAGCCCTTACATATAAGAGTCAAGAAAAGACGTTAGAAGCAGTAAATACATTTCTGTGAGCTTCTTTTGGGTCCTGTTACAGCACACACATGTACCAGAGAAATAACATGGAACCACCCTTACCTGACGTCTAAGGGAGCAGCTCATCCTGGTACAGACATAGCCCGTACATGTAGTACTGCACTATACTGTAAGGAGGAAACCATTAGACAGGGAAAGACAGGAAAGACAGGGAAGGCAAGAAGGGGGAGGGGTGGCCCTGTATGTGAAAGACAGTATAAAATCTAATTTGATACAAGTTAGCGAGAACAATTTAGAGTCAGTTTGGGTTACCTTGCAGCTTGATAATCATAAGGTAACTCGTGTAGGTGTGATATATAGACCACCTAGCCAAGTCAAAGAATTAGATGATCTACTAGTTGAGGAAATAGCTAAAATGACATTGAAGGGGGAAGTTCTCATTATGGGAGACTTCAATCTTCCTGATGTAAACTGGAAAACCAAAATAGCTAGTTCTGCCAGGAGTACAGATATTCTAAATTCCCTACTGGGATTATCTCTACAGCAAGTAGTTGAGGAGCCAACCTGGAAGGAGGCCATTTTAGATTTAGTATTTACAAATGGGAATTTGGTATATGATATTACTGTAGGGGAAAGCTTGGGATCTAGTGATCACCAGTCAGTGTGGTTTACTATAAGCACAGTGACTGAGTCACACCACACAAAAACAAAAGTTTTAGATTTTAGAAAAACTGACTTTTCTAAAATTAGATTAGTGGTATACGAGTCCCTATCAGATTGGAACAGTTTCATTGGAGTCCAGGAGAAATGGGACTACTTAAAAGAGGCACTATTGAAGGCAACAGAAAATTGCATTAGGCTTGTCAGTAAAAGCAAAAAAAGGAAAAGACCACTGTGGTACTCAGCAGAAGTGGCCAAAATCATTAAAAACAAAAAGATAGCATTTAGGAATTATAAAAAAAAATAAAACGAGAATGACAGGCTAATTTACAAGATTAGGCAGAGAGAGGCCAAACAAGTTATAAGAGCTTCTAAAGCACAGTCAGAAGAGAAATTAGCTGTCAGGGGAAAAAGGCGATAAGGCATTCTTCAGATACATAAATGAAAAAAGGAAACTAAAACAAGGAATTACAAAATTAAAAACAAAAGAAGGAAGGTATATGGAAGAAGATAAAGAACTAGCTGACTGCCTCAATGAATACTTCTGTTCAGTCTTTACGAAGGAAAATGAAGGAAATGGACCTCAGTTAGGAAAGAAGACTAATGAATCTTTTGATGCACGTGTCTTTACAGAGGAAGAGGTCCTAAGTCAGCTGTCTAAAATCAATACAAATAAGTCACAGGGGCCTGATGGGATACACCCAAAGCTATTAAAAGTGCTCAGCGGTGAACTAGCAAAACCATTAACAGGTTTATTTAACCAATCACTGGCAACAGGAGTCGTCCCAGAAGATTGGAAATTAGCAAATGTTGTGCCGATTCACAAGAAAGGTAGTAGGGAGGAATCGGGCAACTATAGGCCAGTAAGCCTGACATCAATAGTGGGGAAATTAATGGAAACCATACTTAAGGAGAGGATTGTGGAACATCTAAAATCCCATGGATTGAAAGATGAAAAACAGCATGGGTTTAGTTCAGGGAGATCATGTCAAACTAATCTTATTGATTTTTTTGATTGGGTGACTAAAACAATAGATGGCGGAGGTGCAGTAGACATCGCTTATCTAGACTTCAGTAAGGCTTTCGATACTGTCCCACACAGAAGGCTTATCAATAAATTGCAGTCTTTGGGCTTGGACTACCATATTGTTGAATGGATTAGGCAGTGGCTGAGGGACAGGCAACAGAGGGTTGTAGTCAATGGAGTATATTCAGACCAAGGTCTTGTTACCAGTGGGGTACCTCAGGGATCTGTTCTGGGACCCATATTGTTTAATATCTTTATCAGCGAAATTGCAGAAGGCCTCGATGCAAAGGTGTGTCTTTTTGCTGATGACACAAAGATTTGCAACAGGGTTGATGTTCCTGGAGGGATACACCAAATGGAAAAGGATTTAGGAAAACTAGAGGAATGGTCAAAAATCTGGCAACTAAAATTGAATGTGGATAAGTGCAAAATAATGCACCTGGGGCGTAAAAACCCAAGAGCAGTATATAAAATCAGTGATACAGTCCTAACCTCAGTATCTGAGAAAAGGGATTTAGGGGTCATTATTTCAGAAGACTTAAAGGTAGGCAGACAATGTCATAGAGCAGCAGGAAACGCTAGCAGAATGCTTGGGTGTATAGGGAGAGGAATTACCAGTAGAAAGAGGGAGGTGCTCATGCCACTCTACAGAGCACTAGTGAGACCTCATTTGGAGTATTGTGCTCAGTACTGGAGACCATATCTCCAGAAGGATATTGATACTTTGGAGAGAGTTCAGAGAAGAGCTACTAAACTAGTACATGGATTGCAGGATAAAACTTACCAGGAAAGATTAAAGGACCTTAACATGTATAGCATGGAAGAAAGACGAGACAGAGGGGATATGATAGAAACTTTTAAATACATAAAGGGAATCAACAAGGTAAAAGAGGAGAGAATATTTAAAAGAAGAAAAACTGCTACAAGAGGACATAGTTTTAAATTAGAGGGGCAAAGGTTTAAAAGTAATATCAGGAAGTATTACTTTACTGAGAGAGTAGTGGATGCATGGAATAGCCTTCCTGCAGAAGTGGTAGCTGCAAATACAGTGAAGGAGTTTAAGCATGCATGGGATAGGCATAAGGCCATCCTTCATATAAGATAGGGCCAGGGGCTATCCATAGTATTCAGTATATTGGGCAGACTAGATAGGCCAAATGGTTCTTATCTGCCGACATATTCTATGTTTCTATGTAGACTGCCAATACAGGAACTTTACCAGTCAAATGGCCATGTTTACATGTTGGATTTGAGTCTTAGGCCTGGTGCACACTTGAGCGTATTTTATACGTGCGTTTTTGTCGGACGTTTTCACAGCGCGATTGACCACAGTGGCGTCCAATGAAAAACAGAGGTGTTACGTGCGACAATACGCCCCCAAAGAAGCGCCTGTACTTCTTTGGGCGTAGGGCGTTTTTCAGCGCGTTCGTACGTGCTGTAAAGCGCGCAGGTGAGAACCATGCCCCTAGGGAAACATGGGTTTTCGCCTGTTGAGCGTTTTACAGCGCGTAGGAACGCGCTGTAAAACGCTCAAGTGTGAACCAGGCCTAAGGCATTGTATGTTGAGTCTAGTTTCAGCTTGGATGGCCCAACATCATAAGTTGAAAATAAGTTAAAAAGATTGCATCTTAAGGGACGACAGTATATAGTATGTACGTGAATGTGTCTGTGTTCATGTATATGTGTGAATCTATAGAATGACCTTGATCCCCCTGTTTACAAAATGTTGCCTAGAACCCTGCACAGAGCAGTTGGAAATGCCATACTTGGACTCATCAAACTCTTCTGGTCCAGCGTGAAATAAGAAAAGTGTAACCAAGCGGAAAAGTATACAAGAATAAGTTGCTGTTGAGGCAACATTTTTTAAACTTATTTTGCCTTCACCACTATGCTAAATAAGTGTGGATTTCCACTGAGAATTAATACAAAAAATATTTTTAATCCTAATAATCTTCACAGATGGTAAGAAATGGGATTAAATTGCCTCTGAGACAATTACCTGTTAAATTCATGTCTCTACATATTTCATAGTCTTGGACCTTTACAAAAATACATATAATTATTACAAGCTTCCACCCAATATCTATGTCAAAGCAATTTCTCTCTGCAGAGAAAATTGTTCTTCTGTAACTAAAGCAATCTAATTGAAAGTATATTAATAATGACACAATTACATTTTATTATTCATCACTATTATTAAGGTTGTCATTGACACAGAAAAAATTGCTATGCTAAACAAATTGGCCTGCTAACCCCACCGTCCTGCAAATGATGAGATTTCATTTCAATTTGACCAAAAGAAAATGTCTATCCATCCAGATTAGAACAATCTTGAATTAACTTTGAATGTGTTCATTACAGTTATAATGTCGGTATGTAGCTGATGGTCAGTGCAATGCATACATGCATATCTTCATAATCCAAGTGCTACGATGCAAAGTAGTAAACTGTCACGCGAGTAAAAAGTAATTTCCCTTGAAATAGAAAACTAATATATAACGGTATGTTGGCATATCTTCAAATATGCTGAATGGGGATGCCACAGTTAACACAATGGCTGTGCAGATCCTGCTACAATCAAGATCTTGTCATGTACGACTATACCTCATCTTGTCTCTGTATACTGAACATTGCAGTAGTATTGTTAAAATTATTAGCATTATACCAATATCTGTACAACAAACTGATAAACTGAAGTGTTCTGCCATGTGATAGACCACTGTGTAGGGATCAGAAAAAGTGCTGACTGCTATGTATAAAAAGTATACTTCAAAATAAGAAGACAAAGAGTGTGCACCATAATACGACAGCAAAAACAAACCGTACATTCCAGTGCCTTAGTACAAAAATAATACTGAATCATAGTGGAAGAATTAGCCATTGTAAAAAAAATCTATCATAAAAAATACTGTGTATTCTAATACCACAGTAAAAAGAAAACAAATAGTTAACTGTGTGCTATAGCAACATAGTAAAAAAAAACTGTAAAAAGAAAAAAAATGTAAGCTGTGGTACAAAAACATTGTACCATAATAATGAATATAAAACTGAATACTACTACAACGTAATATCAGTGTAAAAAAACTGTACAGTGAATACAGAGTTTAAAATGGTTAGCATATTACAAATAAGGGCTCTTTCACACTTGCGTTGTTGGGTTCCGGCATAGAGTTCCGTCGTCGGGGCTCTATGCCGGAAGAATCCTGATCAGGATTATCCTAATGCATTCTGAATGGAGAGAAATCCGTTCAGGATGCATCAGGATGTCTTCAGTTCCGGAACGGAACGTTTTTTGGCCGGAGAAAATACCGCAGCATGCTGCGCTTTTTGCTCCGGCCAAAAATCCTGAACACTTGCCGCAAGGCCGGATCCGGAATTAATGCCCATTGAAAGGCATTAATCCGGATCCGGCCTTAAGCTAAACGTCGTTTCGGCGCATTACCGGATCCGACGTTTAGCTTTTTCTGAATGGCTACCATGGCTTCCAGGACGCTAAAGTCCTGTTTGCCATGGTAAAGTGTAGTGGGGAGCGGGGGAGCAGTATACTTACCGTCCGTGCGGCTCCCGGGACGCTTCAGAGTGACGTCAGGGCGCCCCACGCTCATGGATGACGTGTCGCATGGATCACGTCATCCATGCGCATGGGGCGCTCTGACGTCATTCTGGCGCGCCCCGGGAGCCGCACGGACTGTAAGTATACTGCTCCCCCGCTCCCCACTACTACTATGGGAACCAGGACTTTAATAGCGTCCTGGCTGCCATAGTAACACTGAACGCATTTGCTACGGATCCGGCGGGCACCTCCGGCAAATGGAGTGCACAACGGATCCGGACAACGCAAGTGTGAAAGAGCCCTAAACTGTGTACAGCAGTAAAATAATGTGTACCGTAGTGGCATACAAAAAACTGTAGCACCATAGTAAAAAAATATAGGCCCAGATTTACTAATGTGTCTGTGCAAAAAAATGTTGTCTTATTTTTCCCCTACATGCTGAACAAGAAAAGGGGTGGTGGGCTAAGAAGCACCATTTTGTACCACAATTCTGGCTTAAAAATCTCTCTCAAAGTAAGTCAACCAATAGTTGGTACATAGTCAGAGAAAGAGTGTCTATCCCTGCATGACATTTATCCAGCCTGAGCCCCTGGGATAAATCTGGGGTCGGTCTAGAGAGTCTATGTCACTTTTAGGATTAGAATATTTGGACTACACAGTGCACCCAAGTACCATAGTGAATTTAATTTAATTTTTTAAATATGGTGTATGTAGTACCATAATAACAAAACTTTTTTGAAAATGTTGTGAACTAGAGAACTGTGCTTCTGTGTCATTTAAAGGACTGCATCACTGAAATCATACAGTGCCTCCCCTACAGACATTATGGTCAGCACTGCAGTCCAAACTGTCATGCCGAAGAATATCTAAGTAGGAATTGCCTCTGGTGTTGTATACCTCTTCTGTTTTAGGTTCTAAGTGTTTTTTGTTATTGTTTTTTAATTGGACATTTTTACGGTTTGAGTGTCACAAAGGGTGTCCAATGGGGCACTTTACACTTTTATGCAGGAACCCATTTTTAAGATATTGTAATCCCTTACAATACTATAAAAAGGAAAGGGAAGGGTTGAAAACCTTGTGGCAGTGTAGAAAATCTGTTCTTTTCATAAACTTTGTCCACAGTAATCCAAGAAATATAATTAACAATTAAACGATATACAGCTAAAAAGTAATTAGGAAATTCAAAATTTTCTGTATATTTTGGTTTACTTATTCTGTATATGTATTTACTTTGTTTCCTCTGAGTATGAAATAAATCACTGTAGGAGAAAATCTCACAGAATAGTAAGATCGATACTATAGCACTACTTAAAAAGTCCATGTATTGACAGTTTACTGAAGGGAAAATTCCCAGTTAAATATCAAGTTTCTCCTGGGACCAATTACTTTATTGGACATATTGCAGCATGGCTAGAATTAGGCTCAAATCATTGAAACAAATCACACACACAACAGTTCTATGCATGTTTATGTTAATGGTAACTGTAAAATAAACTTCACAAAACGTCTTACCTTGATCTGCTCAAATTCTTCAGCTTTAGAGACAATAGCAAAAATATCCCCTTCAGTTTTGTGAGCATCAAATAATTCATTGAAAGTCTGCCAAATTATAAAAGGAAAAAAGTGAACTGAATACGAACACATCCTATATAGTTACTTTATCTATGATAACAATGACCAATGGAACATGAGACTGGGAGGGGGATTGGAGTTGTCTCTCGCTCCATCCTGTCCTTGGACACTAAGGAATTTGACAGGGTACAGTAAGGATTCATTTGGTTGATCCTAGAAATTTGGTTTTGTGAAAAAAATGAATTGATATGCTTGGACTACTATATGCCAATCTACTGTTCAGTTAAATATCAATGGTGGACGATCTGTAACGTTTGGTTTGGCCTGTGGTACTAGACGGTCTTGTATTCTCTACTCCCTGTAACAAGAGCAATGCTAATGCCTTCATTGCACCAAAAGCCTAATTTGAATATTAAGAAGAGGTATCATAATTTGGGAACGGAGCCTTAGATCAACAAAAGAAAAGCAGCGTTTAAATCAGGTGAACCACAGGTATGTGTCTATGCAAACAGATATGGAGGTTGCTAGTGACAGATTCCCTTTAAAATATTTAAGGGAAAAGTACAGGTTTGTATAGTAGTTAGAATAATGTTTACACTCTGCTCTGGATCAAGAAGGAGACATTCAAAACTATCTGGTAAATATTATTTAAAAGCTACAGACACCTTTGGGAGAAATTCTTTATCATTGCAGTATACTAATTTTGGGCTAAAAGTAATTTTTTGAACTGATCTTTATATAAAAAAAAGTCAACTGTTTTTCCTCTACAGCTTTCATATTCACTATAGACTATTGCTCTCTGCCTCACACTGAATCAGTCATGTTGTTGCTCTGACGGCTCAATCTATAGCCCTTATCACTGAACTTCTGAACACTCAACAGGATTTTGGAGATAATTGTTAATTGGGATTAGTACAGTAAACGATCAGTATTCAGAATTTTATTTTTAGCCCGGGAAATGGGACTATAAATAGGAAATATATGTCTTTGTACTTGTAACTACATTGTCACTGGCAACATTGAAAAATAAAAAATATGTATACATATAAAAATCTGGTACCTGTGTAACTTTTACAACATGACCCTCATCACCTGGATGGGACACCCCACACCTGGTGCTCTAACATGAACACCCCTCAAGGACTGATTTATGTAGCCTACTTCCTTGGTTTGGACCTGGAGTCACACATGTCAGATTACACTTGAGGTAGTGTTGAGTGGGACCTTGCTTTCTGACCCCATACATATTATCTTGTGTATTTTAAATATTTCTACTTTGTCTGCACACTGCATGGTGGCTACAGCCTGGATTTTACCTTGTTGTCCGAAATCCACGAGAATGTAATTAGTATGTCTCCTTAAAGGTATTTATACACATAAGAGCAAAGTAGGCCAAACCTGCCAAATTCATCTCACTATCTAATTTTTCTGAAGGCCTTCTCAGTCTCATCTTAAAAAGATGAGGTCAGGGGAAAAGAGGATCAGGTATGTTCAATTTCAACACCCAGAACTTTTGTCCTCAAGAAATAAATACCTGCTCAACTAAGTGTGTAGGTGTAAAGAAGGGTTGGGAAGAACAGCTGTTGACCAAACAAGGGTTTGGCTGACAACTATTGAAAAAGTATTGGCACTTTAAAGCTTACCTAAACTTTTAGAAAACTTTTCAGAAAAAACTGCCATGTCAGCATACATGAGTTACAGCATTATATCTGACCATTATATGACTTGCATCTTTTTAGAAATTTTCTCCTTTGCAGGCTGCATCTATAATTATCAGTTGTCTCTGAGTTGGTGCGTGGAAATTAGATGCTTCTCATTTCTGGCCATAGAACACACAGGAAAGACAGCATATTTTGCTTCCCAACTTGGAATCAGAAGTGGCACATGGGGCATTATAGAGATGTTCTGAGCAGTACAGATGTGAGATAAAAGACTTACTATTAGCTGCTGAATGTGCTGAAGCATTCCTGTGTAGTCTGGTCTCTAGACACTTCCTGTTTCCACCTCTCCCATTCTCTCCATACACTTCAGTAGGATGATGTCATATCATCCTCCAGTAAGCAAGCAACCCTTCTTGCCAAGAGAGATTTCTGAACCTCTAGAACAAGACTTTAGTTCCTGATATATTACAAAGTTTCTTACAGTCACCTGTACTTTGATTTATGCCAAGCTGTCTGAACGTATAATGACCATTTAAGGATCTGAGAGGAGTTTGTAAACAGGTATCTTTAATTCCTTCACATAACACTAAAAAGTAACAAATGTGGGGTCTCAGAATTAATGGGCAATGTAAGGGAATCTACCAAAAAAATTACCAAAAATTTCCTTTAAGCCCAAAACTGAAGTACCACAATGTATAGTTTTATCTCATTAAGCATCCTACTTTTCATTCGGTACCTTTTGACGCTTCTCTTTATTTTATTACAATAAAAATACTTTGTTTAGAGAAACAATATGAGGAGATGCTCAGTTTCCAAATTTGCCCTAAAGCCATTTTATTTGACTTGGAATTAATCCAGTTGACTCTGGCACACAACTGCTGAGCACAAGCCAAGGCACTTCAATGGCATTATTCATCTCCTTACCTCGAAGCTCCACTTCTGACTACACATTAGGACCTCTGCCAGTCAGTCTGGCAGCATATTCATGCCACAGCACAACTTCATAGCACTTTATACATGTCTCTGAGCACCACATTGGTACCATACGCTCTCACATAGGTCCTTGTTTGAAACAACTAACAGGCCCACAGTTGGTCTGTTTACAGCTGGCTCTCCTGCCAGTATGCAGTGAACTGCTTAGTCTCAACACTGCATAATGGTAAAGAGAATATGTCCTACCTCAATCGTATTATATTTAATGTAAAAGTGGCTGGAAGTTCTTCCCATGTCCGTAGAGGAAAAGAATCCAGTCCTCTCTTCAAAGCGAATCATACGAGCTTTGTCAAGTTTCCGTCCCACTTCAATTACCAGTTGTTCTCGGTGTTTCTCCAATAAGGGATCCATCTGTTGGGCAGTCAAGAAAGAACACCATTTCTGTTATCAATGCTATTGAGTTTCATGACATACAGAATGAATACTGCCTGCAAAACCATTTATGATTTCAGACACAGTGATAGGTTGATTTCACTGTTGTATCATACACAGAACTCGAAGAGTTAAAATCTGCAAGGACCACTGCTTGGTTTTGGCTAAAACCCATTTTAAATCACCAAGGCATAAACAAATTGAACTAAACTAAATGAGCTAAAAGCAGGGTTGCTATCATGTCAGAAAAACAAAAGCAAATATTTATCCTGGCATTACTGACTGGAGAATAGGGGTTAGATATTCATAAGAAATGGATTTCCTACCTGAAACATCTTATGACTAATGCCGTATACTAATGGGTTTGCTCTCATCCGTACAAAAAGGTAAGTGTAACTCAGCCACTTCACTGCTTCCTCCACATTGGTTACTGTTCCGAGGGCGATCTGCAATGAATGGTACACACATATAATATTGGTTACTAGAGAGGAAAAAAACAGATGCCAATATGTTATCTATTATTGATAGACCCAGATGGAGAGATATAGTAGAAAGATAGATAGTAGATAGAGGAGTTATATATGAGATAGATAGATAGGATATAGATACATATATGGACAGATAGGTAGATAGACAAATGATATAGACACATGATAGACTGGCAGATATAGTAGATAGATGGTAGACATATAGATAAATAAGTAGATATCAGACAAAAAAGATAGATGGACATATAAATAGATGGTTCATAGATATACAGTCGTGGCCAAAAGTTTTGAGAATTACATAAATATTGGAAATTGGAAAAGTTGCTGCTTAAGTTTTTATAATAGCAATTTGCATATACTCCAGAATGTTATGAAGAGTGATCAGATGAATTGCATAGTCCTTCTTTGCCATGAAAATTAACTTAATCCCCAAAAAACATTTCCACTGCATTTCATTGCTGTCATTAAAGGACCTGCTGAGATCATTTCAGTAATCGTCTTGTTAACTCAGGTGAGAATGTTGACGAGCACAAGGCTGGAGATCATTATGTCAGGCTGATTGGGTTAAAATGGCAGCCTTGACATGTTAAAAGGAGGGTGATGCTTGAAATCATTGTTCTTCCATTGTTAACCATGGTGACCTGCAAAGAAACGCGTGCAGCCATCATTGCGTTGCATAAAAATGGCTTCACAGGCAAGGATATTGTGGCTACTAAGATTGCACCTCAATCAACAATTTATAGGATCATCAAGAACTTCAAGGAAAGAGGTTCAATTCTTGTTATGAAGGCTTCAGGGCGTCCAAGAAAGTCCAGCAAGCGCCAGGATCGTCTCCTAAAGAGGATTCAGCTGCGGGATCGGAGTGCCACCAGTGCAGAGCTTGCTCAGGAATGGCAGCAGGCAGGTGTGAGCGCATCTGCACGCACAGTGAGGCGAAGACTTTTGGAAGATGGCCTGGTGTCAAGAAGGGCAGCAAAGAAGCCACTTCTCTACAAAAAAAAAACCAGGGACAGATTGATCTTCTGCAGAAAGTATGGTGAATGGATTGCTGAGGACTGGGGCAAAGTCATATTCTCCAATGAAGCCTCTTTCCGATTGTTTGGGGCATCTGGAAAAAGGCTTGTCCGGAGAAGAAAAGGTGAGCGCTACCATCAGTCTTGTGTCATGCCAACAGTAAAGCATCCTGAAACCATTCATGTGTGGGGTTGCTTCTCATCCAAGGGAGTGGGCTCACTCACAATTTTGCCCAAAAACACAGCCATGAATAAAGAATGGTACCAAAACACCCTCCAACAGCAACTTCTTCCAACAATCCAACAACAGTTTGGTGAAGAACAATGCATTTTCCAGCACGATGGAGCACCGTGCCATAAGGCAAAAGTGATAACTAAGTGGCTCAGGGACCAAAACGTTGAAATTATGGGTCCATGGCCTGGAAACTCCCCAGATCTTAATCCCATTGAGAACTTGTGGTCAATCCTCAAGAGGCGGGTGGACAAACAAAAACCCACTAATTCTGACAAACTCCAAGAAGTGATTATGAAAGAATGGGTTGCTATCAGTCAGGAATTGGCCCAGAAGTTGATTGAGAGCATGCCCAGTCGAATTGCAGAGGTCCTGAAAAAGAAGGGCCAACACTGCAAATACTGACTCTTTGCATAAATGTCATGTAATTGTCGATAAAAGCCTTTGAAACGTATGAAGTGCGTGTAATTATATTTCACTACATCACAGAAACAACAGAAACAAAGATCTAAAAGCAGTTTAGCAGCAAACTTTGTGAAAACGAATATTTGTGTCATTCTCAAAACTTTTGTCCACGACTGTACATAGTGATAGAACAATGATAGATAATAAATATATATATATATATATATATACAGCTAAGTGGATAGATGGTAGATACAAAAAGGTAGAATAATAATAGAGATAGATGATTGATAGGTGCTCATGTAATAAAAAAATAAATAAAAATTATATGTTTATTCTGCACCCATATACAATAAAAAAGCATTAATATACAGATTATGACAGACATATAGATGTCAGTTTAACATGATAAAGACAAATTTAATCTATCCTCTGCAGGGTTATCGTTAGAACAAGTGAAAACAAAGGACTTGCCAAAGTCTGCTTTTATTTTGTATCATATATTCTAAGGAAATGATATAATAAATGTGATTAGAATAATATGCACAACTATTCTTATCTATGTATGGCTATAGGATGTATAATCTTCACACATTATAACCTAAAAATCTATTTCCATTGTCAACTCGCCTTTATCACAGTATGGTATGTTTCTGAATAAAAAAAAATAAAAAAAGGATTTCCGTAAATTCAATTTGTGAGAATTGTAATTTTGTAGTAGACATCTATAAGCATAATTGCAGGTTTCCTAACATTCCTGTAATTACCCATATAATGGGTCAAGCAAAGGATTTCAACAGAAAACACTGTACATATTTCAAAGTAAGAGATGTAAAATGACAATTAAATATATTTGTGTCATCCTTAACACTAATTAAAAGGGCCAAGAGAAAACAAGTAGCACACTGAGCACCATCTATGGCTACATGTGGACTGCATTATCTGGTTGCATCGGGTGCTTTTGCAAGCATAAAACAAAGGATATAAAGAAAACCCTGCGTATGCTACATTTGACCTGTATATAATTCGGTTAATTGCCGTCTACATCTCACATACAGGTTCCAGCTATGCAATCTGTCACCCTATCCTAAATTCAATGCTGCATTTAGAAAAAAAATATCTCCAGGATATTCTCAGAAGGAAAAAATAATTGCTTGGTTTGTCCCATGAAATTGCACGTAAATGGCAAAATGCTAAAAAGAACTATTTGCCAGCATAAAAAATCGTACAAGATCATACAAGATTGCTTTTTCCCATCTGCTAGCGTCAACATTTTTAGTTACTATAATTACTCATTAATGGGGCTCTCGCACTATTATAAGTGATGGCATATCAGTGCAGATCTCACTACCAGGACCAGAACTATAGTTTGAAGACAGCAATTACCTGCCCAGGGGATGAATGGGAATGTCAGTGAGTAGGGAAAAAGCTGGATGAACTTCTGACCTTTTCGTTTTGGGATGGTCAGGTCAGAAACCCGCTTATCTTAATGCATATCCCAGCATATAACATTTTAGGTGGGAATGACTTTTAAAAATGTCTGTCTTAAATATAAGGTCAAAATGACCAAGCTGATCACCAGGAATATTTAATGCAGCCTATACTGGTTAACTGGCCATACTTATCTTGAAATGTATTGTAAATTTTGAGTAACAAGCCACATAACCATACATTTATCTCCATATATCTACTTTAGGTTTAGGTTATATGGAAATCCTGCTGTGGATTTTGTTTTACTTCTAAGACCCAAAGTGGTTACAATGCCAGCAGTATGTTTCCCATTTATCCCTTTTAAAGCACCAGCTGAAAGTAGGAGACATCGTATATCAGCAGATAGACTTCTTTATTTCTTCAAATGACTCCTAAGTCTGCCAACATTCTTCACAACTGTTACACATAAAAATAATGGAAACCTGTCCCCTAATGCTATCTCCAGATATGAGCGGGAAAGAGCCGCATTAAAGTGGTGGATAAAACAAACGGTTAATCGCTCACCTGTAACCAGGAAGCCTTTAAAACTTGGAGAGCCAACATGAAACATGTCAATTGGCAACAGGGTCGCATTCACTCTATCCCATCTACTGCTATTTCCCTCCTTAGATAGTTGTAAAAAGAGCTCTTCTCTGGCCGTGTGTACTCCTAACATAAAAGATACGACTGGAACTTCCCTGATCTTATATCTTAAAGGAGTTATTCATATACTCTTAGGTCACAGCTTTCAGCAATTGCTGACATTTACGTTTCCCAGGTAATTCATAAAGTATCACTTCCCTCAATAACAAAGCCTAGGGATGATTCATACGACCATGGTTGGCCCAGGAAACTGGGTCCATGTGTCGACTGCATCTCACTAGTTGAAAGCAGCGCCCCTAAGCCAACCTGACTGTATCATAGTGATTTATGATACAGTCAAATCATATGGTGAACGTGGGTCTACTGTACAAGACTCATCATGTGAGTACAGTACAATAGATCCGCAATCACATATGAAATATCATAAACCACTAGGATACAGTCAGTTAATATGTGAGTACAGTACAATAGAACCACAATCACATATATAAACTATCATAAACCACTAGGATACAGTCAGTTCATATGTGAGCACAGTACAATAGAACCACAATCACATATAAACTATCATAAACCACTAGGATACAGTCAGTTCATATGTGAGCACAGTACAATAGAACCACAATCACATATAAACTATCATAAACCACTAGGATACAGTCAGTTCATATGTGAGCACAGTACAATAGAACCACAATCACATATATAAACTATCATAAACCACTAGGATACAGTCAGTTCATATGTGAGCACAGTACAATAGAACCACAATCACATATATAAACTATCATAAACCACTAGGATACAGTCAGTTCATATGTGAGCACAGTACAATAGAACCACAATCACATATAAACTATCATAAACCACTAGGATACAGTCAGTTCATATGTGAGCACAGTACAATAGAACCACAATCACAGATAAACTATCATAAACCACTAGGATACAGTCAGTTCATATGTGAGCACAGTACAATAGAACCACAATCACATATAAACTATCATAAACCACTAGGATACAGTCAGTTCATATGTGAGCACAGTACAATAGAACCACAATCACATATAAACTATCATAAACCACTAGGATACAGTCAGTTCATATGTGAGTACAGTACAATAGAACCACAATCACCTATAAACTATCATAAACCACTAGGATACAGTCAGTTCATATGTGAGCACAGTACAATAGAACCACAATCACATATATAAACTATCATAAACCACTAGGATACAGTCAGTTCATATGTGAGCACAGTACAATAGAACCACAATCACATATAAACTATCATAAACCACTAGGATACAGTCAGTTCATATGTGAGCACAGTACAATAGAACCACAATCACATATAAACTATCATAAACCACTAGGATACAGTCAGTTCATATGTGAGCACAGTACAATAGAACCACAATCACATAGGAACTATCATAAACCACTAGGATACAGTCAGTTCATATGTCAGTACAGTACAATAGAACCACAATCACATAGGAACTATCATAAACCACTAGGATACAGTCAGTTCATATGTGAGCACAGTACAATAGAACCACAATCACCTATAAACTATCATAAACCACTAGGATACAGTCAGTTCATATGTGAGCACAGTACAATAGAACCACAATCACATATGAACTATCATAAACCACTAGGATACAGTCAGTTCATATGTGAGCACAGTACAATAGAACCACAATCACATATAAACTATCATAAACCACTAGGATACAGTCAGTTCATATGTGAGCACAGTACAATAGAACCACAATCACATATGAACTATCATAAACCACTAGGATACAGTCAGTTCATATGTGAGCACAGTACAATAGAACCACAATCACATATAAACTATCATAAACCACTAGGATACAGTCAGTTCATATGTGAGTACAGTACAATAGAACCACAATCACCTATAAACTATCATAAACCACTAGGATACAGTCAGTTCATATGTGAGCACAGTACAATAGAACCACAATCACATATATAAACTATCATAAACCACTAGGATACAGTCAGTTCATATGTGAGCACAGTACAATAGAACCACAATCACATAGGAACTATCATAAACCACTAGGATACAGTCAGTTCATATGTCAGTACAGTACAATAGAACCACAATCACATAGGAACTATCATAAACCACTAGGATACAGTCAGTTCATATGTGAGCACAGTACAATAGAACCACAATCACCTATAAACTATCATAAACCACTAGGATACAGTCAGTTCATATGTGAGCACAGTACAATAGAACCACAATCACATATGAACTATCATAAACCACTAGGATACAGTCAGTTCATATGTGAGCACAGTACAATAGAACCACAATCACATATAAACTATCATAAACCACTAGGATACAGTCAGTTCATATGTGAGCACAGTACAATAGAACCACAATCACATATGAACTATCATAAACCACTAGGATACAGTCAGTTCATATGTGAGCACAGTACAATAGAACCACAATCACATATAAACTATCATAAACAACTAGGATACAGTCAGTTCATATGTGAGCACAGTACAATAGAACCACAATCACAGATAAACTATCATAAACCACTAGGATACAGTCAGTTCATATGTGAGTACAGTACAATAGAACCACAATCACATATAAACTATCATAAACCACTAGGATACAGTCAGTTCATATGTGAGCACAGTACAATAGAACCACAATCACATATGAACTATCATAAACCACTAGGATACAGTCAGTTCATATGTGAGCACAGTACAATAGAACCACAATCACAGATAAACTATCATAAACCACTAGGATACAGTCAGTTCATATGTGAGCACAGTACAATAGAACCACAATCACAGATAAACTATCATAAACCACTAGGATACAGTCAGTTCATATGTGAGTACAGTACAATAGAACCACAATCACACATAAACTATCATAAACCACTAGGATACAGTCAGTTCATATGTGAGCACAGTACAATAGAACCACAATCACATATGAACTATCATAAACCACTAGGATACAGTCAGTTCATATGTGAGCACAGTACAATAGAACCACAATCACAGATAAACTATCATAAACCACTAGGATACAGTCAGTTCATATGTGAGCACAGTACAATAGAACCACAATCACATATGAAATATCATAAACCACTAGGATACAGTCAGTTCATATGTGAGCACAGTACAATAGAACCACAATCACATATAAACTATCATAAACAACTAGGATACAGTCAGTTCATATGTGAGCACAGTACAATAGAACCACAATCACATAGGAACTGACTATCATAAATCACTAGGATACAGTCAGTTCATATGTGAGCACAGTACAATAGAACCACAATCACATATAAACTATCATAAACAACTAGGATACAGTCAGTTCATATGTGAGCACAGTACAATAGAACCACAATCACATATAAACTATCATAAACCACTAGGATACAGTCAGTTCATATGTGAGCACAGTACAATAGAACCACAATCACATATGAACTATCATAAACCACTAGGATACAGTCAGTTCATATGTGAGCACAGTACAATAGAACCACAATCACATATGAACTATCATAAACCACTAGGATACAGTCAGTTCATATGTGAGCACAGTACAATAGAACCACAATCACAGATAAACTATCATAAACCACTAGGATACAGTCAGTTCATATGTGAGCACAGTACAATAGAACCACAATCACAGATAAACTATCATAAACCACTAGGATACAGTCAGTTCATATGTGAGCACAGTACAATAGAACCACAATCACATATGAAATATCATAAACCACTAGGATACAGTCAGTTCATATGTGAGCACAGTACAATAGAACCACAATCACATATAAACTATCATAAACAACTAGGATACAGTCAGTTCATATGTGAGCACAGTACAATAGAACCACAATCACATAGGAACTGACTATCATAAATCACTAGGATACAGTCAGTTCATATGTGAGCACAGTACAATAGAACCACAATCACATATAAACTATCATAAACAACTAGGATACAGTCAGTTCATATGTGAGCACAGTACAATAGAACCACAATCACATATAAACTATCATAAACCACTAGGATACAGTCAGTTCATATGTGAGCACAGTACAATAGAACCACAATCACATATGAACTATCATAAACCACTAGGATACAGTCAGTTCATATGTGAGCACAGTACAATAGAACCACAATCACATATGAACTATCATAAACCACTAGGATACAGTCAGTTCATATGTGAGCACAGTACAATAGAACCACAATCACATATAAACTATCATAAACCACTAGGATACAGTCAGTTCATATGTGAGCACAGTACAATAGAACCACAATCACAGATAAACTATCATAAACCACTAGGATACAGTCAGTTCATATGTGAGTACAGTACAATAGAACCACAATCACACATAAACTATCATAAACCACTAGGATACAGTCAGTTCATATGTGAGCACAGTACAATAGAACCACAATCACATATGAACTATCATAAACCACTAGGATACAGTCAGTTCATATGTGAGCACAGTACAATAGAACCACAATCACAGATAAACTATCATAAACCACTAGGATACAGTCAGTTCATATGTGAGCACAGTACAATAGAACCACAATCACATATGAACTATCATAAACCACTAGGATACAGTCAGTTCATATGTGAGCACAGTACAATAGAACCACAATCACATATAAACTATCATAAACAACTAGGATACAGTCAGTTCATATGTGAGCACAGTACAATAGAACCACAATCACATAGGAACTGACTATCATAAATCACTAGGATACAGTCAGTTCATATGTGAGCACAGTACAATAGAACCACAATCACATATAAACTATCATAAACAACTAGGATACAGTCAGTTCATATGTGAGCACAGTACAATAGAACCACAATCACATATAAACTATCATAAACCACTAGGATACAGTCAGTTCATATGTGAGCACAGTACAATAGAACCACAATCACATATAAACTATCATAAACCACTAGGATACAGTCAGTTCATATGTGAGCACAGTACAATAGAACCACAATCACATATAAACTATCATAAACCACTAGGATACAGTCAGTTCATATGTGAGCACAGTACAATAGAACCACAATCACATATAAACTATCATAAACCACTAGGATACAGTCAGTTCATATGTGAGCACAGTACAATAGAACCACAATCACATAGGAACTGACTATCATAAATCACTAGGATATGTCATTTTGGGTCGAGGGAGCTGCAGTCGGACTGTAAGATGCCCCCGACACATGGACCTTGTTTCCCGAGCCAATCACGGTCGTGTGAATCAGCCCTTAGGCCTCTTTCACACGGGCGTCCCGGATTTGCTGCGGATGCGTCGCGTGTGCATTGCTGAAAAACCACGCTAGTAGGCACGCAATTGCAGTCAGTTTTGACTGCGATTGCGTTCCGATGTTCAGTTTTTCCCGCGCAAGTGCAATGTGTTTTGCACGCGCGTGAGAAAAAACTGAATGTGGTGCCCAGACCCGAACTCGGACTTCTTCACTGAAGTTCGGGTTTAGGTTAGGAGTTCTATTCATGTTATTATTTTCCCTTGTAACATGGTTATAAAGGAAAATAATAGCATTCTTAATACAGAATGCATACTAAAATGTGGATTGAGTGGTTAAGCTACCAGCTGAGCAATCAATTGGAGGTGAGTTAATTTTTTTCATTTTTTAACCCCTCAATCCACATTTTAGTAAGCATTCTGTATTCAGAATGCTATTCTTTTCCCTTATAACCATGTTATAAAGGAAAAATAATACAGTGAATACACTTTAATGGGGTCCAGGGTGGCTTTCATCCATATCATCTCCTAGCAACCATGCGTGAAAATCGCACCGCATCCGCACTTGCTTGCGATTTTCACGCATCCCCATTAATTTCTATGGGGCCTGCGTTGCGTGAAAAACGCAGAATATAAAACACACTGCGATTTTCACGCAACGCACAAGTGATGCCTGAAAAACATCGCTCATGTACACAGCCCCATTGAAGTGAATGGGTCCGGATTCAGTGCGGGTGCAATGCGTTCACCTCAGGCTTTGCATCCGCGTGGAATTCTCGCCCGTGTGAATCAGCCCTTACACTCAGAGTTAGCCACAACCTAGGTATAACCCTGCTCTCGTTTACCTGCCAAACAGGGACAATCATTGATTTGTAGAAAACTTTAATTGTTCTAAAGTACGAGACACACATGAATTTTGCTTTGCATTACCCATGGATTTCACCCTGACCGTTGCAAGGGTGAATTTCACAATGGAAAGCCACAGAAAGAACTGGCATGCTGTCGATTCTGCACCACTGCTTAAATTACTTGCAGCAATTTTCCACATCCTCTACACTTTCTGAAACTGTATGTCACTGTGGATTCTCCGGCCAAAAATTTGATGGAAAATCCACAGCACTTCCGATACATGTAGAGACAATATTGTAGTCTACAAGTTGTGTCCTATAAAATAATCAATAATACATCCAGTCTGAAAAACAGGAACCCAATGAGGGACTATGGGGGAGATTTATAATCCCCTACACCTTTGTTTAGGCTTTAAAAAGTCTAAAAATCCAGTTTACTGCAAGTAAATTTTGGTTGCAAATGGCGTTTTTACGCTGCCCTCTCCAGTTTCCAAAAATGGGAAATGGTGACGGTGGGATGTGCATGGAGCCACCAGCTGGAGTAGATTTCAGACAGGCGCAAGGACTGCCGGAGGAGGCATTTCATTTATGAGGAGACGTGCACCTGCTCATAAATTCGATGCATCCGCCATCAAAACTGGCACATCGGTGCCTACACACACAGGCTTATGCATTTTCTGCACCTGCGTAGCATCTTTTTGCTACTGCCATTTTTGTATTTGTTAATTAGGTGGCATTTTTGTCTTTCTGGCTTTTTTTCAAAACCACAACATGCCTTTTTTTCAGGTGTTTTCACATCCCCTTCTGTATAGGGGAAAACCTGCATGCTGACAATAAGTGAACAAGCTCATCAGTGAAACGTACCAATTTGTCCGAAATCAGACACAGCGGTTTGCAGAGTGTTTTTGGGATTAAAATGCTACATACACAGCAGTTTAAATGCAGCATGCTATGCGGATGGCATTTTCCCCCCTAAGGCTAATGCACATGGGTGCGGACTGTCTTGCAGAAAATCCCTACAAGTTTCAGTATGGATTCCGGTGCGTCTCCGCACCAAATACTGCATGTGATACGTCTGGTTTTGGGTGCAGATTTGATGTGTTTTTTCTGCAGATCTCATCCTTGCATTGAAAATGGTGAAATTTGCACTAAAGAACAGCACAAATAACTGACATGCTGCACATTTCAAAATCCGCACGGCAGGTCGATTTCTGCACAGAATGAAAAAGCAAAGTGTACATGAGATTTGAACGTGCGCAGGTAGCCTGGGCTTCTCTAAAGGACAAAAACAGCAGAACAAAATGCATGTAAAAAACAAAAGAAAAAAAAATGCCACATAATGCTTGACGCTCATGGCATTTTTCAAAACTGTGCAATGTATGTAATTCCATTTTTAACAAATATAGATAACCATAGGCGAGGACAGCTGGGTGATCATACTTGCCAGATAATCCTAGACATGGGGCTACCTTCAATTTAGATAAAATTAAGATTCTAAAAAGTACTATCATATACAGCTTTAAAGATACCTAACAGCTAAATAAAAATGCAATTATAGGGAGACTGTCAGCAGAACCTTTCGTGGAGCTTTTATTATCCGGAGTTTTATTCTTCAATGCTGCTCCTGCAAGTGCGCTGGAGGCGGAGCTTCACGGTAGTACTCTGTGCACCGTTCTGCATCACAACCCCTCCCCTCTGCGTGACGGCTGTAGTGGTCTCCTGGTTGGACGTTCCAGCTGTCTAAACTGCTGACAGGCTCCCTTTAAAGTGTTCTGCAAATGTTCCAGAACTTTCCAATATTCTTTTGGGGCAGTTTTTCTTTACACCAGTTTTGATCAATCTCCCCCTTAGTGTTTACAAATCTCACTATTTTCAAGATACATGCTTGCTGTCACCTAACAGTTCACAGCTCTGAGTTTACTATACTTTTATCCAGACTCCTGTTCTGCAGTCCGGTAAGATTGCCTATAATTGATATAGCTGCAGAACATGCAGCCTGCGAGGTGTATTAGGCTGTGTTCACACCTGTGCTAATAGCATAGCAGTATGCCGAATCTGTCAAATGGCGTCAAACAAGGTCCGTCAGGCTTCTATCAGGGTTAGCATCATGGTAACAGTAAGAAAAGTGCTGCATGCTGCTCTATTCTGGTCATTAAAAAGAAAAGATGAACCTGCTGATGGAACAGTAAAGACAGATGTGAACATAGCCCTCATTTTAGTCACTGCCTGCAATCAGAGATCTGGAAAACAGCAAGGAATTGAAAGACAAAAATGACTCTAGAAAGTTTTAGCACTTGATAATTCAGTGACTAACCTAACTTCATCTAAAACTGGAAAATCCTTCGATATTGCCATATACCGCATGTATTCTGGCCAACCTACTGTAAAATCTCTACTAGTGAGGAACCTACCTCTATGTGGCGATGTAAAGGTAGAAGTAGAAGTAGAATTTGTAAATGAGATTAGCTTGCATTTTAGGGTCTCAGCCATCAAGGATTAGGTTGGCAAAGTGCTAAAATCTTAAATCAGTGATGACGCTAAGCTACATGGACGGGTAAGCAGAGAATCTAAAATCACTTTTCCAGTGTCATTCTTTCAGCAGATCAAGCCACTTTAATACCATGAGCATCATAAGCCTTACATTCTTTCCTGCTGATAGAAATATACCGGAGATCACTGCATATCTGGTCTGAGACTGCCATCTGGTGGTGAAACTCTAAATTAAATCTTAGGTATTTGGCGCCATCATGTGGCCACACTGTACATTGCTTGTGAACAACAGGATTCTCTAGTCCAGTTTGTCATTTTTATTTTATCACAGGGAAATTGCCATCTATTTCAGATGAATAATGAAATCTCAGATATACTAGTCACATCACACGATACAAAAAAACTGTAAACTGTGCTTATACTACGACACATCCATATATAACTGAAATACAGCACAAATTATTAAAGCCATAAATTACTGTGTTCTATACACTCTGTATGAGAAATAAAGTAGGATTTATGTTTAAGATCCCAATTACATTTTGCTCTGAAACCAGGAAAAAAACACATGGAAAATTAACACATATCCTTCCATTTACGAAAGAAAGCTGGAGTTAAAAAGTCTTGTGCATGCCATGTTTGTGCATAAATGTCGCCATTTCTACACCGCTTTCTCCACTTTTGATAAATGCGTGGAAAGTGGGCTGAGTTTGTTATGTTAATGAGGTGCACACAAGATTTACCAACTGTGGCTTTTTAAAAAGTTGCAATCTAGACGAGTGCTAAAGTGGTATTGCGGTTGTTTGACATTATACCCTATCCAGTGGGGAATTATTAGATTGGCTGGGGTCCTAATGCTGGGACCCCCACGGATCACGAGAATGGAGGCCTCTTACCCCTTGCAGACCCCCTGAAATGAAAAGAGTGGTCGGTTGGGCATGCGTCATGATCGGCAAGGGTTCCAGCGGTAGGACAGGGGAAAACTGTGCAGGCTGAAGGTTTTACCATGGCCCTCACAGTCCCCTGATCTGATCATCATTGAAAATCTGTGGATAGACCTCAAAAGAGCAGTGTATGCAAATCGGCCAAGGAATCTCACAGAACTAAAAGACTTTTGCAAGAGGGAACTGATGAAAGTCCCTCAAACAAGAATTAAATGACTCAAAAAGCTTTTACAAGCTAGGGATGCTACTAGGTACTAACCATACAGGGTGCCCAAAATATTGCTTTGGGTCTATATATATATATATATATATACACACATATATATATATATATATACACTGCTCAAAAAAATAAAGGGAACACTTAAACAACACAATGTAACTCCAAGTCAATCACACTTCTGTGAAATCAAACTGTCCACTTAGGAAGCAACACTGAGTGACAATCAATTTTACATGCTGTTGTGCAAATGGGATAGACAACAGGTGGAAATTATAGGCAATTAGCAAGACACCCCCAATAAAGGAGTGGTTCTGCAGGTGGTGACCACAGACCACTTCTCAGTTCCTATGCTTCCTGGCTGATGTTTTGGTCACTTTTGAATGCTGCCGGTGCTTTCACTCTAGTAGTAGCATGAGACGGAGTCTACAACCCACACAAGTGGCTCAGGTAGTGCAGCTTATCCAGGATGGCACATCAATGCGAGCTGTGGCAAGAAGGTTTGCTGTGTCTGTCAGCGTAGTGTCCAGAGCATGGAGACGCTACCAGGAGACAGGCCAGTACATCAGGAGACGTGGAGGAGGCCGTAGGAGGGCAACAACCCAGCAGCAGGACCGCTACCTCCGCCTTTGTGCAAGGAGGAACAGGAGGAGCACTGCCAGAGCCCTGCAAAATGACCTCCAGCAGGCCACAAATGTGCATGTGTCTGCTCAAACGGTCAGAAACAGACTCCATGAGGGTGATATGAGGGCCCGACGTCCACAGGTGGGGGTTGTGCTTACAGCCCAACACCATGCAGGACGTTTGGCATTTGCCAGAGAACACCAAGATTGGCAAATTCACCACTGGCGCCCTGTGCTCTTCACAGATGAAAGCAGGTTCACACTGAGCACATGTGACAGACGTGACAGAGTCTGGAGATGCCGTGGAGAACGTTCTGCTGCCTGCAACCTCCTCCAGCATGACCGGTTTGGCATTGGGTCAGTAATGGTGTGGGGTGGCATTTCTTTGGAGGGCCGCACAGCCCTCCATGTGCTCACCAGAGGTAGCCTGTCTGCCATTAGGTACCGAGATGAGATCCTCAGACCCCTTGTGAGACCATATGCTGGTGCGGTTGGCCCTGGGTTCCTCCTAATGCTAGACCTCATGTGGCTGGAGTGTGTCAGCAGTTCCTGCAAGACGAAGGCATTGATGCTATGGACTGGCCTGCCCGTTCCCCAGACCTGAATCCAATTGAGCACATCTGGGACATCATGTCTCGCTCTATTCACCAACGTCACGTTGCACCACAGACTGTCCAGGAGTTGGCAGATGCTTCAGTCCAGGTCTGGGAGGAGATCCCTCAGGAGACCGTCCGCCACCTCATCAGGATCATGCACAGGCGTTGTAGGGAGGTCATACAGCTACGTGGAGGCCACACATACTACTGAAACTCATTTTGACTTGTTTTAAGGACATTACATCAAAGTTGGATCAGCCTGTAGTGTGTTTTTCCACTTTAATTTTGAGTGAGACTCCAAATACAGACCTCCATGGTTGAAAAATTTGATTTCCATTTTTAAATTTGTGTGTGATTTTGTTGTCAGCACATTCAACTATGTAAAGAACAAAGTATTTCAGAAGAATATTTAATTAATTCAGATCTAGGATGTGTTATTTTTGTGTTCCCTTTATTTTTTTGAGCAGTGTATACACACACACACATATATACATACACATGCAGTACTGTGAAAATGTAATTGCTCCTTCTCTAATTTCTTCAATTTTTTGCTAATTTGCCATATTAAAAGGAAATCTGTCACTAAAATATCCTTTCTTTTCTAATCTGTTTTAATTTTCTGATTGCAGATTTTTTTTAAATTCTATATACTGATCATGATTAGGGGGATGACCATTGTGCATGAGCTGTTTTAAGAACATTTAGAAGACTTTAAGAAAACTGCTTTACGGCAGCCCCATGGTCCATAGACATGGTCTGGAGGGGACCTCTGACTTATATGGGAGACTTTTACAAGGAAAGAATAGATAAGCTTTAACAATCACCTATTTTAATGGTGGATTCAGTCTTATCTATACACAAGTGATATAATTACAGGCAGGATTAGAATGACAGATAAGCAGATAACTGCAGTAAAGTGATCTGTTATACACACCAACTATTAGTATAATTGGACAGATATTGGTCAGATAATCTGCAGGTGTAATACAGGCCTAAGACGTACAATCTATTATTAGGCTTAATTGCCAGTGCGAAAACTAAAGGATTTTTATGGTTTTTGTTAAAATGTCGATATTGACAAGGAAAATAAAAAATAACATCAAAATTCTGTAAAAGTACACTACTCACAAAAAGTTAGGGATATTTGTCTTTCGGGTGAAATTTATGGAAACCATAAAAAGTTCACAATTAAGTGTTATTATATTATGAAAGTAGGGCATTTAAGTAGAAGCCTGCAATGGTGATTTCCTCATCTCAAACAATTTATTGAAAAAAAAGCCAACAACAGTGGTAGGTATACCCCACAAAAAATGGCACTGTCTCAATAACTTGTCATGTGGTCTTGAGCATCAATTACAGCTTGACAACGACGTCTTAGGGTCCATTCACACGTCCGTTTTTTCTTTCCTGATCTGTTCCGTTTTTTCTGGAACAGATCTGGACCAGATCTGGACCCATTCATTTTCAATGGGTCCTGGAAAAAGACGGACAGCACAATGTGTGCTGTCCGTTTCCGTTGTTCCGTTCCGCATGTCCGTTTAAATATAAAACATGTCCTATTCTTTTCCTGAAAAATCGGATCCTGGTACAATACAAAGTCAATGGATCAGCAAAAAACGGATGACATACGGATGTCATTCCGTATGTCATCCGTTTTATACGGAATCCGTTCCTGGAAATTACATTTTAATTATTATTATTATTTTTTTTTTTAAAGAAATCCAAACAACTTTATTTGCATATTGAAATTTATACATGTTTCCGTTTTTTGCGGATCCGCAAAAAACGGATGACATATGGATGACATACGGAAACATTTTCAGGAACAACGGATCCGCAAAAAACGGACAGAAAATCGGATTATAGAAAAATACTGACGTGTGAATGTAGCCTAATGCTGTTCAGAAGTCGACTTATTGCCTGCTGAGGCATGGCATCCCACTCATGTTGAAGGGGCAGTCCTCAGGTCATTGAGGCTCTGGGGTACAGATTTACGAGCCTCTACACACAGACTCAGCTGATCCCATAGGTTTTCAATGGGATTTGGGTCTGGAGAAAGTGCAGGCACTCCATTTGAGGTACCCCATTCTCCTGCAGCTGTTCCCTAATGATGGGACCTCAATAAGCTGGCGCATTGTCGTCCATGAACATAGTAACACAGTTTATAAGGCTGAAAAAAAACATTTGTCTATCCAGTTCAGCCTGTTATTCTGCAAGTTGATAGGAAGGCAAAAAAAAAAAAAACTGTGAGGTAGAAGCCAACTCCAGAAATACAACTAGGCCCCTCTTTTAGTGAATTCACCACCTGCTCATGCAGAGTGTTCCATAGTCTCACTGCTTTTACCGTAAAGAAGATGAAGATCAAATTAGGCCTGTGTTGTTCATGCCGAGGCACAATAACTGGATTATTATGTTATTCAAGTAGTATGGGCTTGTCACTTTACCTCAGGGCAGTCCTGTATTGGCTAGACACACCTGCCCACATTGTAACACCACCACCAATGGCTCACCAGTGGATAATGCATAGCGCTCTTCTTGATGTCTCCAACATCGTTGGAGGACATCATTTCTGCTTAGCATGAATCGACTTTAATCAGTGAACAGCACTGAGGCCCACTAGTTCTTCGTCCAGCATAGATGCTCCCTGGCCCATTCAAGATGATGACGCCTGTGGTCAGGTACCCTTGCAGATCATCTACCATGCAGACCATGCTGATGTAAACGGTTCTGAATGGTCTGAAGTGACACTTGGGTGCCTCTCACCTCCCTTAAATGCGTCTGGAGTTGTGTGGCATTCAATATCCGGTTTCTCTGGCCACATCAGTGTGGGATGTGGCCAAAGGACGTCCACTTCTATGTCTTTTTGTGACTCTTCCAGTATCTCTGTTGCAACCTGCTGATGACACTCTGTGACACTCTAAGCTCAGTGGCCACTTCAGTCAGAGAACATCCTGCTTGAAGCTTCGCAATGGTTGATCAATTGTTAGGTTGTCTTGGTCTCAATGTCAAAATGTGAACAGCATGATGAGAAGGACTGTTTAAATACCAATTCTAATTGGACCAGGAACTTATTGGGCAATTCATGGATCAAACACCTGTTGTGAATTGTGCCGTTAAGCTCTTTGTTAGAGAACAGCGAGTTGTCCAAAAAGTACTGAAACACTGAACAGTTGGACATGCGCATTCAAAAGTATACAGAAGGTCACATTAAGTTCATCCTGAAATTTCACCCACAAGCCAAATATCCCTAACTTTTTGCGAGTAGTGTATATTAAAGATGTTGTCCGGTCCCAAAATCAAAATTCTTTTCATGTGCTCCTAACAGCCCTCACCATGCATATATATGCCCCAATACCTGTTTTTCATGTCTGTGCTTTCTTTCTCCCATATGAGCATCAGACTTTCCTGGCAGATCTGCATACTTTCCTAGTTTCCTGTTTTGTTGAATAAGTAACTTTAATGATAAAGCCTGGCTCCACTGTTCAGGCTGTAGGAGCTACTCCCACAGCATGTGGCCATGTTACTACAGCCATTTATGGATCCTGCTAGTCTTTCTCACTCAGTGTCTCAATCACATCACTGACAGTCCACATGCTCTTCTCTCACTATCCAGGAGTGCAATAAACAGCTTGAATCAGCAAGCACATCAAATCACATGTGTATCTAATCCTATCATGTACAATACAGCCTGCTGTGCCTGATACACAGCCTGTTGCGTGCAATACTGGTGTGATGAGTACCTAATCCCATCTTGTATGATACTGTCTGGTGTGTATCTAAGTTTATCATCTCAGATACTGTCAGCTGTGCCTCTATATCTAAATCCATCAGCTGCGATACGGTCAACAGTTTTTGCTTTAAAGGGCTTCTGTCACCCCACTAAACAGTTTTTTTTTTTTTTGGTTACTTTTAATCCCTATACAGCGATTTATGCATACATACTGTAATTAATCATTTTGGTTCAGCAGATTATGTTAAAAACGTACTTTTAAAATATGCAAATTACCTTGCTACCAGCAAGTAGGGCGGCTACTTGCTGGTAGCAGCCGCATCCTCCTATCCTAAAGACGCCCCCTCCGCATGTTGATTGACAGGGCCAGCGGACGGGATCTTTCTCTGCTGGCCCTGTTTGCATTCAAAATCTGGCGCCTGTGCCGTACCTGTCTTCAGTCGGCGCAGGCGCACTGAGAGGCGGACGCTCTCTCGGCCGCTCCATCCTCAATGCGCCTGCGCCGATGACGTCACATCTACACCCGGCGCAGGCGCATTGAGGAAGGAGCGGCCGAGCGAGCGTCCGCCTCTCAGTGCGCCTGCGCCGACTGAAGACAGGTACGGCGCAGGCGCCAGATTTTGAATGCAAACAGGGTCAGCAGAGAAAGATACCGTCCGCTGGCCCTGTCAATCACATGCGGAGGGGGCGTCTTTAGGATAGGAGGATGCGGCTGCTACCAGCAAGTAGCCGCCCTACTTGCTGGTAGCAAGGTAATTTGCATATTTTAAAAGTACGTTTTTAACATAATCTGCTGAACCAAAATGATTAATTACAGTATCTATGCATAAATCGCAGTATAGGGATTATAAGTAACCAAAAAAAAATAATACAGTTTAGTGGGGTGACAGAAGCCCTTTAAAGATTGTCATGTGTGATCTTGCCTGCTGAGCAGTGCATCTAATCCTGTTTTGTATGATCCTGCCTGCTGAGCTGTGTATCTAATCTTATCTTGCACGATACTGCCTGCTGAGCTGTGTATCTAATTGTATGTTGTATGATACTGCCTGCTGAGCTGTGTATCTAATTGTATCTTGTACAATACTGCCTGCTGAGCTGGGTATCTAATTGTATCTTGTATGATCCTGCCTGCTGAACTGTGTATCTATTCTTATCTTGTATGATACTGCCTGCTGAGCTGTGTATCTAATCTTATACGATACTGCCTGCTGAGCTGTGTATCTAATTGTATCTTGTATGATCCTGCCTGCTAAACTGTGTATCTATATTCCTATCTTGTACGATACTGCCTGCTGAGCTGTATATCTAATGTTATACGATACTTCCTGCTGAGCTGTGTATGTAATTGTATCTTGTATGATCATGCCTGCTGAACTGTGTATCTATTCTTATGTTGTATGATCATGCCTGCTGAGCTGTGTATCTCATTGTATCTTGTATGATACTGCCTGCTGAGCTGTGTATCTATTCCTATCTTGTACGATACTGCCTGCTGAGCTGTATATCTAATGTTATACGATACTTCCTGCTGAGCTGTGTATGTAATTGTATCTTGTATGATCATGCCTGCTGAACTGTGTATCTATTATGTTGTATGATACTGCCTGCTGAGCTGTGTATCTCATTGTATCTTGTATGATACTGCCTGCTGAGCTGTGTATCTATTCCTATCTTGTACGATACTGCCTGCTGAGCTGTATATCTAATGTTATATGATACTTCCTGCTGAGCTGTGTATGTAATTGTATCTTGTATGATCATGCCTGCTGAACTGTGTATCTATTCTTATGTTGTATGATACTGCCTGCTGAGCTGTGTATCTCAGTGTATCTTGTACTATACTGCCTACTGAGCTGTGTATCTATTCCTATGTTGTACGATACTGCCTGCTGAGCTGTGTATCTAAACTGATCTTGTACGATACTGCCTGCTGAGCTGTGAATCTAATTGCATATTGTACGATACTGCCTGCTGAGCTGTGTATCTAATTGCATCTTGTATGATACTGCCTGCTGAGTTGTGTATCTAATTGTATATTGTACGATACTGCCTGCTTAGCTGTGTATCTAATTGTATATTGTATAATACTGCCTGCTGAGATGTGTATCTAATTATACCTTGTATGATCCTGCCTGCTGAGCTGTGTATCTATTCCTATCTTGTACGATAATGCCTGCTGAGCTGTGTATCTAATCTTATATGATACTGCCTGCTGAGCTGTGTATCTAATTGCATCTTGTAGGATCCTGCCTGCAGAACTGTGTATCTATTCCTATCTTGTACAATACTGCCTGCTGAGCTGTGTATCTATTCCTATCTTGTACGATAATGCCTGCTGAGCTGTGTATCTAATCTTATATGATACTGCCTGCTGAGCTGTGTATCTAATTGCATCTTGTAGGATCCTGCCTGCAGAACTGTGTATCTATTCCTATCTTGTACAATACTGCCTGCTGAGCTGTGTATCTAATCTTGTCTTGTACTATACTGCCTGCTGAGCTGTGTGTCTAATTGTATCTTGTATGATCCTGCCTGCAGAACTGTGTATCTATTCCTATCTTGTACAATACTGCCTGCTGAGCTTTGTATATAATCTTGTACAATACTGCCTGCTGAGCTGTGTGTCTAATTGTATCCTGTATGATACTGCCTGCTGAGCTGTGTATCTATTCCTATCTTGTATGATCCTGCCTGCAGAACTGTGTATCTATTCCTATCTTGTACTATACTGCCTGCTGAGCTGTGTATCTAATTGCATCTTGTAGGATCCTGCCTGCAGAACTGTGTATCTATTCCTATCTTGTACAATACTGCCTGCTGAGCTGTGTATATAATCTTGTACTATACTGCCTGCTGAGCTGTGTGTCTAATTGTATCTTGTACGATACTGCCTGCTGAGCTGTGTATCTAATCCTACCTTGTATGCTCCTGCCTGCTGAGCTTTGTATCTAATCTTATCTTGTACGGTACTGCCTGCTGAAGTGTGTATATAGATCTTCATGCACATGACTGTATCAATTTTATGGTCTGCAAGTTGCGCATCTGGTAAATAAGGATATTGTTTGTGTGCGAACCACATTTTTTGCAGAGCCTTTCACTTCTATGGGTTTGAGGTCTGCATTTTGAGGACCAGAATAGGACATGTTCTATTATTTTTGGGACTGACATACGGGTGTGGAAACGTCTGTGTTTTCCACATCCATACGTCAGTTCTGCAAAACATAGAACATGTCCTATTCAGGTCCTAAAAATTGCAGACCTTGAAACCATAGAAGTCAATGGCTCTGCATAAAAAAAAAATGCGGGTCGCACACGGACAGTATCCTTATTTAGCAGATGTGCATCTTGAAGACCGCAAAACAGATACAGTTCTGTGCCAAATACTAATCTTTTTTGGTCCTGCCTGCTGAAGGGTTTATCTTGACCTGTTATGCGATACGACCATGATCAGCCCAGGGTACACGGTCCGTGTGTCGCCGCATCTCCCAGGCCGACCGCACTCTCCTGACCCAAATTTACGGTATGACAGTAATTTATGATACAGCCGGTCTCTATCTGATCGGACACATGGACCGTGATTCCTGGGCCAATTACGGTTGTTTGCATGAGCCCTATTACTCATACTGAGCCCCCACAGTGACAACCACAGCGCTTACATAAGTGACATCTACAGCGCACCCATATGTGACATCCACAGCAAACCCATAAGTGCCATACCCATGTGTCAGCTAAAGTGCCATGGAAACCTGTACAACTCGGAAGACGGCTGGCAGTCCCGCCGCATGCGCAGTAGTGTGCAGGCGTTGGGACCAAGGAAGGACGGCAGGAGGTGATGATGTCGCTGGAGGAACGGTCACGTGACCATGCCAAGGTAGACAGAAAGAAAAATACTGGGCAGAACTTTAAATATTAATACTGGGTGCAGTCCACATGCATCCAACAATAACCACTATAATTTTTTTTTTTTTATCACAAAGCGTATGTTTAAATAGACACACAACAAAAACCAAGATTATAATATATGCAAATCTCTATTAGGAACTAATCAACTAAAAACAATTAAAACCAGAACAGAAGATCCTCAACCTGGTAAAGAGAGGAATTTCCACATGCAGCAAAGTCACAGGTCAGAAATTTACTGAGAATCTATGATTTTCATGATCTAACATAATATGCCCAGTTCATAAAAAATATGATAGCATGATTGTGAAAAACAAACAAAATTGCGACCAAAAATTTTAATTATTATCAATTTACTCAACCCTTGATTACAATTAGAGATGAGCGAGTTTCATATTTTGAAGTTTATTCACGCTTCGTTTGGTGGTAAAAGCAGAATTGTGTTCCTACCACGAACCATAACGCAATTCTATGACGGAATGCATAATGGAATGCCTTTAGAGGCATTCTGTTATTCATTCCGTCATAATAGAAGTCTATGGGCTGCAAAACGGATCCGACCCGTTTCAGTTATGCAGGGGAGGACTCAGGATCAGGAGAGGACTCCCCTGCATAACGGAAACAAGACGGATCCGTTTTGCAGCCCATAGACTTCTATTATTACGGAAGGAATAACGGAATGCGTCTAAAGGCATTCCGTTATGCATTCAGTCATAGAATTGCGTTATGGTCTGTGGTAACGGAATCCATAACGCAATTCTGCTTTTACCACCAAATGAAGTGTGAACGAATTTCAAAATATGAAATTCACTCATCTCTAGTTATAATCCTGTTTTAGTTTTAATTGTTTTTAGTCAGTTAGTTCTTAATAAAGATTTGCATATATTATAATCAGGGTTTTGGGTGTGCAGCTATTTAAACATACGGCTGTGTTTTTTTTTTATAATGGTGACCGTGAAGAGGATTGTGGGAACTGCTGCGCTGCGGAGGGCAAGTATTACCGTAATAACCAACCCTCTACAGGTTATTTTAAAGCAGAAATTTCAAGGAGGGGTTGGAGAATCCCTTTAAATATGAAAAAACATGGAGGGGGGAAAACTGGCGCATATCAGTTAGTAAATGACCCCCATGATTTAAACAATAAGTCCATTTCTGATGACATGTTACCTTTAAATGCTTTAGATTATCCAATTTTTTTCTACCTTTACTGAGTTTTCAAATGACATATACAAGAAAATAAGTGGGAGGTGTATAAGGTAATGTGATAGACTGTTGTCTAACAGTAGTACAATGCAGAACAAATAACATACATAATTTCTCCATAGATTATAGACATTATTCCAAACACATCACTGAAAGAGAAAACATGAATCATGCGATAATTACATCACAGTATGAAACTGCATTTTCAGAATCTAAACTAGTAAGGCTGGGTTCACATCACCGTTCAGCCTTTCCGTTCTCCTGCTCCGTTATAGTAGCAGGAGAACGGAAAGGACGGATTCTGCACATAACTGAGCCTACGGACCCCATAGACTATAATGAGGTCTGTAAGGTTTCCGCTCAGTAGATGATTTTGGAGCGGAGACAAAAGTCCTGCGTGCACAACTTTTGTCTCCGCTCCAAAATCATCTTCTGAGCGGAAACCTAACGGACCCCATTATAGCCTATGGGGTCCGTAGGCTCCGTTCGGCCGAGTTACGTGCCGAATCCATCCTTTCCGTTCTCCTGCTCCTATAACAGAGCAAGAGAACGGAAAGGCTGAACGGTGAGGTGAACTTAGCCTTAGACAAATAAAAAGGGGAATAGGGAAGGAAGACACATGTCAGAAGAATACGGTGAGAAGGCAAACACCCACTCTGTATCCAGGGCCGTATTCTGAGATCATGCTGTCCTAGGCACTATGGTTGAATACTCCCCCATTAAAGGCAGTTACACTTGCCAATTACCGTCATGATTCGCTGGTTTCTGCACAAGTGTAATAATAAAATGTTCAGCGTTCACAAAACAGAAGATCAATGGTGATGCCGTAAATGGTGATAACATAAAAATAATTATTGCTGGCACAATTAATAAAAGTTAAAACTGCTCCCAGCTATCTAGCACACGGCCTGGTCCTGGTGATCAGTGCTGTGGACTGTGTTTCCCAAGAAATATAGGGCACACTACAGTGTAATATACTGGAATCTATATAGTGTACGTAGATTAGCCCTACCTCTAAACATATCCCCATTTTCACCCCTCTGGCCCCTCTGTCATGAGCATTTAATGTTCCGATGCTATCCCTTACCCTGTGCTGTATTCCATTAGTAACATCACCGGCTCACTGCTAGGCAGAATCCTCCGCCTAGCTTACCCATGGAGAGCCCAGTATGTCACTGGATCTCCAAAAAAGGCCCTTGCCCTGTGTGATTTAGCCCAGGGCAAGGGAGAGCTTCGGAGCATGAAATGTCAGAGGGGCTGAGTGGGGGAAGTAGGGCATATGTCCAGGTTTTATTGTGGATTTATGCACATTTACTATTTTCATCTCGCCTGAGACATCTATTTTAGTAGCTACTATAATTATGGAGCATCTATTCTTAGGGCTATATGTTGTGCCAATCTTCTCTTATTGCTCCTGCTAGAATTTTATCAATGAGGTACAGATGTCAGTTACCGGTTGGGGATGTGTCTCTATGCAGTCTGGCATTGGCAGCACTGATTGGATAGTGTCAGACTGTGCAGGGACACACGCCCAGCTGGTAACACCCATAGGTACCTATATTCAAAAACTTCTAGCAAGAATAGTAGAATGCGCCTAATTTATGATGACACATCTGGTCATAAATTAGGTGCATCCTCCTCCAATCTGTGCGCCTAACCAGAAATCTGCGACAGCTCACAGCTGCCATAGATTTCTGGCTTCATATGTGGCAGAAAACTGTTTTGTTTGGGTGGCTCGCCATGCCCCAATCACCGCGAGGAGAGGATGGAGAAAAGTGGCAGATATGACAATTTTCTAAAAAGTCACAAATGTGACTTTTTAAGGCCACATTTATGTCACAAAGGAGATGATAAATCTCTCCCTTTGTGTCGACTTGGGTAAGGTTATCTTTGCCTAATATTAAAAGTAGTTTAGGACAGAGCATAGCTTGTCTAGCAGTAAGGAACTGTAAGCATGTCCCTTTCTCCCAAAGTTTCGATTTCACTTGCACTCACATAAGGAATTTATTATTATTTTTTTTCCTGATCGCTATTTCGCATTCCATGTGGGATTTCACCAAATCAAGAAGATATTATGTTATGCGGTGCTAGTATTGAAAGGAACCTGTTAAATTGTACATGCAGTCCTATCTGACGGCAGCATATTAGATAGCAGGAGGTTAGCAGATTGATATATAGTTTGTTCGGAAAATATTCAGCATAACTTCCCTGCATTACTATGCAAACAGAGATGGCTGTCAATCACTAGGTAGGACCGCCCACTGGACTCCTAAGTATAGAATGTATAAATTACACTGAATCTTTTCCCACAAAACTATATATCAATCTGCTCAGTTTCAACATCATGTAGATAGAAGAAAACAGCGGCACTCAACAATATTCTTTCTGCAGCTTTTATTGTTCTATTAAACCACAATGGATGCGGGTACAGCACAGCAAAAGGCGTTTTGCGCTTCCTGAGGCTTTCCTTGAGGCCAGAGGAAGCGCAGGAAGCTCGAAGTGGCTGTTGCCTTTTGCTATGCTGTACACACATCCATCGTGTTTTAAGAGGGAATCAATGTGGGCGAGTCTTATTTTCTTTGTAAAGGAGCCCAAACTTATGAGTTGACCCCGGATGTATGCTTTATGGGCATCCCATAGGGTATAAGGGTGGATATCGGGGGTATTATTAGATGAGAAGAAGTCTCTCAGCCAATTGAGAACTTTTTCTTTGTTTTCTGGGGTTTGGATCAATAATTCGTTAAGTCTCCATCTGAATGAATTGATGGGTCTATCGGGTGTGAGGATGTTAATCAATACAGGGGCATGGTCGGATAGGCTAATAGAAACAATCTGGGCCTTAGAGCATAATTGGATGTGGTCGGATGAAACCAGTAAGTAGTCCAAGCGTTGGTATGAACTGTGTGGGTTGGAATAGAATGTATAATCCCCTACGGTAGGGTTTAGAGTTCTCCAGATGTCAACCAGGCGTCGCTCATGGAGAGATTTCCTCAACTTGCTTAGGGCTTTATTTGAGATAGCCGATTTTTTGGAGGAAGAATCTGCTGGGGGGACCAGAGTAAGGTTGAAATCGCCTCCCATGATGGTCACTCCCTCTCTGAAGTGATCAATCGTTTGGAGAATTTTGTGAAGCCATGTGACCTGGTTGACATTTGGAGCATACACATTAATAAATGTGTATGTCTGATTTGCTATGTTACCTTTTAGAAAAATAAATATTATATTATATGATCTAAGTAGGTGAAAGGGATGTTTTAACTAAATCCTACGCTGACCCCTCTGGAGGCGGACAAATTTGTGCCACAGTGATACCAAGTGGGGAAGTAGGAGTGAGATAAGTTCGGGAAGTGATTCACCCTGAAGTGAGTCTCCTCGAGAAGGACCACGGAGCAGCCCAACCTCCTCAATTCCGAAAGAATTTGGCAGCGTTTGGAAGGGGCGTTAAAGCCTTTTACATTATAGGAGGTGATTTGTATGTCTGCCATAATGCATTATAAGAGAAGTGGGACTGCTCCGTCGCCCCCCGCCACAGGGGGTATATATCTCAAACCTGCAGGGTAGTACGGATAAATACCTAGCATAATATTTTTCTACGGAATATTTAAAGGGACCACAGAGCATGTTACATCCTAGAACAAAGGTGTTAACAATATAACTATGAAATAACATATCTGGTGTAACCAGAAGAGTAACAGGCATGGTGTAGCCTAAGAAAGAGCTGGGGGGAGAAAGGAAGAAACATGTTAGAAATCACCAAATTGTTAAAGATCTGGGGGATCTGGAGGGACTTGTGAAAAGATGATCAATTGTCCATAGGTAGTCTCCTGGACGAGGTCTTCCTAGAATTCCTACGGCTCTTTTGACATCTGGGGGTACGTTGACGTTCCCAGATGCCTGGTTGTGGAATGTCAGGGAGGTTGGATAGGTCTTGGAACAGGTCCCAGTTTTCTATCTCAAGGGGTTCAATCTGAAGGTAATCAAAGATTGAGTTCAGATCTGCATAGTTGGAAACAGAGAGTCTGCGTCCTTCGTTCATAAATGATAGGCCAAAAGGGAATGTCCATCTGTATGGAATCTTATGATCTCTGAGCCATCTTGTCAGCGGACCTAGAGCTCTTCTTTTATCCAGGGTGGATTGGGCCAAGTCCTGGTAGATTTGTATATCATGGCCATCCCAGGTCACTTTGCCAGATTAACGGGCTTTGATGATGACTGCTTCTTTAACCGGGAAGCTAAGAAATTTACATATAATGTCCCTTGGTGGGGCTGTGGGAGCAGGCTTAGGCCTTAGGGCACGGTGGGCCCTCTCCAGAATGACTTCATGGGGTGTTTCTGGGCCAAGAAGAGACATGCATATTTGTACAACAGTACTAGTTATGTCTCCTGTGTCCACAGATTCGGGGACACCGCGGAAACGTAGGTTGTTTCGCCTACCTCTGTTTTCCTGGTCTTCCAGGGAGTTGCATAGGCTATTCATCTTTTGCTGGATGGTCTGGAACCGTTGGGACACTTCAGTTTGGTGTCGTATGATGGCCTCTTGTGTGCATTCCAGCGTTTCAACCCGGCCTCCCACCTGCGATATTTCCTGTTTGATGGCCGCAAGATCGGAGCTCAGAGGCTCCAGGGCAGATGCCAAAGAAGAAGATAGGAGCTCCTTCAGAAAGGTGCGTGAGATAGGGAGGTCGTCTGTGTCCTCCTGACCGCCTGCAGCTTGATCCAGCAGGTCAGTGTGTTTAGAGCGCGGGGCGCGAGTAGGAGTCGGTGCCATCTTGGGCTCTCTGGACACATGCAGCGCCGCTGCTTTCTTTATAAATTTGTCCATCTCTCCGGTGGTAGGGTTTCTCCTATCCTGTGCGGCTTGGTCTCCGGTTCTAGGGCCTCCAATTTTCACCATGATCGGTGCGCCAGCGTATGAGATAAAGGCTTCGGTGGCGATTTCAATAACGGAGCTGCAGCCTCAAGCGTCCATGCTATTCAGGCGCAAGCTCCGCCCCCCCACATCCATCGTGTTTTAATGGAACAATAAAAGCTGCAGAAAGAATATTGGTGAGTGCCGCTGTTTTCTTCTATCTACATGGTGTTGATTCAAGAGTTGAAGCTGTGGGTCAGCTGAGCACCACCGGAGATCACAAACAAATGTACGCAGGAGTAGTCCTCATATGCATATGGTCCACTCTGGGCAGTGCCGACCGCCTCTCTATATATTTGTGTATTTAATCTGCTCAGTTTCTACTGCTCTATAGACATTTTCAATATAACATAAAATTGACATAAAACTGTTAGTTATTACATTTACCTCTGCATTCAAATTGTCTCCAAGGCTTTCAAGAAACTGACTTTCAATTGGATTTTGCTGTGTAAGCAGTGTCAGGTAATGGCTGAGTTTATCATGGGTTGTAATGATGGTGCCTTCTCCAAATTTATCAAACTGTGGCCGTCCAGCTCGTCCAAAGATCTGCATAACATCTAAAATTCCCAGATCCACAAATGAACCTCGTTTGGCATCATATATTTGTGTCCCCTGTATTGAAGACATTAAGAGAACTTAACTGGTGCAAAACAAAGCAGTACTATTTTCCCTTTTAAAGTGTTTTATTGGTTTAGTTAAAAGCTATGAACACTATTGGAGAAATTTTTTTATTATAGCTTTTTACTCATTTTGGGCTAAAAATCATATTTTCAATTGGTATTAAAGGTTTTATTCATAAAGGGTTACGTTTTAGCCTAGCTGCGAGCATCTTGCTTTCATGTATAGTCAACATCTCTGAGCTACTAACAGCTTATAAACACTTATTAAAGCAATATTCTTATCAGGAAGATAATAATTGAGCTATAGAGTTTATGAGGTTAGGAGATCAGAGAAGAGCATCACATGAGCCGTCAGCTAAGTTGGGCAGCTGGGTTTTTGCCTTCTACGATGCACATTTAAAAACCATCTATTTCAGGATTAGCTACAAAAAGAAGTTTGAACTTGCTATAGATGAATCTGGGACTCATCTCCAGTAGCATCGGACATAATAGCCTTGTTCATATGGAGACGACCACTGTACACCTTACCTGAATATGCATACACAGTGATGCAAGCTATACTGTCCGCTGCTTTAGATGAACAATGTACGTACATCAGATGCCACTGGGGATCAGTCTTGGACTAGTTTCCACTACAGGGGGTATCCTGCTTCTCGGTAACTGATGACCTCATCAGCATCTGATCTGTGGAGGTCCAAAACCCGGGACCCTCGCTGATCAGCTGTAGGAGAAAGCCCCGATACTCTTGTGAATGCCATGGCCTTCTCGCTACTTACCTTGGGGCAGTGAAGTCGCAATCATTGGTCACGTGGTCTAGGTGCCACTCAGCCCCCTAACTAAGTTCTCCTGCACCTGCTGCACCTCTGTGGTCTTCTCGTATCAACATGTGGTTTGACATGTCACTTGCTGTGGCAGGTGACCCATTGTGGCCAGTCTTTGCCGAAGCGCCCAAGATGAGCCATGTCAAACTGGATGTTGACATGGGCAAACTGAAGAGATCAGTGGCAGCAGGAGTATAAAGGAGTCTTAACCTAGTGGCAGGGAGCGAGTAACATTCCTCCACAGGTCCTGCCACTTTAGGGGATGGGGAGGGGGGCAGTGCCTAAAAGGCCACTGTGGGCTAAATATCCCCTTTAAGGCAGAGATAGACAGATTTGTTGTATTTGTAGGCTTGTATCAAGGACAGTGGGAGGTGTTTTATATGCACTATAGATTGCGCTAGAATATAGTCATGTAGTACTGTATCAATAGGTTTTGGAACCGCGCTGCAGGAAAATATGTATCCTGGTCCCAGGTGGATGATACAAGGGTGTCAGCCCCTCTCCTCGACAGCCGGAGGGTACAGTCCTCCTAGACCCCCTCCTCTACAAAATTTAAGGAGATAGGCAAGATAGTGAAGCACCCTTGAGAATGTTATATTAAAAACATTGTAAGAGTGGATGACATACATAGGATGATAGGACTACTATAACAGAATGAGTTGGAATAGGTTTAGGACAATAGAAGATCTTGTGGGGGATATATGCATATAAAGGGGCTGTATTTATTTATTTATTAATTAAATTATATATTGAGTTTGGTTATGAGCGGTAACCCGAAAGGGCTCATTTATGAATTGGCAATAACAATTACACGAGTATGTATTTCTATGTGTATTTTTATATTTTAAAAATGATTGTATTAATGAACTAATGAATGGAACTCTGTGTTATATGTTGTAAAACTGTTATATTGAAAACACTTTATATGGATCGGAACCACACCCGCTTGAATAATGAGACAGCTGGGCTACTTAAAGGGCTCGTGTGTGAGCATGCTCAGTCATCGCCCTTGAAGAAGCGAGGTAGCGAAACCCGGGTCGGGCAGGAACGTGACGATCATTTTGTAATTTTATGCCTTTTGTCTACTGACCTGTTGTAAGTAGAATAAAACCTTTTTAATATAACATTCTCAAGGGTGCTTCACTATCTTGCCTATCTCCTTAAATTTTGTAGAGGAGGGGGTCTAGGAGGACCGTACCCTCCGGCTGTCGAGGAGAGGGGCTGACACCCTTGTATCATCCACCTGGGACCAGGATACATATTTTCCTGCAGCGCGGTTCCAAAACCTATTGACTTTGATTTTGCCTGTGTGAAACCTACCACACTATCTCGGGACCAGCAGCAGCGCAAGTAATTGTCCGTGTTGGGACACAGGACTGACTTTCGTTTTATCTGTATTTTACATGTAGTACTGTATACAGTATAGACCAAAAGTTTGGGCACACCTTCTCATTCAAAGAGTTTTCTTTATTTTCATGACTATGAAAATTGTAGATTCACACTGAAGGCATCAAAACTATGAATTAACACATGTGGAATTATATTCATAACAAACAAATGTGAAACAACTGAAAATATGTCATATTCTAGGTTCTTCAAAGTAGCCACCTTTTGCTTTGATTACTGCTTTGCACACTCTTGGCATTCTCTTGATGAGCTTCAAGAGGTAGTCCCATGAAATGGTTTTCACTTCACAGGTGTGCCCTGTCAGGTTTAATAAGTGGGATTTCTTGCCTTATAAATGGGGTTGGGACCATCAGTTGCGTTGAGGAGAAGTCAGGTGGATACACAGCTGATAGTCCTACTGAATAGACTGTTAGAATTTGTATTATGGCAAGAAAAAAGCAGCTAAGTAAAGAAAAACGAGTGGCCATCATTACTTTAAGAAATGAAGGTCAGTCAGTCAGCTGAAAAATTGGGAAAACTTTGAAACTAAGGGCTATTTGACCATGAAGGAGAGTGATGCGGCCTGGCCTCCACAGTCACCGGACCTGAACCCAATCGAGATGGTTTGGGGTGAGCTGGACCTTAGAGTGAAGGCAAAAGGGCCAACAAGTGCTAAGCATCTCTGGGAACTCCTTCAAGACTGTTGGAAGATCATTTCAGGGGGCTACCTCTTGAAGCTCATCAAGAGAATGCCAAGAGTGTGCAAAGCAGTAATCAAAGCAAAAGGTGGCTACTTTGAAGAACCTAGAATATGACATATTTTCAGTTGTTTCACACTTGTTTGTTATGTATATAATTCCACATGTGTTAATTTATAGTTTTGATGCCTTCATAGTCATGAAAATAAAGAAAACTCTTTGAATGAGAAGGTGTGTCCAAACTTTTGGTCTGTACTGTACATTTAAGAGGTTTATGTATATTTTGTACCTTCCATTTCTCCCCCAGTCCCATTACCTTCCCCCTGGTCTCTATCTGCACTATCTTCCCATCCTTTAACATAATTACCCTCCCCAGTCCCTAGTTTAAACACTCCTCCAACCTTCTAGCCATCTTCTCCCCCAAATGGAGAAACTGCGCCACCTCTCTAATCACTGTTGTGAGTTGGAGAGTTACAGCGCTCACCTATTTTCAAAACTTCCATTGTGGTTGATTTTTTTGGGTGGCTGCACTCCCTTAGGTTCAGAAGCATCATTGTGGCATATCCTAGCAATATCACAAAATGTTGAGAATGAGAAAACCCCTTTCAATGTCACAAAGTAGAAATAAATACATATAATAGATCAACTATAAATGACTAACATCAATGTAAAAAGTTAATGTGTTTTATAATAAAAAGAAATATATCTATGCAAAAAAAGAAAGAATATAACCTGCAGAACAGGAACAAAAGACGACAAATCAGAGTAACATTTACATGTCCTCCTAGTCATGTCATATTAGCAACAGAACACAAGCGAGGGTGTGCTTTTATTCAAGGCTTCAGAGCTGCTTCGAGGCCTCTGATGCCCTATTCTGCAATTCCTAAGGCATGATTTGTCTTTTTACATGCAGACAAGTTGTAGGTTGCTATTCAATTAAATGGAGCACAAGAGGTCTAACCCAACAGGTCATTTGCATTGTGTACATCCCACGGCAAACTGCTGTTCCCCAGACTGTGCTTGTACCGAAGTGAACTGCCAGGTCTGGCTTCAGGTGATTTCTCTTGCTGCAGCTGGGGAATGGCAAGATACTGGGCAACGTTTTATTATATGACTTTATTATCCACTGATGAATAGTGAGCGGGAACGTACTATGAAAAACTCGCACTGTTATAAATCACAGCTGAATATGTGCCAGAAAGAACCTCGACGTATTAACAAAAAATGTATCACTGCTTCAATTGTTCTAATTTCTACTGCAGAATAAGAAGCAGACAATGTTATTCCGTTCTGCAGAATAATCTCTTACCTTAATGATAACAGCGTGAGCCGGGAGATTGACACCCCAGGCTAATGTGGCTGTGCAAACCAGGACTTTGATATGTCCCTGAGAAAAGAGGTTCTCCACCATACTCCTATCTTGCCGCAGCATGCCTGCATGATGAATACTAAATCCATCTGGAAACAACTCTCTTAGCTGCTTATTTCTAGACCTTTGCACCTGTAGAAGACAAAAGCATTTGGTAAATGACTGATTAGTTCATAATGAGAAGACATTCATGTGTAGCGGAAATATGCAATCACAAAAACGACTAAGGCACCTTCTTTTGATATTCTAAATACTCCCATTGTTTGCACTGAAGCCGAACACAAAGTATCGAAACGGTAGACATCTCTGTTTCATACCTCACTACCAATCAATATTCTTGCCACATATTAATGTTGTACCACCGACTTCATGTAAAAGGTTATGCATCATTTTAATTCTCGCATGCCGTCAAATTATGATATGATGACTGAGCTATGCAAGAAAATCCTGACAACTGAGAAAACTCACATAACTGAGATTAACAGTAACAATGCAGTGATTTTTTCAGGTTGCCCTATTAAGAACTCCGAAAGATTGCAGTACTGGACCAATAATTCCTCCAGACGCTCAACATTGTGAGCGTGTCAGAATATGGAGTCAGTCAATGTCAACGGACTGTAGAGCTTACTAAAATTGGGTACAAGTGAAGTAAGAGGGACGCCTCCTGTTGTACACACATATATACAAGTATAGTAAATACAGCAGTGTCTGGAAGAGTACTGGAGGGGGTGTATATCTCACCCAGAATGCCCAGATGGATGAGGAAAAAAGAATCCAGAAAGGTGGGTTGTTTCAGCAAAGGGTAGTTTGATGAGGTGCTTTTTTTTACATTGTACTATGGTCTGGATTTTTATGGAATGGCCACTGCTGCATACCTGATTGCCACTTTCTCTTATTTCATTTCTATGTACCAGTGGTTGAGGCATTGGTCGACTATCGTCTGCTTGTTGTATATCAATTACTCCCTGCATTTCATCTGCACATGTATACAGGGCCACATTCTCTCTCCACTTGGTTACATGAGATAAGAAAGAAAGGCAGTGCTGTTCCAGGTATATCCTAGGAGCACAGTGGGTGCACCAGAAACACCCGTCTGCAGTATTCAATTATCGTCCAATGCCAGAGTGGTGAACAAAATTAACTCTTAATAGAGTAGCAAGGTAAAAGTGTACCAGGAAGAAAATAAAAAGTCTCTAAGTGACAAACACAGACAGTATAAAATTTGTAATTGTAGTATAAAAAAAATGTTATACTACAATTACATATTTTATACTACAATTACAAATTTTATATACTGTCTATTTGTTTGTCACTTAGACTTTCTTTCTTATCTCTTATCATTTCAGCAGTTCACTGGTGTGCACTGATTTTCATGGTTTGGGGAGCTGCCTTTATTCCCTTTGAGTCATCACATCTAGACCTTTCACTACCATTCATTGCAAATATCCATTGGCGCCTCATATCCTATTCCCTCCTTTGCCGTCTTACATCCCTGTTCACCCGACTCCATAGTAGAAGTACCTTCCTTAGGAGAATTATCCTGCACCTCTAATGATAAGATAATTACATGGGAGAGATTTTCGGGTTATATTCATCCTTGAGGAGCATACCCATCTCCTTGGTAATTTTCATCTCTTTGGGATATCGTCCAGTATGGCACCTACATCAGTATTCATATTCAGTATTCTATCCTCCATACCATGTGTGTATATATTTATTAGCCCTTGTCGATGTACTAAGGATTTACCACAAGGTGGAACAGGTATTAATATTTAATATGGATGTAACCACATCACTATATAAGGTGTATATGAAGGTGTTTTTTTTTTCTGTATCTTCCAGAAATGTCTGGATTTTGGATTGTTTTTTATCCTGTTATTGTCAGTGTTATATTTCTATTTTTATCCTTTATATTTACCCTCTGATGAACCAATAGTATAGGGGAAACACGTTAGGATTATAGAGATTACCTAATCTAATGACCAATAAAATATATGTGACACTTGCTATTTAAGCCACGATTATGTGCTCCTGGAGATCTAACGGCCAATGAAAAATATCTGGCTGCTATCACTGTATGTGTTCACCTACATTCTTTGTTCTACTCGGTCAACTGTGAGATGTTGTGTAACAGCGACCTCTGTACGACGCTGTTCCCCCACTCTTCACCATGGTCCCGGGCTCATCTGTGATCTCTACTTCCAGCCTCTGTTGCAGCTCTGGACTCTGCCTGTGCGGTTGGTATTGCCTATGTGGATTCAGCTCCACAACTTCCATTTGACCTGATCACTGATTGTACCCGGCTGCTGATGTGGCAGTACGCATCACTCCCTGGGCGGGGCTGAGTCATGTCATGTTATCTCGTTAACCTACCCTGGTTCTCCTGCAGGTATTTAAGTGGCTCAGCCCTTTACCCAGAGGCCTCAGAATCAAGGTCCTAATCTTGTGCTAAAGAGCTCATGTTCCTGACTTCATATTTCGTTCCTGGACTTCGTTGCTGACCCGGATTGTCTGACCTTGTTCCTGTGCCACCTTGCCCTGACCCATTGTTTGTTCTGACTACGTCTTTGCCTCTTCCTCCGGTTCCTGTCTTATTTCTCCTGGTAACGACCCTGCCTGTCTGACCACGTCTGTACTGTCAGTACCTTCGCAGGTACCTCCTAGTCTGCCTGGACCAGCTGCCACTGACTGGTTTACGCTCTGGAGTAGCCCCTGGCAATTACGTTCAAGCCTATCCTCACCATCTGAGCCTCTAGTGAAATCCGGGGAGTTGCTTAGTTACTCCCCTCCAGAGTATTGCTAGTTAGTGGCACAGTGGGTTCACATCTGCTGATCAGTGACATGTTGGACACAGTTTTTGACGTATTCTTTAATTATGTACAAGACTGTGTACTTATCACAATAAAGAAAATAGGCTTGATAGTTCAGGACAATTTTTAACATATAAATGTACTTTTCAATCAAGTTTTGTTAAATTATTTTAATTATCAATTACAATTATTTTATGATATTTCTGTGAGCATGGAGATAACATTCATAGTAGAGACAAACACTAAGTGAACCCTTGAATTTTAAAACCTTTAGATATTCCTTTAGCCACAATTACCTATACTAAACCATTCCTGTAGATGCAAATAAGACTGTCCAAGTCAGAGTCTTGAACTTAAACCTATTTAGATGCTGCGGCAGC